>NC_142487.1:29589285-29905000 GCF_049115385.1 Moschus berezovskii | reverse complement strand
CCATGGGGTCACATAGTCAGACACGACTGAGGGACGGAGCACAGCACAGCCCGGTGTCCTGTCTTAGCCTCAGATATGTTCATTTGCTCCACTTGCTAACTGCCATCTGGATACATCACGATCACATGCGATGCCTTCTCAGGAGGCTTTTTTTAAAAAATCAGAAATAGGTCGTTTCTAAGTTCTGGATGCTTGAGAAACGTCCCCCAATGTTTCTCTTGTTTTGCACGTGACATCGGTGACAGCTGTATTTTCTGATCTGAGTCACTAGTAAATCTTGAAAGAGGAATTCTTTTTAAGCTCATGTGCTTGCTCTCAGGAAAGAGCAGGGAGTTATTTTTAAATAAAACCTTGTCTTGGCCCTCCTGCAGCGGACGTGGAAAGTAGACTGTTGAGTTCTTTTTTTCATTCACACTCAGACGTTTTCATAGGGGCTCGGTCACGGCGAAGTGGGCCCCACACTCAAACCACCCACTTCCCTGAAGCTTGATTGATGAGCAAAGCTGTTCTGCCTGAGGGCAGCCTGTTTGCAGGAGCCAGGATGATGACGGGTCCGACATGCACAGATTTTAAACCAGGTCTCTCATCCCAGGACTGCAGGCTGCAGGCCAGAATGTTTGTTCTTGAGGCAGGAGAGGGGGACAGATGCACATCGGGAGCAGGGCAAGCTGCATGGATCAGGAGTCACCCCACATTCTAGAATCTCCCCCAGAACATGGCGGTTCAGGCCAAAGTCATCCTTGTTGAGAGAACTCCTGCTGGTGCCCGCTGCCACGAGACACAGGCCATGGAGCTGTGATGTGCAGGTGAGTGGGAAGATGCTTAGTCCAAGCCTGTGCAAGTAGGAGGGGGCCCCGTCGGACTAAGAATCTCTACACATCAAAGAGACACGCACATTTAAAGGAAGAGAGAAATTTGATGCCGAGTCGAAAGAACCTGTGCTGGAAGTTTGGAAACAGAGCTACGCAGTGACGCTGTGAACAGAAGGAGTCGGAACCGTGTCTCTGCACGTTTGCCTCTCTGCTGCATCCAGCAGTGTCTACAGAGGAGACTGAGCAGAAGTACGAGTCCCCAGATGCTAAGGTTCAGTGTAACCTTGGAAACCAGCTTGCCCAGGCTCCCATTTTAGGGAGAAGTAAACCGAGGCACAGGAAGTTTAGGAAAACGGCCTGGGGTGGCTTGCCTGGTAGAGCCAGGTCTCCTAAATCTTAGTACAATTACTTTTCAGCGGATTGTGCCGCCCAGTGCTCTATGAAAGTTATGGGAATGAATGAATAAATAAATTTCCTTTTTAAAGAAACTTATTTAAAAGTTGGGTAGGGGCTTTCCAGGTAGCTCAGGGGTAAAGAATCCTGCCTGTCAAGCAGGAGACGTGGGTTTGTTCCCTGGGAAGACCCCCTGGAGAAAGAAATGGCAATCCACCCCAGTTATTCTTGCCTGGGAAATCCCACGGGCAGAGGAGCCTGATGGGCTACAGTCCACGGGGTCGCAAAGAGTCAGACATGACTGTGCAACTGAGCACGCCCACAGGCATTTAAAAGTTATTTATTCAAGTCCTGTCCCAACTGGTACATCCTGTTGGTGGTGGTGGGAAAAGGAGGGTTGTAAGGATGAACTGGTTAGTGTTTTTTGAAGGCCCTTCTGGAATCTGGGTTTGTCTTAAACGTCAATATTGGATGAAAAACTGAACTTTTCTGGATTTGTTATCAGCTCAAGGTACAGATAGACTGGGAGTTGGGGGAAGTTCAGCCAAGGCTGAGCGTGGTCTGTGTGCTCCGTGGTGAGCTGGGTATCAGTGTAGCGGGAGGAGCGGAAGTCTAAGGATGAGGCCCTGATCTTGCACTTGGTTCCTCTGCAGTGTGGGAGGCTCACTGCCCGCTTCACACAGAAGGTGCCTGACTTACTCCAAACGGGCTTGGAGCGCAGTAGATTCAGACATTCAGGCGAATGTCACCCCTTCCTTCAAACTTTGATTTTCTTTCTACCACGTGGAGTTTTCTGTCATCTCTGGCTCTTGACTGGCTGCTAGGACACAGGAGAAACTTTCTCCAATGCCTTCACAGAGGTGTCTCCGAGTCTGTTGTGAATACATTCACCTGAGAAAAGAGGGACTAGAGTCTCCCTCTTCCCTACAAGGGGTCGGGGGTAGTCACTATCTCCCTTTGGGGACAGAAATCAGGTATTGTTCTACCAGCCACTGAACACATTCTAGAAACCCATTTATCAATATCTACAACACTGCCTCATATTTGGTTTCCTGTGTCGTCAAGAAAAACCTGCAAATAACTAAACATAGGGATTCCAATGAAATGTGGGTTCTACTTCACTAGGTTTGGTGTGGGAGGCTGTGTAACTCTAAGAATACCGGTAGTGGTATCTATCTACATTCTAAGAATTAGGGAGGCGAGGTTTGTACCAAATTAAGTCACCCTGTCATATCTGTGAGGCTTCCTGCAGAACGAAGGCAAAAACAAACCCAAACAAACAAAGCAGGAACATGTCTGAAGACAGTGAGCCGTGTGCTCTCTGAGCAGTGAGGAGTCTGCAGGGGCCTGGGGAACTTGCAGGCCTGCTCTCTTGAAGGCGCTCTTGCTGGGCCGGAGCGGGAGATGCCGTTCGCCGTCCCTGTTTGCCTGTGGTTCTTCACCGTATTTACCTGGGGGGTGGCTGCCAGTGTTGGGATTTTCTTGATGAAAAGGGGGGAGAGATAAGATGCCACTGCCCACAGCACGCGGCATGTGGGACGAGTCCAGCTCGGCCGTGTGTGCGTGTCCGTGTGTGTGTTTCCATGTGTGTGTGTGTGTTTCCATGTGTGCGTGTCCGTGTGTGTGTTTCCATGTGTGTGTGTGTTTCCATGTGTGCGTGTCCGTGTGTGTGTTTCCATGTGTGCGTGTGTGTTTCCATGTGTGCGTGTGTGTTTCCATGTGTGCGTGTGTGTTTCCATGTGTGCATGTGTGTTTCCATGTGTGCGTGTGTGTTTCCATGTGTGCGTGTGTGTTTCCATGTGTGTGTTTCCATGTGTGCGTGTGTGTTTCCATGTGTGCGTGTGTGTTTCCATGTGTGTGTGTTTCCATGTGTGCGTGTGTGTTTCCATGTGTGCGTGTGTATTTCCGTGTGTGTGTGTGTTTCCATGTGTGTGTTTCCGTGTGTGTGTTTCCATGTGTGTGTGTTTCCATGTCTGCGTGTGTGTTTCCATGTCTGCGTGTGTGTTTCCATGTGTGCGTGTGTGTTTCCATGTCTGCGTGTGTGTTTCCATGTGTGTGTTTCCATGTGTGCGTGTGTGTTTCCATGTGTGCGTGTGTGTTTCCATGTGTGCGTGTGTGTTTCCATGTGTGTGTTTCCATGTGTGCGTGTGTGTTTCCATGTGTGCGTGTGTGTTTCCATGTGTGTGTTTCCATGTGTGCGTGTGTGTTTCCATGTGTGCGTGTGTGTTTCCATGTGTGCGTGTGTGTTTCCGTGTGTGTGTTTCCATGTGTGCGTGTGTGTTTCCATGTGTGTGTTTCCATGTGTGCGTGTGTGTTTCCATGTGTGCGTGTGTGTTTCCATGTGTGTGTGTGTATTTCCGTGTGTGTGTGTGTGTGTGTGTGTTTCTCTGCGTCTGTCTGTCTGTATGTCTGTATCTATCTGCGTGTGCCTCTGTCTCAGTGTGTGTGTCTAGGTATCTCTGTGTGTGTCTCTGTGTCTGTGTCCATGTGTGTGTGTCTGTGTGTCTCTGTGTGTGTGTGTGTCTCTGTCCGTGTGTGTGTGTCTGTGTGTGTGTGTCTCTGTCCGTGTGTGTGTGTCTGTGTGTGTGTGTGTGTGTGTGTCTCTGTCCGTGTGTGTGTGTCTCTGTTGCTGTCTCTGTGTGTGTGTCTCTGTCTCTGTGTGTGTGTCTCTGTCTGTGTGTCTCTGTTGCTGTGTCTGTGTGTGTGTGTATGTGTGTCTGTGTGTGTGTCCCTGTGTGTGTGTGTGTCTGTGTCTCTGTTGCTGTGTCTGTGTGTGTGTGTGTGTCTCTGTCCGTGTGTGTGTCTCTGTCCGTGTGTGTGTGTCTCTGTGTGTGTGTGTCTCTGTCCGTGTGTGTGTGTGTGTGTGTGTTTCTGTCCGTGTGTGTGTGTCTCTGTCCGTGTGTGTGTGTGTGTCTCTGTCCGTGTGTGTTTGTGTGTCTCTGTTGCTGTGTCTTTGTGTGTGTGTCTCTGTGTCTCTGAGTGTGTGTGTGTGTCTGTGTGTCTCTGTTGCTATGTCTGTGTGTGTCTGTGTGTGTGTGTCTGTGTATCTCTGTGTGTGTGTGTGTCTCTGTGCTCACTTGTATGTCTCTGTGTGTGTGTCCCTGTGTCTGTGTGTGTTTGCGTGTCCGTGTGTCTGTCAGTGTGCGTCTCTTGGTGCGGATGCAGGAGTGCAGGGTTTCAGGCTGACCCTCCTTCCCTCAGCCTGAACTGACTTTGCTGGGAGGGCAAACACAACAACTTTCTCACAAAATGAAGACCAAATAATCTGAAAAACTCAAAATCCACCTTATGACCCAGTATGAGAAGGCAGACATTTTCCAGGGAGAAAGGCCCCTCCCGGCTGGGGAGGGCAGGCCAGCTCAGCCCTGCCGTCGTCTCTGTCCCGCCGCCTCCCGCCCCTCCGCGTGGCTGTCACTGGAACCCAGGTCGGCGGGGCCGGCGAGAAGGGCGCTGAGAGCAGAACAGAGCGCGCCGCCGCCGGCCTCCCCACCCGCAGGCCTCCTGTGCCCGCCAGCTGCGCTGCTTCCCAGAGGGAGCTCTGCAGCAGGTACGGCCACAGTTTGGCTTTCAGGCGTTACCTGCCCTGAATCAGGCTGGATGGAGCAGGAGGTGGGACCACAAGAGCCCCCAGGTCCTGAGTTCTTACCCCGTAACAGTCACGGCGCTGGGCTTGCCTTGCTCTATTTGAGTCTGGAAGACCACAGGCTGGTACAAGCATTTACAGACAAGGGACCCGAAGCTCCAAGAAAGTGAGTGGTCTGTGGACAGTGGCAGCTCCGAAGGGCCAGCCTGGGGCTTGAGCCAAGGGCGAACTTGAAGACAAAGCTCTTGGTCCCTGCAGCACCCTTGGAAGAAGCCAAGCCCTTAGGGAACATATTCAAGTCAATTTCAGCCCTTATGGGTTTGGTAGCCACTTGTCACCAAGCCATATCTTTCTTTTTTAAAAACTTATTTTATTGAAGTATAGTTGACTTAGCCATAACTTTCTTACATTCTTCGGGGAAATGTTAGTTTTCTCACTTGGTGTAACATCATCATCCTATTTTCTGATTTCTAAGAAATCAAAACATGGGAAGAAGATAGATTTCGAAAATTGTTTTTGGCCACTTCTTATTCTGAGGTGCAATCTGGGAGATGCAGGTTAGATGCTAAAACATTAGGATTTGTAAGACTGATTATCATATGTATATTGAAGATTGAGGGCAGGAGGAGAAGCAGGTGACAAAGAGGATGAGATGATTGGATGGCATCGCCAAATCAATAGACATGAGTTTGAGCAAACTCCAGGAGATGGTGAAGGACAGGGAAGCCTGGTGTGTTGCAGTTCATGGGATCGCAAAGAACTGGACATGACTTAGCCACTGAACAACAGCAACAGCAAATAAGAGGAAAATTTGGTGTAATGTGGAATTAAGAAATCTGAGAATCATAGAAACTCCAAGCAGAGAAGACCGGCAGCTGTAACGTTTCCAGGTGTTGGGAATTTCAGGTTCATCTCTACTCCAGCCTTGCGGGAAGGCCTTTATATTTTACCCCCTGTGATAAGGGCCATGTGATGCTTTCTTGCTGCCTGTGTTAGCTAAGCATTTTAATGGCATGAAATGCTCACCTCTCACTAATTTTCCATAGGCTCACTTGACTTTGATCTTTTCATATCAAGGTCCAAAAAGACCATATAGAGGGAGAAACAGTCACATTGTGTCTCTTCCCCCAGTGTGTATTGTAATACGTACGTATTTCAGTCCCTAGCGATGCCTTTCAGTAAAAAGGTTTTAGGAGCTAAGTGACTCAGTTACACAACTAAACTTTCTCCCTCCTCCTGTATTAATTAATGCTGACTCTTTTCTTGGCCAAAACTATTTAAAATCTGCACAAATGAACTTTTTCCATAACTGAAACTTTTTAAAGGATATATTTGAAATATCTTGAAGCCTAAGAGAATAGCTTCGAAACAAGTTATGCATTTATTCCCTCTTAGCCTGAATTATTTCTCGCCTGATTTTCCTGGGGTTGTTCCTGAAACATTCTTTGTGGTTCATTGAACACAAAAAACAAGCCATGTACCAGGTCTAGTGGGGGTGTTTCTAGGGGTGTGGGAAACACTGCATTTGTTTCCATGGAGCATAAGTTTCATGGAGGAAATAAGCCACTTCGACAAATAGCCAAAAGGTAAAATAGAAAATTGTCAAGTGCTGTAATTTTCAAGCTGATTATTACATACCTAAAGGCTGGTTAAATTACAGTTTTATTGAATGCTAACGAATTATTACTCCCCTCCTGCACAGAACTTTTTCAGGTCTTTACTTTCTCTGGCTTATAATTACGGTGACCACATTTTCCATACCAAAAATTAAGACATGTGGTCTGACAGAGGATTCTTGTACCACTTCTAGGTGTGAGACCACCCATAGTTGGATTTTTTTTTTTAAAAAAAAAGCAGACTTTTTTAGGCCCCCTTTATAAAAATTAGAGGTTTGTTAAATAGGTGTGTTTTTAGACTTTTCATTAAAAACCTACCATGCAAACAGTATTTTATTTTGTATCTGAATCAACATGTTATATCCTAAAGCATGACTTTACAGCCTAAGGGTATGTGTTAGCCTATTCATAAAAACATACTTCTGCATAGAGTAGTAATACCTGCCATTATCCAGGTGTAATAAAAATGGTCCCAAGGGTTCTGCTCTGGGTCTTTAATTTTTCTTTTGAAGATAAAGCTCTTTATTTCACTTTCAGGGTTCAATGTTTTGAACCTTGCAAATGATTACCATTGAGGCACGCCAGATGTGAGCAATTGTGAGCAGTAATTCCTGAAAAGAGGGTGAAGCAGTGACTTTTCCTCCCTGATTCTCCCCCCATTACCGTCTGTGGCTTCTATACATACGGTCTTTCACAGCAGACCGGCTGGACGGCCACAGTACAGGCATGGGGCTTTCGAGCCTTCAGAGATAAAATAGGCCGCTGTTGATCATTTCTAAATTTATTATTCGTTTATTTTTGGCTGTCGCAGGCCTTATTGCTGCGAGGGCTTTTCTCAAGTGCAGTGCGCGGGGGCCGCTGTCTGTGACAGTCTCGGCCCCTCACCGCGGTGGTGTCTCTTGGGGAGCAGGGGCTCTGGGGCGTCGGGCGTCTGCAGTCTTGGCTCCCTGGCTGTGGAACGCAGGCTCAGTAGCTGTGGCCCATGGGCTCGGTTGCTCCAGGGCACGTGGGATCTCCCTGGATTAGGGATCAAAGTCATGTTCCCCGCGTTGGCAGGCGGATTCTTAACCACTGGACCACCAGGGAAGTCCCTGATCCCATCATTTTAGAACCATGTATTTGACGTCTGGTCATACTGTTATGGAAGAGTAAGTTGAAAAAATCTAGGGTACTTTTTTGCCAGTGTACATAATAAAAAGTATCTAGTAATGTTATTTCACTGGACACATTGGAAATGTTTGAAGTTGTTAAGTCCATGTTCTGTTTATGTCAATATATTTAAACTTCTGAATGGCACAGATCACTGAAGGACCCTCTCCTCTCACAAGAAGCATCTTCCCGAGATCACCTCACCCTGGATTAGCTGGTCGATGACCACAGTGACATGTGCTGCTCAGATAACACATGACATTCTATTTGGCTCAGAACTTAGTGGTTGGCTCTGCTAAAAATAAGTCTTTAATGGTTGATTAGGACATTCATCACGGGCTGCTGATATTCGGGAGTTTTCTTCGTGTCATGAAACATATTTATGGATGGTTGCAGAGTGGATGAACCTCGTTTCTTGGATGAAATCTGATAAGGATTTCAGAGGTATTTTTGTCCCCAAAAGCAACAGTTAGCAGAAGTATGGGATCTGCTAGTACTTGGGGGCCCAAATTCTTCCGTGTGTCTAAACACAGAGATGGGACCGGGGCCATGTTCCTGGGGAGGAATGAGAAGCCAGAAGTTGGGGCAGGAGCAGGGGAAAGATCTTTTGTTGACTTTGCTGTTGTTTAGTCGCTCAGTCGTGTCTGACTCTTTTTGCGACCCCAGGGACTGTAGCCCACCAGGCTCCTCAGTCTGGGGAATTTTGCCAGCAAAATTACTGGAGTGAGTTGCCATTTCCTTCTCCAGGGGATCTTCCCGACCCAGGGGTCGAACCCACATCTCCTGCATTAGCAGGCAGATTCTTTAGTCAGAGCCACTCTTGACTAAACTGGGGTTGGCGTCGTGGCTGTGGGCCTGGGGTCACAGGCTGTTGTTGCCCCAGGAGTCCGCTGCCCTGAGTGCTTCCTACATGTGCGAGAGGGGTGTCTGGGGATGGGGCACTTCAGCTGATTCTGTCCCTGCTGTCTCTGGGGTGTCCTTCTAGTTTGGGGTCTTTGCGGAAGAGTTGGGTTTCAGTTCATCTGATCACTCCCAGTACCTCTTGTCAGGCTCAGGATGACCCCAGATTCCTTGTCCTGATTTACAAACCATTTCACTTCGATCCCTTCATGCTCTGAAGCCCACGGCTCACAAGTCACAGGGGCTGATTCCTGACGCCCTGACAACAGCGTGCTCACCGCTCGAGAGGTGAGCCTTTCACTGCCCGCGGCCTCTGCCTGGCCCGGAGTCCTCCCGATCGCCCTGGGGCTGGCCTCCTGGCCTTTCAAGCCTCTGTTTAAATGGCCCCCCTCAGAGAAGCTGGCCGGCCAGTTCTCCCTCTGGTGCCCCTACTCCTCCTCTGGATCTTTGCGTGTTTTACAGTCAGGGCTTGGCACGCTTACTCTTTCAGCTTCTTGAGAACAGAGACCGCGCCTGTCTTATTCTCTGTGAAATCAGAGCAGCGTCAAATGAAGGAAGGAGGCACTCAAACTGTAGGCGACTGTATTTTTAGATTTTTTTAAAAACATGAGAGCATAGTTAATCTACAGTGTTGCGTTGCTTTCTGCTGTACAGCACAGTGAATCAGTTCTGTGTAGACATGCATCCACCCTTTTCCAGACTCTCTTCCCATAGTAGTTCCCTGCGCTCTCTAGTAGGTCCTCATTAGTCATCTGATCAGTATGCAGTGATGCCTATACGTCAATCCCAGTTTCCCAGTTTATCCCTCCCCTGCTTTCCCTCTGGAAACCATAAAATTGTTTTCTATATCTGTAACTCCATTTCTGTTGTGTAAATACGTTCCTTGATACCATTTTTTTCTGTTTTAGATTTCACACATAAGCAATGTTATATTTGTCCTTCTCTGTCTGACTTGGCTTCACTCAACATGACAGTCTCTAGGTCCATTCATGTTGCAGCAAATGGCATTAGTTTGTTCTTTTCATGGCTGAGTAATATTCCAGCGTGTGTGTGTCTGTGTGTGTGTGTACCACATCTTCTTAATCCATTCATCTGTTGATGAACATTTAGGTTGATGAACGTTTGCTACCATGTCCTGGCTATTGGAAATAGTGTGATGAACATTGGGGCACATGTATCTACTCAAATTATGGTTTTCTCTGGCTATATGTCCAGGATTGGGATTGCTATCATGTGGTAACTCTATTTTTAGTTCTTTAAGGAATTTCCATACTATTCTCCACAGTAGCTGTTTTAGGTTATCTCATTAATAATGCAAAAGAAATAAAAGGTCCTTTTTTTAAAAAAATTTCATACTCACTTCAACGTGTATTTACTTTTATTTGGTCAGAGATTCATCAGTTACATACAACAGCCTGTCCTAAGGGGATCCAAATGCACTGCTCTCTTAAGCTTTGCAAATAAGCTATCCTAAACCCTTACTCCCTGGCACTGATTTCAGAATCTCCGCTTCATGCATCAGGACCCTTTAGGGCTTATCCTGGACTTCCGGGCTGGTTTCACTTCTTGCATAAGCCGCTGCTCTACACGGATGCCCGGAGTGACTGATTTCCCTGAAACCCGTCTCAGATGCTTAAACAGAGTTTGATGGATTTCACACACGCGAAAAGCACTTTTTCGTTTGAGTAGGTTAGTGACACTATTGAATACAAATGATCTGTTCCTGAATATCCTGGAACCTCATGAAAAATCTTCTGCCTACAGAAGTGGGATACAGTCAAAGACAGGCCTGTCACAGCCCGACCCAGGGGATTGATAGTAACTAAAAGACAGATTCTTCAAGCGGGTTCACTTGCTGGGGCACCCCTAGGATTTCCAGAGCTTAGAAACCATCCCCAGGGGCTAGACCCTCAGAAAGGGAACTGGGAGAAAGACTTCTTCCCTTGCAGGGGGAGGGGTGGTGCAGGAGTTGTGGTCCTGCTTTCTGAAAAGTGAGATGTGGACTCTGGTAGGTAGAGTCTTCACTCCCACAGTGCGTTGGTGTCTGGCTTCTAATGCTTTGTGGAACATGTCCTTGTGTTTGGGGGTGTAACCTTATTAATTGGGGGAGGAAATGTAGACTGTGTTTCAAAAACCTGATTTCTGCTAGGACATGGAAGCAGCCTAGGTGTCCATCAACGGAAGAGTGGATGCAGAAATTGTGGTACACATATACAGTGGAATGTTACTCAGCTTTAAAAAAGAACGTATTTGAGTCAGTCCTAATGAGGTGGATGAACCTAGAGCCTATTGTACAGAGCGAAGTGAGTCAGAAAAAGACAAACATTGTATATTGACGCATGTACATGGAAAGATGGCGCCAATGAACCTATTTGGAGAGCAGCCATGGAGACGCAGACGCAGGGAACAGACCTGCGGACACAGTGTGGGAGGGCGAGAGTGGGACGGATCGAGAGGCGCGTGGAAGCGCATACACGACCGCAGGTAAAGTAGGCAGCCGGGGGCTTGCTGTGTGGCCCAGGGAACTCAACCCAGGGCTCGGCGACGGCCTCGAGGGGCGGGGCGGGGTGGGAGGTGGGAGGGAGGTTCAAGAGGGAGGGGACACATGTGTGGACATGTGTGGCCCGTGGCTGACCCATGTTGGCAGAAACCAGCACAATATTGTAAAGCAAGTATCTTGCAAAAAAAAAAAAAAGAATGCAAAGAAAAATCTGACTTCTGAAATGATTTTAGAAAATTAAATAAATAAGGGGCTACATTTATATTAGCAAATCCCAGAGAATATATACTATGGCACAGAATCATTTAGTCAAGCTTTGCATTCAAAACTAGTGAATTAATTGCTCTCATCTCAATGGTGTCCAATTAGCTAGGGGATCTTTATCAAGTGTGGACTTAACAGCTACTTGGGTTTGGACCATGGGAAATGATGGGAAATAGCTCTTTTTCAAGTTTTTTATCCTAGGAGGTGGGCATCTATTTTTTTGCTCAGTTTGACAATAAGTGTAAAGAAAAGAATGTGAACTTTTGATGGTGTGATCAGGGGTGAGTAATATGGTAAACCCCAGTTTATCTCAAGTACAGTAAATGTTCCTGTTAGCTAGAAGAGCGAGGTGTTCTGGTCAATTCAACCTCCTTTTTAAAAAAAAAAAAACCTAGACCATTTCTCTGACTAATTTTTACAGAATTCAATACAACAAAACACACCCAACCACACAACTACACCAGACATACGTATGTGTCTTAATGATTCAGAAGATATTTGAGGGTTTCCCCAAGCCCAGGGGTCATTCGAGAAACTCATCAGTCACGTTGGGAATGGCCGTTCGTAGGGACTTGGGGCTGATAGAAGGCTGGCCTGCGACTGCTGGCTGGAAATAGCACCTGCTTTTCCTTGGGGGAGAGACGGGGGAGGGGACGTGAAGAGCAGGCTTTGGTATCGTCACTGCTGTTGGCCAGAGGTGAAGGCCACTTGTCATTTTCCCAGGGCTCATCAGGCAATGTGTGAGGCTTTTATTGGGCTTATAAACACTCGCAAATACACAGGCCCTAAAGTGAGATAATGTATGGAAAGGATTTATTGCTGAGTCGAACACACAGAAACCCTCAGTCAACGTGAGGTACCTTGAACGCATTTGTCATTGGAGAGCTCTTCTCACACCTCCTTCTTGGTTGGAGTTACTTGATTTGCCTGAGCTAGGACCTCCCGCGTTGTTTACATTTTTGAGAACTGCAGGGAACTATCATGAATTTAAGGGTGAATCGTGAAATCAGTTAATATTATGGCTTCAGATTGTACCTTCATCTCTGGGACGAGAGAGAGAATTGGGCAAGTGTGAAGAAATCTAGTGGGTTTTTTTCCCCCATGCTAAGAGTCTTGTGAATTTTGGGAGGGTAATTTGACCTTGATTTTGAAAACACTAACTTTACGTACCTTTTGACTCAGTTTCATTTCTAGGAGACTTTCCTACATATATATAAGGACATCCATTGTGGCATTATTTTGTTTTTGCAGAAAAAGCCAAAAAAAAACCTGGGGGAAAAAAACAAATATCCATGTAGAAGACTGGCTAAATGAAAGTAAATTGTTTTGAACTGAAATGCAACTGTTTAAAAAAATGTGATAGACATAAAGTCACCGAGGAAGATGCCCAGTTATTGTAGAGTGGAAAAGTTGAGGTCTGTATAGAGAATATGATTTCATAGTTAAGAGAAAAGTTAGAAACATGCATTATGCATGTGTGCACATAGCATTTTCTGGAAGGATATACAATACACTGTTCTGTTACTATAATTTAACAACTGTGAGCATTATGAATTAAAATTATCAATTATGACAAAATACAAGTAAAGATTAGTTGAGAAGCACATTAAGCGTTTATAGTAAAAAGGGTATTAAATCGTTTAAAGATTTGCTCTCATGTTTCAGTATTTTCTAGTCTGCATTCTAGTTTACTTATTCAGACTCTACACACATCACATATACAGTTAAACTTCAGTTCAACTTGTGTGCACGTCTGCTGTGTCACTCAGTAGTGTCCAACTCTTGGAGACCCCATGGACTGTAGCCCACCAGGCTCCTCTGTCCATGGGATTCTCTAGGCAAGAATACTGGAGTGGGTTGCCATGCCCTCCTCCAGGAGATCTTCCAGACCCAGGGATAGAATCTGAATCTCCTGTGTCTCCTGCATTGGCGGGCAGGTACTTTACCACTAGTGCCACCTGGGAAAGTTGAGCTTAGGGGCGTTCATAATTTCTAAATCGATATTTTAATTGTATTTCTGACAGTGTAGGAGGTAGTGGTGATCACATTACTTGTTAAACCCCCACCTTTGTATTAAACACTTACACTTATATTTTCTCTTAACCGCACACAATTCTGAAGATGATGAGGAAACAGAGGCTCTACCAACTGAAGTAACTCTCCAGGAAGTTTGGGAACTAGCCCTCAAACTAGGTCTGGCTCCAGAGACCCTGCTATTTCCGTGTGTCCTTCTGCCTGAGATACGGCGGCGCTGGTGAATTAACTTCTCAGAGAGTCTGTTTTGCTTTTGAAACAGATAATTTTGAAAAAAAAGAAAGATATAACAGAAAACACGCTTTCACTGTTTGCTCTTGTTGCTTTCTAACACATTCCACTCATCATCATTATTAGCTCTTCTATCCTGCATGTGTGTCTGATCTTTGAACACAGGCTTACGAAGCTGATGGAAACCTCCCAAGCCCATTCGATTCTGCTGATATTTCCACAGTGTGAACCAGTGGGCGTGGGGCCCAGTGCAGCCAGCCGTCTAGAGCCACTCCAGCCTTCGGGGCTGGACCCGACTGGGATGAGAACACCACACCACTATACCGTTGTTTATTTTCTTGAGATAAAGAACAAAGGAAAACACAAGAGTGAAATCTGCTTTTGAAAGCATTCAAGTAGTGTCATTTTTGTTAGTCGAACTCACTTTAGGTGTGGCCTGGTTTTGCTCCCAGAGGTTTCCGCAGTCTCCGATTGGACGCGCAGGGCGGCCCCGGGCGGTAAGAGCAGCACCCCAGACGGCCCTTTCCAGTCCCCGCCGCCGCTGGCTTCTCTGTGTCCTTCCCTCCCGCCTTTCCCGTACCTCTTTCCTGAGATCTCGTCTTTGTCTGAAGGTGATCCTGGCATTTCCAACCCAGTGAAATGGGATTGGCACGGGGACTATGTTCACGAAATGGCCATCTGACCCAGTTTGTTTGATTGATTGATTGATTTGGCTGTGCTGGGTCTTTGCTGCTGTGAGGGCTCTTCCTAGTTGCAGAGAGTGGCGCTGCTCTCGAGCCGGGGTGCGTGGGCTCCTCTTGTTTGGGAGCGCAGGCCGTGAGGCGCGCGGACTTCAGCAGCTGTAGCGCATGGGCTCAGTGGCTGTGGTGCTTGGGCCTAGTCTTCCTGAGGCGTGCGTGATCTTCCCGGACCAGGGCCCACGGCACGTGTGATTTGCCGCATCAGGGATCGAACCAGGATCCCCTGCATTGCAGAGTGGATTCTTAACCCCTGGACTGGAGAAGCCCAGACCCAGTTTTATGAAAGATTTTTTAGAGGAAATGATAATGATTCTGAGACCTGAAAGAAATAACAGAGGCACCCAGTTATCCAGGAAGAGAGGTCGGAATGTATAGAAGCCCCGAGGTTCTCGGAGAACTCTGCGTATCGATCCAGCTGTGTCTCCAAGCATCTTTGAATGAGGATATTGGCTACAGACTAGCCGTTGACCTTGTTAACGGCTCATCGTATCAGTATAACTAGGATACGAAAACATTCCTGGAATCAATGACTTTTTTTCTAAAAACCCCTCCAATATTGTTATTGATACTGTGGGAATTTATGACTCATATCTCCTGCATCTATCTGTCTTCTCTTCCTAAAGTCACATTGGCAGACGATATGCCTGGTCAAGGTGAAAACTTCAGGACCTTGTGTACAGTGAAGTGATAAGTGCCGATTCTTGAAAAGGGGCTGTTGGTATAATATCCTTTTTGCAAACATCAGGAAATGTTTAGGGCTGGAGTTTCTGTTTTCAGTAACGAAGATGGATTCTCAAAGAAGAGGCGGGCGAAAGGAAACAGAATGCTCCAGCCTCAGGCGGCGCACTGGGGCTTGTTTCATCTGCCACTGATGGAAACACCAAATGACAATTCTCCTTTTATTTCTCTTCCTGTGTCCAGCACCAAGGCATGCTTCTAAACCTTGAGCTGTATTATCTTCAGACAATACACAAACCTAGTTTTTCCCAATTTATATATGCCAGAGTTTGGGGTCTCATCTACCCTCTGGGTAGTCGAGGAACTCTTTCATTGGAGTTCTTTTCCTTATTCTGTTTCAACACCTAAATTTATTTATTTATTTATGTTTTTGCCCATGGGTATTGAAACTGAAAGGGTGCAGGTCAAATTTGAAAATACCTGTGTGCCAATGGGCTAATCAAGCTGAAAAGTCCTAGTTGTTCTATGTGGGATCTTTTTCTTTTTTTTTCCATCATGGGATCTAGTTCCTTGACCAGGGACCAAACGAACCTGGGCTCCCTGCGTTGGGAGCCTGGAGTCTTAGCCGTATTGACATAATACAAGGTCCCTGTATTATGATTTTAAATTGACAGATCTATTCTGGTTCAAGGTCAGCCATAAGTTGAATTGGAAAGAAAAGAAAAAAATAATATACAATTTATAATTAACACAATTTGCAATTAATATTAAGGGACAAGCATGGTCAGATCATGGGCTTCCCTGGTGGCTCAGACGGTAAAGAATCCACCCACAATGCACGAGGCCTGTGTTCGATCCCAGGGTTGGGAAGATCCCCTGGAGGAGGGCAAGGCAACCCACTCCAGTATTCTTGCCTGGAGAATTCCCGTGGACCAGGGAACCTGGCGGGCTACAGTCCGTGGGGTCGCAGAGTTGGACACGACTGTGACTAGCACAGCACAGCACACGTGGTCAGATTGTATCCGAAATGAATTTAGCGAAAAGAGAAACAACAAAATGCTATTCTTTTAACTGACAGCAAATGTCCACGAATTACAAATTAAAGACAGTCAGTAATTCCTTTCAATAAAAACCCTAGTTGGAAACTGAGAAGTGTCGCAGGGTCAGGCACATTAGTCACATGTGTAATAAAGGCAGTAAATCGACATAACTATGGCTGTGATGAAATGCGGATAAAGCACTTTGAACCTCCACAGCAATAAGTGGAGTATAAATAGATAGCATGCTCAGGCAGAGAGAAAAGCAAGTGCTATTTTAGCACTTGGGCTAGTGATAATTTATTGTTCAGGCTCTTTGGTTGAGTCAGTGTTTATATGGTACTGTATATTAACTGAGACAAAAATAGTCTGTACACATCACTATGTTGGACAGATTCCTGAGTGATCAGCAGAAACCGTTCCAGCAGACCACTCCCCTACAGGGAAGGGATTTATAATATTTTAAATATTCATCCTAAAAATCCAAGCTGTTTTGACAATTTGTTTGGTAATATATCTGGTTCAAAGAGAAGCAGTGTGGCATACGCAATGGAAAAAGACAAAGTGGTTCACATTCCAAGCTCCGGGGCCCAGACTGCCTGGATTCAAAACCCGGCTCTGCCACTTCCTGGCTGTGCTGGCCTTGGGCAAGTTACTTTCTTCTCTGTGCCGCGTTTTGCTCCTCAGTAAGTGGGGTTTCCAATAGTTCTGACCTCACTGTGAGGCTGAGAAAGTGACATGGCTTGATGAAGTGAAGCGTTCAGCGCGGTGCCTGACGCGGAGTGTGGACTGTCCTCGTGTCGCTTCTCAACCGTCCGTTCCTGGCGGATGTTTTTATTTTTTTAGTATTTTTTAAAAATGTGCTCATTTGGCTGTGGCAGGTCTCAGTTGAGGCACGCAGGGTCTCCGGTTGTGGCGTGAGGACTCGGTGGTTGCGCTGAGGGCTTCGTCGCCCCACGGCGTGAGGGGTCTTCGTTCCCTGAGCAGGGCTCCTGCCCGTGTCCCCGCATTGCAAGCAGAGTATTAACCACTGGCCCACCAGGGAGGTCCCCATGGTGGGGGTTTTTCCACAGCCGTTCCTTGATCTCGTCCTGTGTGTCAAGCACTTTGCTCCCATACTGCTTAACCTTGCCTGTCCGTTATGAAGTCACAGTCAAGTATTTGAACCCAAGTCCATTTGGTTCGAGACCCATCCTTTTTATCATGACACTTAACTGCTCTTTCTTAAAAATACCTCTTTCAAAAAGCCCTCTGAATTCAACTCCACCAAATTCTGGCTCACTCCTCTATCGATTTGAGCTCAATTTTTATTTGCAACTTTGAGTATGTTTGATCACTTTAGTTTATATCTCCCTGACTAAATTCTGTTCTTTTTAAATTAATTTATTTATTTTAATTGGAGGATAATTAGTTTATGGTATTGTGGTGGTTTTGCCATACATCGACATGAATCACCCACGGTGTACACGTGTCCCCATCCTGAACCCCCTCCCACCTCCCGCCTCCCCCCTTCCCTCCCGGTTGTCCCAGAGCACCGGCTTTGAGTGCCCTGCTTCATGCATGGAACTTGGTCATCCATTTCACATATGATAATATACATGTTTCAGTGCTATTCTATCAAATCATCCCACCCTCGCCTTCTCCCCCAGAGTCCAAAAGTCTGTTCTTTACATCTGGGTCTCTTATGCTGCTTTGCGTATAGGATCGTTGTTACTGTCTTTCTAAATTCCTTATATATGCATTAATATACTGCATTGATGTTTAAATCCTGTGTTCTTCAAGAGGAAGCATCTCCCATAACTCCTTCTGGCAACCTTTTGACTGCCTTTCAGTCTGATTATACCAGACTCAGGCATGGCTGAAGGGTTAAACAGATTGGAATTTCTATCAGCCGTGAAGTTTTCCACATACCTAAGGAGCAGAACAGATGCTCATGGCTTCCATAGAAACCATGCACAGTACCCAAGCCTGTAAAACACAGGTCACTTCTGAATCTGCATACAGTCTTCATTCACGAAAAAGTGCGGTAATTCAAGAAGTAGCTGTGGAAGCCTTTCCACTGCCTGTTGGGCCATTACTACAGGAGGATTAAGAGTATGACCTCCAGGAGACCCCTGAGGGGGGCATTACTTGTTGAATTCAGCATTGTCCAAGGTCTGAACTTCATCCTGGCAGCCCAGAGATCTGATTTGTTCATTCCTCAAGGACAGATCCATCTCTTAGGGACCGACTCCCATTAACAGCCCACTGGACAGGTGTTCAGCAAAAGGCCAGTATATTCATTTGTAAATGAGACAGCTTGT
Organism: Moschus berezovskii; assembly: GCF_049115385.1. Lineage (NCBI taxonomy): Eukaryota > Metazoa > Chordata > Mammalia > Artiodactyla > Moschidae > Moschus > Moschus berezovskii. The sequence continues at coordinate 29,886,760 of NC_142487.1, read as the reverse complement.
GCCTTGCTGTCCCCACCCATACTCTCTCTCCAGGCAGGTTTTCTTCAGAAACCAGATGGGCTTCAGAGGTAGCTTGGCAAGATCTGAACAAAGAAAATAAGGAGACGGGGTTGGTGTGAAAGCAGTGACACCAAGATGACATCACATGCTTATTCCCAAGATTGCCTCAGTTACTCGGCCAAGGTTGGCCTGGAAATGGCCAAGGCTGGCCTCTCCAGGTCACTGGCCTTCAACTGACCAGTCTGCTTTCGGACTGGCACAGTCATCCGCTACGTATATCCACTGGGTTGGCGTCAAAGCTTTCAGGATCAGATCCATTTGATGTCTTCAGAGCGCCTTTCGTCCTCTGAGCTGGCTGCCTGTGTGGTCCTAGAGATGGGGTGTGTCTGAGGGGCAGGGTCCAGGGCAGGCTGTCACCCCCTGCAATGGAGTGTTGGTGCACTTTGGCGAGCTGCCATCCAAGGCAACTCAAAGTCAGGCAAGAGGAGAGGCATATTCTGTTATTCTTGGTAAAATAAATCACACCACTTAACGTACACAAGCGATAGGAAGGAGAAGAGAACAGAGGGGTTCTCTCCGGGCAAATGTTTACGCTTCCAGCTGTGTGATCACAGGCGTCCACACTGGGTCCTCAGACACGTTGCTTTCCAAGCCCGCATGCGTTCAAAGGGCAGCGTCCCGGGTTCTCCTTCCTCTGAGCCCCTGCCACACTTGTCTCCGCTCAGAGGCCCACCCGCATCCTCAAGTGTCTCCTTTCTCAGGGCTGTGTTAGTTCCTGGTGTCTTTGAAATTCCTCTCTTGTAGAGGCAGCTTCAGCTCTCCAAGGCCGCCGTGGGCACAGCTGAGCTGGTGGCCGCATGGACCCCTCTCGTGGGGAACAGCACCCTGAGCCCAGGGTCCCCCTGCAACGCTGCGCCCCCCACCCACCCCACGGCAGTGCTCAACTGACGTGGAGCCTGGTGAGGCGGGCAGGTCGCTCATCAGCCTCTCCTGTGGGGCCCGGCTTCCTCACTAGGGGGCCTGGAGGAGCAGACACCCCACCTCCACCCTCCTCTGCTTGGTCTTGGCCTTCAGGCAAGAGAGAGGTGGATGGAAGGGTCTGCCCCTTTGCCCTCTGAGCTGCTGACTGATCTAACTCCACATGGAAAGCCTCACGCTTGTTATCCTTCCCTAGCACATCCTGGCCCATGGCAAATAGTGGGTTTGAGCCACACCTTCAATATGACATGGATTTGCCCATTCGTTGGTGACCTGCATGCACTGAGCTGTGTGTCACATATAATACATGCTTTCCACATCCATACCACAACCTCAGTGGTCTCAGAAGACCCCCAAAGATTTACTGAGGCTCCCTTCCCAGCCCTAACAGCCCTGGTGGGCCACATCCATATTACACTGGGAATTCTTTATTCCAGTCCTCATCCTTCAAGTCCTCATCCTTGGTTTCCCTGGAGGCTCAGACCATAAAGAATCTGCCTGCAGTGAGGGAGACCCAGGTTTGATCCTTGGGTTGGAAAGATCCCCTGGAGAAGGGAAAGGCTACCCACTCCAGTATTCGTGCCCAGAGGATTCCATGGACAGAGGAGCCTGGTGGGCTGCAGTCCGTGGTGTCCCAAAAAGTCAACTTAGGCAGATGCCCGAAGTGGGAACATGAGGTTGTGTTGATCCAAATGACACCCTTAAGGAGACCGACGCAGAGCAGAGCTCCACGGAGGGTTTCCTGACCTTCTTGGGTGTGTGTGATGCAGCTGGGGGCGGGTTGCAGAACGGGCTCTGACGCCAGCCGTGTACGCTTCTTTATGGTGTCCGTCTTGCAGGAGAGTCTGCACGGCCACTCCCGGTCTGGCTCTTTAATCAGCAGGGAAGCCGAGGTGGCTGCCCTTCCATCAACCCCCTCCCCCTGGCACCCAGGGCCCCAGGGGAGCCACGCAGGCTCTCCCCAAGTCCCTCCACAGAGACCGGACAAGGCAGCCTGTCCAGGGACAGGATCCGCACCCATGTGGTCAGCCGGTGTAGTCGGGTGTTTTATCAGCAGGTGTGGCTGGAAGGTCCCCCGAGGTCACTTCCTGCGTTTTTGTGGTGCTTTGTGGAGAACCGTGGCTGGAGGACAGCCACGAGCATGTTCAGGTGGGTTTCCGAGTTCTGCTGGTTGTACATGGCAGCCTTAACTAAGGCCACCCGCCTCCAAGCCAGCTGCACCCTAAAATCACCCAGGAGTATGTCGTAGGCTGATGCCCAGATTGAATTCCACCAGACCCTCTGTGGGTGGGAGCCAGAAGCCCTGAGTGATTATGTGAGTGATTGTGTTAGCAAGGCTGAGGACTTGCTCCGTGGTGACCTAAACGGGAAGGCAATCCAGAAAAAGGGAATAAATGGGGCTTCCCTTGTGGTCCAGTGGTTAAGAATCCATGTTGGAATACTGGGGTTGTGGGTTCGATCCCACATGCCTTGGGACAACCGGCCCTTGGCACCTACCGGAGCCCGCACACTGGCGCCTGCACTCTGCGGAGAGACGCCCTCAGTGGGAAGCCAGCGCAGCACGGCTCGAGAGAGCCCCCAGACAGCAGCAAAGAGCCAGAGAAGCCAAAAATAACTACTTTTTAGGAAAGAGAGGATATATGTACACACAGCTGATTCGCCTCGCTATGCGGCAGAAGCTGACACCCCCTCATTAGGCAACCGCACTCTAGTAAAAAGTAATTTAAAAGGAGACTGAGGACTACCTGCCGTAAGGAAGGGGGAGACGATGAAAGCAAAGCAGGGCCCGAGCAAAGAAGGGGCTGAGAAATGCAGAAGTGAAGGGCTGCCCCGGGGTGCTGGGGAGAGACGGTTCCTAACCAGCAAGACGATGAAAGCAAAGCAGGGCCTGAGCAAAGAAGGGGCTGAGAAATGCAGAAGAAGTGGAGGGCTGCCCCGGGGTGGTGGGGAGAGACGGTTCCTAACCAGCAAGATGATGAAAGCAAAGCAGGGCCCGAGGAAAGAAGGGAGCTGAGAAATGCAGAAGTGGAGGGCTGCCCCGGGGTGCTGGGGAAAGACGGTTCCTAACCAGCAAGCGCCCGGGGCTCCCCGCAGGGGGAGGGGTGCCAGCCCATCCCCCGGGTGAATATGGGATCAGGGTCATGCCCCCCAGGATGAATATGGGGGTCGAGGCTGCGCTGGGGTCTAGCTGTGGTCAGATGCGCCTGGTCTTGCCATCAGGTGAACCACGTACCAGCTGTGTGTCTCAGGGCACAGAGCTCCTCTGAACCTCCCTGAGCTTCTGGGTTCTCTGATGGGCCCTGCAGGGCTGTGCAGTGGATTTGATGGGATGACGGTGAAGGTGCCACACGACAGGTGTTCTGCACGTGGTAGCTCCGTAGTAAGAAGCTTTAGAAGAAATGTCTACTTCTATTCCGATAAAAAGTTACCAGCTCTTCGCATCAGTTATTTCTCTCTGTTCTCCTGAAAGACAGTGGTTCTGAAATACTGGCTCAGGAGAGTTAATACAGAGCTCAGAGGCCCGGCTCACAGAAGGACTCATATTTACATCAGCCCCCGGCGTGACTCTGACACAAGCAAAGCCCGGCAGCCTTTCTGTAAGGAAAGCTGGGGCATCCTGCTCTGTCGTGAGGACCAGAAGGATCAGCTGCAGTAGGTGCTGGGGAGGCTCTGTTAGGGAGCCTCACTGCCTTCTTGTTTGCTTCACCTCCTTGTTTCCTGAACTTTCTAATGATTTTGGTGAACTTCTGCCCCACCCCAACATAGACAAGGGCCAGCAGGCACCCAGCAGGGTAATTTTGGCAAGGTTCCACCTTTCATTTACAAGTCAAACTGAGACAGGCTCTAAAACTGGCATCCTCCGAATTAGTAACCCCTCGCCAAACAAGGCAAGAGCCTTTTCCTCTCTGCCTGCAGAGTCAAGAATGAGTTGTCTTGCTCACTCTCTGTGTTTGATGCCCCTGAAAGTGTCTCGTTTGGAGCCTTCGATCGTCAGCTATGAGAGTGCGAAGTGAAACAGCACCCTCTCAGCCTTTAGTATTTATTTTTAAAGGCACGAGGAGCCCCTTGGACCACAGTGAATCAAAGCGTCTGTGCACGGACAAGTTTCCATGGGTATTGTGAGAGTGTTGGCCTGTGGGAGCCCACAAGGACGCCCGGTGGATTTATTGCTTATTGTTTTTGCTGTAACTGTAATAGGAAAAGGATGTGTCTGCCCGTAGGAGCAGCTGCTGTAGGGGTCTGAGGACTGGGGGCTGAAGGGGCTTTGGTGGTGGAGCCCCATGGCCAGTCGGGGTCTGCAGGGGACAGAGGGGGCCTCCTTCCTCCGCAGTGTGGTCCCCATTGCTTCTTGGAGGCACAGTTCCCACTCTGAGCAGCCTGGCCGCTCGCTGGCTGGTGGCAGATCACTCACGTGGCCCTGGTAGGCCTGGGAAAGTGGAAACGCCATGGAGACCAACCCTGGTGGGGTGGGCAGGCAGCTCGCCTCGGCCCCGCCCCCAGGGGGCAAACACTGTCCCGGGAGCCACTGTCTCACGAGGGAGCAGCCCTCGGTTTGTTTTGTTTCATGAAGGGGGAGAAGGGATTCCTGCTGCAGGCTTTGCTAAAGGACAGGAATTCCTAGCAACACCAAGGACTTCTGCTTTACGGGCGGGACCTTAGTTTCTCTCTTTTGCTGTCCTTTGTGATTTGGTGAGGGTGCTGCTGTTTGAAAAGCACCTTTTAAGTGGCCTTTATCTTCCTAAAACTAAAACTAATTTTCCATAACCTATCAGGGGTTAATAAAATATCTGCTAGGGATCTCTGGAGTATTTGGAAGGGAGAAGAAGGGAAAAGAAGGAAGAAGTGTTGCAGGAATGTAAGGTTTTAAAATTCATATCCAAAATTGTGCTTAAATGATAGATACCATAGGTAGCCATCTACTGAGTTAATGCTTGCGGCGGGGGCACGGGAAGATCCTGGAGTTCTTTCGTGAGTGAAGGGAGTATTAAGTATTCATCAAAATATCTTTTTGATGTGTATCAGTATACGGAAATCTCATTGAGAAAACAAAAGGCTAAATGAAGGAATAGTCAGAAAAGTGGCACCCATGCCAGTGATGAAATTTAATATCTGTGGAGCACACACTGGGTGCCAGGTGCCACTCAAAGCACAGCACATCTTCATAGGCACTCGTTTCATCTAGTCTGTAGGTCAGATACTACTGTCACCCTCCTCTCGGAAAGGAGGAGGGGCCAATCTGATAGAAATCTCTTGACTTGAGCAATCAGTGTCAATGTCCATGCAAGTATCAATGGGAACGTTCAGACCTGGAAGCAGTCAAGCCCCTTGCTGAGAGCTGCCTTCCTTCCTAAGGTGCAGTTGGGATCCTTCCTACCACACCCAGCATGTGGCTCCCTGGAAACCGGAGCTACGGGACTCGAACTTCTCTGGCTTCACCCTTCTTGCCTCATTTTGCAAATGGCACCAGGAAGGATGTGTGGAGGGTTCCTCTTCAGAGCCGGGCATGGGCTGAGATGAGAATCAGGCTCTGGAGGCATCCGGGGCTGCCTCCTGGAAAGCTGCAGTGCCCAGTGTGTGTCTGAGCATCCGGGGCTGCCTCCTGGAAAGCTGCAGTGCCCAGTGTGTGTCTGAGCATCCGGGGCTGCCTCCTGGAAAGCTGCAGTGCGCAGTGTGTGTCTGAGCATCCGGGGCTGCCTCCTGGAAAGCTGCAGTGTCCAGTGTGTGTCTGAGCATCCGGGGCTGCCTCCTGGAAACCTGCAGTGCCCAGTGTGTGTCTGAGCATCCGGGGCTGCCTCCAGGAAAGCTGCAGTGCGCAGTGTGTGTCTGAGCATCCGGGGCTTCCTCCTGGAAAGCTGCAGTGTCCAGTGTGTGTCTGAGCATCCGGGGCTGCCTCCTGGAAAGCTGCAGTGTCCAGTGTGTGTCTGAGAATCTGGCAAGGCTGCCAAACCAGGCCACTTTCTCATCGTCTGTTTGACACTCTTCAGACTCTTCTGCCTTGAAAACTGGAAGCTTTTTCTTTCCCAACTGCAGCAACTTGGCTGAGCACCTCCCTGGCTCTCAGGAAATGTTCTTTGGTGGGTGGACCATTCCTTCTCGCTCCCCGTGTGGAGTCTTTGTGTACCAAGTGCGGGAAAGTAGGTGAAAACCGTTGCTTGGCACCCACGCTGTGCTTCAGGAAACCTGTTCAGAGGTTCCCAAGCAGGGTCAAGGATGTAAGCAGAGAACCAGCCAGAATATTCTTGCTGCTTAAATGATAGACTTGTGCTTTTCCATCCGTTTTAATCGAGTCAAGTCCCATGACTTCTGTGATCCCCAAATCCTCCATAAATTCACATACAACTGGCTTCCCCCAGCTCCGCCCTACTCCCTTGAAACCCTCTCCCTTCGCTGCCTGGGAACCTGCCCTTTAAATTGGACATGGCTCGGGTTTTAATCTCTCCTCAAAGGCACAGTGACAATTTCACAACAAAGCAGGCAGTTGGGTTGGGGGGAGAGAGTTTTGTTTTCTGCTCCCATTAAGAGAGCAACTGTTCTTTCTTTGTCCCGTGGGGCCGAGTCTTGGCAGCAGGCGGGGAAGACCTTGAATTTGGTGTCGCAACATCCATCAGACCCGAGTGAGCCTGGGCTCCTCGAAGGTGAACTGCAGCTGTTTGGATAAAATTCTAAAATCTTGTTTGTGCGATTCTCAGCCCTTGTTTTACAATCGCTCTTCCTGGCAGAGAAACCAGGAAGCTTTCCTTTCCCAGGATCCCGGGCAGGTAATTGTTTTCCCAAACTGCATTTTAATCGCTGATGGAAATGGACATTCTTCGCCCTGAGAACCTTCTCCCTCGTCTATAAAGCCTATAAACCATCCGCATTCTCCCTGGGCCTTGGATTCAACCCTGAGACTGGATTACAGACTGTCCCTCCCTCCCCGAGATGCATTTCCATCTCTGGTTGTAATTTAGGGCCATTTACATTTCTCAACAACGGTTATGAGCCTTTTAGCCTCTTGGAATCTTGGAGCGCTTTCCCACTCAGTGGCCGGCCGTGGCCAGGTGGCCTGTGATCCCCAGAGAGGAGGAACCGGTGAAGTCTGTTTCTCGGTGTCATTAAGGAGCGTGATCTGCCATGAGCTGGTAGTTTTTACCACTGCCAAGTGTTTTCATGGCCCCGGTCTCCTGTTGATGTATCAGGAGGCCCCTGGCTCAGGAGACACAACCCAGGAGGCCCCCGGGGGTCCCGATTCTGTTCCCACCCCTACAGCCCCGGGACTCTGAGCATCGGGAAGCAGCTGATGACCCAACACTGTTCAGAGATGTGTCCATCCTACTCCCCGTGCCAGGGGCTGGGTGGGGCTGTTCTTCAAGCAGGAGGAGTGGGTTCATTTTCCACCCTTGTCCCCTCCTGGCTTGCTCCTTGGAAGGAAAGCAATGCCAAACCTAGACAGCGTATATAAAAGCCAAGACATCACTTTGCCAACAAAGGTTCATCTAGTCAAAGCTATGGTTTTTCTGGTAGTCATGCATGGATGTGAGAGTTGGACCATAAAGAAGGTTGAGCACTAAAGAATTGATGCTTTGAACTGTGATGCTGGAGAGGACTCTGAGAGTCCCTTGGACTGCAAGGAGATCCACCCAGTCCATCCTAAAGGAAATCAACCCTGAATATTCATTGAAGGACTGGTGCTGAAGCTGAAGCTCCAATACTTTGGCCACCTGATGCGAAGAGCCAACATATTAGAAAAGACCTTGTTGTTGGGAAAGATTGAGGGCAGGAGGAGAAGAGGGCAGCAGAGAATGAATTGGTTGGATGGCATCATCGACTCAATGGATGTGAGTTTGAGCAAACTGCGGGAGATGGTGAAGGACAGGGACACCTGGCGTGCTGCAGTCCGTGGAGCTGCAAAGAGTCGGACACGACTGAGTGACTGAACAACAACTCCTCTGGGTGGGGAGCGTGCTCCCCTCCCTGGCGAACGGCCAACCTGCAGACAGGGAGGCTCGGAAACGCAGACACATCCCAGAGCCCTGCTCCTCCAGCCCCTCTGAGAGTCCATCGCCTCTGCTCGCTCCAGGGCTGGGGCTATGTCCTGAGGGTCACTAGAAGCGTAAAAGCCAAGATTCTTGAAGGGCAGTCTAACTTGCCAGAATGTCTTTACTGTTCATCAGCAAACATCCGTCCATCAAGCCTGGCGCTAGGTTCTCTGATACCAATGAACTCGCCACCCAGAGACTCCAGTCCCAGGTCAACACTGAGAGGGGCAGGCGGTAAGCACTGTGGCCAGGCCAGCCTTTCAGGCGCTGGGGAGCGGCTGTTATGGGGGCGGTGAAGGGAAGACCGGAGAAGGCAGTGGCAACCCACTCCAGTGTTCTTGCCTGGAAAATCCCAAGGACGGGGGAGCCTGGTGGGCTGCCGGCTATGGGGTCGCACAGAGTCGGACACGACTGAAGTGACTTAGCAGCAGCAGCAGCAGAGGGAAAGACAGGGCGTCCCGGGCTGGTGGGCAGCTGACAGTGGGGTGGGGGTCAGGATAGGTATTCGGAGAGACTGCAGGGGCCCCCTGGCGTGTCATCCTGCAGGGGACCTGTGCCTATAGGAGGCCCTGGGTGAGGTTTCCACCTTTTGAGTGCTCCACGTGCCGTTCTTCACGTCGCGGTAGAGATGAATGAGCTGAGAAATGCAAAGGTGTGGCTCAATAGTTAAGCCTTCACCTTTCTTCCCCAGTGGCTCATCGGTAAAGAACCCGCCTGCCAATGCAGAGACATAAGAGGCATGGGTTCAATCCCTGGGTCGGGAAGATCCCCTGGAGGAGGGCATGGCAGCCCACTCCAGTATTCGCGCCTGGAGAATCCCTGGTCAGAGGAGCCTGGTGGCTACAGTGCATGAGCTCACAGACTCAGGCACGACTGAGTGACTTAGCAGGCACGCCGTTAGGAGCAGTGTTTGGCCCGCTGTGCCTGCGGCGGGGCGGGGAGTGCCCCAGGCACCGACTGAAGTCGGGCTTGCTGCCCTTGCACACACCACACACACACCACACACACACCACACACACACCACACACTCACCACACACACACACCACACACACACACCACACACACACCACACACACACACACACCACACACACACCACACACACACCACACACACCACACACACACCACACACTCACCACACACACACCACACACACACACACCACACACACACCACACACACACCACACACTCACCACACACTCACCACACACACACCACACACACCACACTCACCACACACACACCACACACACAACACACACACCACACACACACCACACACACAACACACACACACACACACACACCACACACACACACCACACACACACCACACACACACCACACACACACACACCACACACACACCACACACACACCACACACTCACCACACACACACCACACACACCACACTCACCACACACACACCACACACACACCACACACACCACACACACACCACACACTCACCACACACACACCACACACTCACCACACACACACCACACACACACACCACACACACACCACACACACCACACACACACCACACACTCACCACACACACACCACACACACACACTCACCACACACACTCACCACACACTCACCACACACTCACCACACACACACTCACCACACACACACTCACCACACACACACCACACACACTCACCACATACACACCACACACACACCACACACACACCACACACACACACACACCACACACACACACACACACCACACACTCCTTCACTAGCTCGTTCATTCATTATTGCGTCTACTTACTCTCTCAACAAACATCTGAGCAAGCGTGTCCTATCGCCGGACGCTGCTAGGCAGGCGAGCTTCCTATCGGGAGTCGCGAGCAGGAGGCTTGTAAAATCCTAGTCCCCAGAGGCCCGGCCACCCGCGGGGCCTCCCCGGCCTCCACACGCACACTCCGCGGGTCCCGCGGGTCAGAAAGGGGTGCAGAGAGGGCCGGAAGCAGCCCGTCTCTCCGGCCACGTCCCGTCGTTACGGAAAATACTGATCAGTCTGCAAGTGCTGTTATCACCGGGTTCTCAGAGCACCGGCCTCCACTGCCGCTGCCGCGCTCTGCTCTAGGAAAGCGATGTCCCGTCGCGGGCCGTGCAGGACGCTTGCCCAGGGACGCACACAGCCAGACCACAGAGGTGGTAGTTGGAGCTGAGATGGTTGTTTAGAGTTCCCTTTGCTTCAAAATGCCACCCTCAGCTTTCAGCCACCTTCCCGTCACCCGAGTCAGCTGGACTCCCTTTGTCCCAAGTCAGAGGTCTGGTGTGAGAACCTCCCCTCCCAGGCTTCGAGGCAGGCGCTGCTGGGCAGCCCCCGGCACTCTGTCTGAGAGGCGCAGGCCGCGCAGAAGCCTCAGGAGCAGACATCCCCTGATGCCAGGTTCTGAGTGTGTCTGAATAGATCGTCTCCTCAGTGGTCCTGGTAGCTCACCGTCCCATGGGGCGTGGGCTCAGGCCCCCAAGCTCCCCGGGGGCATTGGTCACTTGTGTCCTGGGAGGAGGGGAGAGCAGGGGTCAGAAAAATCTGAATTTCAGTCTCATCTCTACCATCAACTGGTGGATTGGTCCAGGCCATCTCTCTCTCTCTCTTTCTTAATTGAAGTGTCGTTGCTTTAGGGGCTTCCCCAGTGCCTCAGCAGTAAAGAATCCACCTGCAATGCAGGAGAACAAGAGACTCAGGTTCGATCCCTGGGTGGGGAAGATCCCCTGAAGGAGGAAATGGCAGCCCACTCCAGTGTTCTCGCCTGGAGAATGCCATGGACAGAGGAGCCTGGGGGCTACAGTCCATGGGTTTGAAAGAGTCAGACACGACCTAGCGACCAAACCACCACCAGCACCACATAGCTGCTTTTCAATGTTGTGTTTCTGCTGAACGAGAGGGGGTCAGCCATACGTGTGCATGTATCCCCTCTTTGCTTCTGGATTTTCTTCCCATTTAGGTCACCACAGAGCACTGAGTAGAGTTCCCTGTGCGCTATATAGACTTCTCACTAGTCCTCTGGTTTATACATAGTGGTGTGTATATGATCCTTGTCTGTCTCGTGAGTTCTCACTAGTCCTCTGGTTTATGCTTAGTGGTGTGTATATGATCCCTGTCTATAAGGTAACTTCTCGTTTTACGGTTTATACTTAGTGGTGTGCACATGTCAGTCCCAACTTCCCAGCTCACCCCACGCCACCCTCCTTGCCCCGCCGGCATCTGTATGTTCCTTCTCCACGTCTGTGTCTCCAGCTCTGGTTTGCAAATAGGTTCATCTGTACCTCGGCCACCTCTGAGCTTGAGTTTCCTCACCGCTGAGTTTCTTCTTAATCCCATGGGGGAAACAGGTTTAGTGCCAGCAAAGGGATCTCACATGAACTAACCAGGATTGGAATTCATCTGGGATGCCCAGCACAGCTGTGCCAGCTGTTGACAGCTGGCTGAAGTCTGTTCGGGTGGCTTTGGGTCCACACCATGCTGGTTGTTCGATATTTTGAGTATGACTCCCAGAAATAATTTGTGTGAAAAGTTTGTAGACAGTGTAGCACACGGCTAGCTTGTTTGATGATGGTGTTTGGATAGTCACCACTGCCAAGTCTAATGTTAAATATATATTTTCTCTATATATATTTTCTTCATCATCTGACAAATAAGTAGTCTTCAAATTAGCATATATCTTTTGAGTCTTAACAAAGGAGAAGTAAAACAACGTTTAGGTTCAAACATTCTTATCTAGTATTTTTTTCATGAGTCGTCCTGATTTTCCAGGAATTATTTCTGAGCCTCAGAGAGTGACTGAAGGACCACTCGTATTGGCCTTTTAAATGAAGATTGTATTTGGTAAAGCTGACTTTTGACAAGATATGATTCATTCTAGACTTCTCTAGAATGTCCCAGCACCCCTACACTTCAGCTGGTGATCCAGTATGGCGTCTTAGGTGAACTGGCAGACAGGAGACATTTTTAAAGGGGCTTCCCCAGCGACCCAGTGGTTAACACTCTGTGCTTTCACGGCAGGGGCCAGATGGCGCGGGTTCTATCCTCAATGGGGGAACTAAGATCTCGCAGGCCATAGAGCCCCCCAGAGGGTGTGCTCTGTGGTTCTTAGTGGAATGCCACAAAGTTCAGTGTTTTGCTGGAGATGACAAGAGATGTGGTTACATTTGAGGAGGGCCACAGAACCCCTCTTTAGGCTACTTATAAAGGACAGTGATGTTCCATTCTTCAGTTGGGTCTCAGAAAAGAACAGTTCGATTTGGTGCTTAATTTTAGACTAGAATATAACTGGCAGGAGACACACCCTCAAGTACCAGGAAAAGAACAGTAGGGAGACAAAAATAAAAAGTAAGCATGGCCACCCCTCACCTACCCACTGTGCCGAAGCACCTGCTGGAAAGTTTAAGTCCCCATCTTGCTTCTTAGTCAGTAATGTTTAGGCTTCATAATCTTGTTTGGGTACCTTATCTTTTTGTGAAACAAGTGCTACCTTAGAAAATATGTAATCTGGGTTTGTGAATGACCTGTGACTCTGGACAGGTCATTTACCTCTGCTAGGCTTCAGTTTTGGCTTCCTTGGTGGCTCAGATGGTAAAGAAGCTGCCTTCAATGCAGGAGACCCAGGTTCGATCCTTGGGTCAGGATGATCCCATGGAGAAGGGAATGGCAATCCAATCAGTATTATTGCCTGGAGAATCCCGTGGGCAGAGGAGCACGGTGGGCTACAGTCCATGGGGTCACAAAGAGTCGGACACAACTGAGCAACTAAGCACACACACACACGCTTCAATTTATCACCTATAAAATGAGGGTCACGTAGCCCTGACTCTATAGGGGTTTTATAAAGAACTCAGTGAGTAGATGTGTGTGTACATAACTATGTATCTGTGTATCTCCTTGGAGAATTAAACTGAAGCTATATCCCCTGTCTCCAGAAAAATTCATGAAGACAAGAAATTTAGCCAACTCTTTTCAGGGAATTTCTGGACTTCCTAAAACCATAAACATCCTAATAAAGAGTTCTGTTATCTAAGGGAGGAAACCCTGGGTTGAATGTCCCTTTTTGTGCTAAAATTTTTATTATATTTTTATCACTTAAAAGGAAACTGCAAATCAAATTTGAGTATTGTCAGTACTGCACAGTAAATATTTATGATCACTGAAAAAAGTAGTGGAAATGTTAGTCACTCGGTCGTCCAATTCTTTGCGACACCATGGACTATAGCCTGCCAGGCTCCTCTGTCCATGGGATTCTCCAGACAGGAATACTGGAGTGGGTTGCCATGTCCTTCTCCAGGGGATTTTCCCTACCCAGGGATCGAACCCTGGTCTCCCCCCATATTGCAGGCAGATTCTTTACCTTTTGAGCTCCCAGAGAAGCCTAGGATTTCTAAGCTCAGTTAATAATATACCAAATGATAAAAGGTTTGGTACAAAAAAAGGTTTTGATAATTATTATAGTTCATAGTAACAGGGTTTGCTCTATAGTAACAGGAGGGACATTTATATAGACATACATTAATTTATTTCTAAGCTTAGCTCAATATGAGGAATAGTTTTTCATTCCTCACTTATACAGGGTGGAGATGTACTTTTTTCTTTCAATTTGTTTTTCCAGACCTATTTAGAACAGTCAAAATAGGAAAACCACCACACCGGTCCTAAAATTCACTTCCTCCATCCGTTTTCTGTACTCTGCTCCAGGTTTGATGAGTATAACTTTCTAAACATGTCATTTATTTTTATTTTAGTCTAAATCTCCCTTCAAAAATACCAGGGGAAAATATTTTTAGCTTAGCTAAGAAAACAAACATGTTGAAATGACACCCAAAATGTTCAGAAAGAATTGTTGTTTCTAGTGTATTTTAACAGTGAGCCCAAATAATACATGCTGAAACCGAATTTTTCTTCATCTTAGCTGTGTTAATTTCTTCAGGAAAAAGACAAAGAGAACAGTTGAGTCCAACTTTCATATCAGAGCTAAATGTTTGTTGTCTTAAAAGATAATTTCAAGGTAGACACTCTACTGCCTTTTTCCCCAAGTTTTTAATTGCTATTTATAGACATCCTGGGCAGAGTCAGTGGAAATGCCAATAATGGTGCAAAGGAGGCAAAGGATGAGAAGAAGAATGAGTGCTGAGCTCAGCTCCACGCATGTACCATAAAGACAGACTTTTCTGCCTTCATGACCTCCTAGGAGGCTTTGGTAGAAGTGACAGCTATTCCATTTTGATCCTTCCTCTGAGAGCATGACTTGGTACTGTACAGATCCAAGGGGTGAAAATGATTCTCTTTTGATTCAAAAATATGATCCATTTGACCAGCTCTTCAGGGCCAAGCATTATTCCTGCTCCATAAACAGATGCCGCCGCTGCTGCTTAGTCACTTCAGTTGTGTCTGACCCTCTGGGACCCCATGGACCATGGCCTGCCAGGCCCCTCTGTCCATGGGATTCTCCGGGCAAGAGGACTGGAGTGGGCTGCCGTGTCCTTCTCCAGTAAACAGAGTGGGGACCGATAGTAACGAATGAGTGGGTAATACTGACCGGGTGAGCGAGTGAAAGCTCGAACAAGTACAGTGACTACCCAGTGAGGCGCCCCACCGGCTTCAGAACTTGCTCCCTGAGGCTGCGCTTCACTCGCTGTGTCTCTAACTACATAGGCCTTGACTCAGCCCAGCGCGCTGCCTTCTTGGGGTCATGGGAAGAATCTGTGTCTTGGATGCCTTAGCCCAGCTACAGGTCAGAGTTGAAATCTCTGTTCTGTTCATTATATGTAGTATCTTCATCTCCTAGAACTTGAAGCATGTTTATCATATATATTTGGCTAGCTTTCTTCCAGATGGTTCTCCAGTTTCATTTTACCCACTGCATTGTGTAGTTCTTCTGTGAATGCACTTAACTAGACTTGTACGAGAATAAATGACATTATCAATCCGTTGGTCGCTGTCAGTAACTTCCTTCTCATCTCATGATTACCAGAGCTTTTCTCTTGCAAGCCTTCTGAACCCTTCTGGGCCCCCCAGTTGCTAAGCATTTTCATTGTACTTTGTCTAACTTTATCAGGATCTTCTAACCTCTCTAACTCAGGCAGTGAATTGGGCTCATTCACACTGGGCTTGTAGAATTACAAGATGGACACTATGAAATGTATCGGTGGGCTATTTAAATCCTTTCCCTTCCTAAAAGGTTGCAAGGCCAGATCTCTGAAATTAAGGGTTTTGTTTTTAAACCCATTAGGCCAACATGGGGACTAAAACTTGAAAATTGCACATTAGACCATTGGCAGGGTGGTGGACTCACATCACACACGTGGCTATGGATTGGGGAGCAAAGCATGGATTTTAGACTTATACAGAAAAGCTCACTTTGCATTCAGAATAGAAGAAAACATCGATTATAACAGAGACAAAAATCCCACAGAAACTCAAGTTTATGCTATTTGATTAACATTATCTCAAAGATAAATTAACCTTTGCCCAAAACTTCTCAAAAAAAGTCTATTTACCAAGAATACCTAATGAAATGGTTGTTTCTTTTGACCCTCAAGTTTTTGGAAGAAGGCACCTGATTGGTATATTTCCCTTGGTCCCGATGCCCAGCCAACTGCCAGCAGCAGCGCAGTGACCTCTGGTGACAGGCCCGGTTGATCCCGACCCTCATTTCACATCACATGTACGTTTGTTTCCTTATGTGCAAAAAAGAAATACGCGTGGAGGAAGGTTTCAGAGGGCGCAGGCGGCCCCAAGACTTGAAGACTCGCGTGTGAAGAGAGGACGTGAGGGGAGACCTGTAGGACAATGAAGCAGGGAGAAAGAACCCCAAATGGGACCCAGTTTACAGTCACCTGTCAGACTACAACCCTGCGTCTCACCGCACGCGGCGAGGGTTCCCCCGACCTCGGGCTGGGGTCTGGGCCTTTTCTCCCTGAACGCCAAGGATGGCAGAGAGGAAGCCAAGTGTGTTGCCGCAGAGTGCTGCAAGGCTAGGTCAAAGGTGGAAAACAACGGATCAAAATAGAAGTAGGGCCCAGCTACTACTTACTACTTCTGGGTAGCAATTAATACCCCGCTTATTACGCAGCAGGCACTGTTCCGAGCTCTTTGCTGTATTATTGTATCTCCTTTAAAACCAGGTTCTGGAACTTCTGTGGCGGTCCAGTGGTTGAGACTTTGCCTTCCAATGCAGGGCGATAAGGGTTCAATCCCTGGTTGGGGAGCTGGGATCCCACATGCCTTGTGGCCAAGAAGCCAAAATGTAGAACAGAGGCAGTGTTGTAACAAATTCAGTAAAGACTTTGAAGACATGGTCCACGTTAAAAAAAAAAAAATCTTAAAAAAACCAAGTTCCTGAGTGCTGCCCCGTCTGCTAACCGTTGATTGGCTCCATGATTTATTCTTTATACAGCATGTACGATGTGCCGGGCCCACGCTGCTTTAAGCATATTACGTATAATGACTCGTTTAATCCTCACAAGAAGGTCCTGAGGCAGTACTATCGCTAATCCCGCTTTACCGAAGAGCATGCGGAGGCCCGGAGACGCGCTCAGCCCCTTTTCCGGATCACGCCGCAGGAAGTGGAGGAGCCATGCTGCACCTGCGCTGTGCCCTCAGCCTCCACGCCAGGCTTCTTCTCAGGTGCTGATACTCACTGATCATAATTATAGTCTGGCTGCGGGTTCTATGAGTTTGGTCACTGTAATCACAAAGAAAACACTGAAAAATATAAAAGGATGTAAACAGATAACCTCTGCTGTCCTCAAAAGATCAAAGTTAGATAGGGTTAAAATTACTTTGATGATGTTCATTGATATCTAGGGCTTCCTGGATGGCTCAGTGGTAAAGAATCCGCCTTCCAGTGCGGAAGATAACGGTTCGATTTTGGTCACCTGTGTCATAGGACGAAGAGAGAGCGGGGGTCCGAAAATCTGAATCTGAATTTGAATCTCATCTCTACCATCAATTAGTGGATTGGTCCAGGCCACTTTTTTTTTTTTTTTTAAGTTGAAGTACAGTTGCTTTAGGGGCTTCCCTGGTGGCTCAGTCAGTAGAGAATCCACCTGAAATGCAGGAGACCGCTTGCAGCACAGGAGACTCAGGTTCGATCCCTGGGTCGGAAAGATCCCCTGGAGAAGGAAATGGCAAAACCCACTCCAGTGTTCTTGCCTGGAGAATTCGATGCACAGAGGAGCCTGGCGGGCTACAGTCCATGGGGTTGCAAAAGAGTCAGACATGACTTAGAGACTAAACAACAATGGCAACAGTTGGTATCTATCTGTAAACCAAAAGGCGATTCTTTGTCTTCATTTAATGGAGAAAGCAGACCCTGGGGCACTTGACAACTCAAAGAAACCCCAGTGAAATCGGTTGGGGCACGCCTGTCACGAGCATTATCAGGTGCCCAGAGACGTGCGGGGCCCCTGGCAGGATCTAAGATCAGGAGCGGGAGTCTCTCCAAGACCGTAAACCAGAGTTTCAGAACCAGAGGCCGTGATTCAGTGCTGCTGGACCAATAAGCACCTCTAATCAAAAACAGTTAAGCCCCCAGGATAAAGACTCAAGACCACTGAGGCAGAGACTCACCTGAGGTGGTCCAGTGGTTAAGACTCTGCCTTTGAATGCAGGGCTTCGGGGTCAATCCCTGGTCTGGGAATTAAGGTCCCACATGCTGAGGGGTGTGGGAAAAAAAAAAAGACCATGGGGCTGCCAGTGTGCAGGGTCCCATGTTATTTGTGTTCAGCTGTTGCGGGTGGCCCGTCCCTTGGGTTTGGATATAGTAGAGAAAGTGCAGTAACCATTGATCAGCTATGTTTCTAGACACTTCCCTCCAGGTTCCTTTCTTCTTCCCACGGAAGATGTGCAGACCACCTAAAAAGCCCTGCCATTCCAGGAAGACTTTATACTTAACAGAAGATAAGGGAACCTGTAGAAATTTATGCTACAGAGGCCAAATTAATTTACCAGTGAGCAGAGCAGTCTCCTTTTCCTTCCAGCTGGAAACAGATCAGAAGCTTCAAGGCATTAGAAAATGCAAGCTACATAACAAAATTCTGAGTCCAAGCATCTCATGGAGTTTTGGCTCTTGATGTTAATGATGAATGATTGTAACCCAGGTGTGACTCTCAGTGCAGAGCTGGCAGTCTTTATTAGAATGGCAGCCAGCTGCAACAATGACCTCTACGAATATGGAAACAGACCCTCCAGGGCCACCATTTCTCAACTCAGCGTTTGACCTGCGCAGCTCATCCCAGTACTGAAAGGGTAGCAGCTGCCTGTGGTCCAAGGACACTTAGGGGCTCTTAGCAGCAAAGGACATGAGGATGTACAGGAGCCCTTGAAGAGCCCTCTAGTTGGCCCAGCTGCCTCTAGGCAGGACCATCTCACCATTTCAGACAAATGAGAAGCATCCTGACAACAGACCTCCAGAGGAGGGACTCCAGGGAGACAGTGCAGGACAGGGAAGCCTGACACACTGCAGTCCATGGGGTCGCAAAGAGGCAGACATGACTGAGTGACTGAACAGCAACAAACAGGAGGAACTCCAGACTCCCTTTGTCAGCTTTCACTTGGGTAGCTAGGCTGTTCCTGCAGCAAGGACAGGAACCTATCCTAGAAAGTTACGCGATTTAAAAATGTTACAGACGGATGGATGGATGGATGGAGAGGGAGAGACAGACCAGAGGGTGAGAGTAGGCGACTGTGAAAGACGGTCAGAGCCCCAGCCGTGAGACACTCGAGAAGTATTTATTAAAGAATTATTTGCCAGTGAATCCACCAAACCCTGTGCTGGACAGATGCCCCCTCTGTCATGTCCCTGACGCACTGCCCACATGCCTCTGACATAGCACCTTACCGGGCTGCAGCATTAGGGTTTGGTAGCTGATGGTCTCCCTGGCTGGAGTGTGAGCACCTGTGTTATTCTTGTCTGTAGTCTTACTAGCCCGGTGTCTGGCTCCATGGAAGGAAGGAAAGAAAAAAGAAAAGAGTGAGGGAAGCGGGTCAACCGATAGGATGAATAAACTTCCATCCTTAACGGAGTGGGTCGTCCCTGATGAGGCAGTCGGGACGCTTTCCTGCCCAGACCTAACTATCTGATGTCCTGTTTCCCCTCATGATGATGCATGACTTGCCTGGCGTTGATACTTACCCCCGTTTAATATCTTTCTGAGGAACGCTGGTGCACTGGGATGCCGCCCGTCTTGCAGTAATCGCCCCGGGTTTCATTAGAGCTCGCTGTTGGCGTGCGCGGCCTCCCTAGCCCGGTGGCCTGGCCTCGGTGAGTGCCAGCGGCGGTGGCGCCTGGCGCGGCGTCGTCCCGCCCGCGGTCACGAGCGAGCCTCACGCGGGCGTCCTCGGGCGAGCTCCGTTGAGCGCGTTCTGTGTCCGCCGACGCGCTGCCCGTGAAGTCGGTGTGCCGGCCCCGCTGCAGACGCCGCTGCGGGCAGCCGGGGGGAGGCCGCGGGCCCCAGGCCTGCCGGCGGCCGGGACCGGGACGGTGGCGTCCGCTCCTCCGGCGCCGCGGGGGCTGCGGGCGTCCTGGGGGCGCGGGGGGACGGGCCTGCGGCGGCCTCACTGGCCCCGCTGCCCGGGCCCGGCCGCTGGCCCGGCGGGAGCGCCGGCCCGCCGCACCCAGGCCCCCGCGTCTGTGCAGGCTCCGTCTGCGGCGGGCTTTTCTCCTGCCCGGGCTCTCCGTCGCCTGCCCTTGGAGGCCTCCCTCGGGCAGCCCCTGAGGCCCCTGGGTCCCCGCGACGTCTCTCCGGGACCTTGTGCCCGGCAGCCTCCGAAGCCCCTCTGGGGAGCGCGGCGCGCGGCGGCTTCTCACGCCGAGCGCTCGGGCCTCCTGGGCCTGCACCCTGGCCGTCACTGATACTGGATCAGGGCCCGCAGTTTAACAGAAAACAACGGACTTGCCCTGCGGTAGACAGCACAGCTTGGCAAGAGACCTGGCACAAGCCCTCTGCACGTCTGGGGCACTTCGTTGTTTTCATACCCAAATGATATACTGTTTTTTCATACCAAATGGTACAAATAGGAAGATTCAAATGGTCCATAATTTCGCCACCCAGATTATTATTCAACATGTTAAAACAGGGCAAAAAAAAAGAATCAGTTGTCTTATTCACAGGCTTTATTTTGTTCCTTTGTACTTTAGTTTTTAGACTGTTGATATTCATAGATTATTACCTCTGTTTCAGAGATCAGTAACTCTTTAAGTTTTAAAAATCACGTTTGTTATGTAAATCCCCAGTTTTTAACTGGTTTTATTTCAGTTGGGAACAGCATTATAAAGATTACAAAGAACAGTTAAATTCCCAGATTATCTAAAAAGGACTGTTTAACTCAAAATCTTTCCCATAATAAACACTGTGGGCACACTGGTTTATGACAATGATTGATTCAGTTAGAGCTTCCCTGGGAGTCAACTGTGTTCTGTAACCTTGTCATATAGTTTGATTGTTATCTGCACTTTCCCTGGGGCTGAAGTCTTTTCTATTCCTTTGCTAGACCTGAGGGTCCTCTAGTCCAGCCTTTCTCCCCACTGTTGCCATTCCCTTCTCCAGGAGGTCTTTCTAACCCAGGGATCGATCCTGTGTCTCCTGCATTGCAGGCAGATTCTTTACCATCTGAGCCACCACGGAAGCCTGTACCTGGCTCTTGGCATTCTGTAAATGTTTGTTGACCAGGTACATGTGAAACACACCTGGCCTGATGCCTTCACCCAAGGAGTAAATTATTCCCATGGCTTCTTTTCAGCTTGTGAAGCCCATGAGGCCTAGCGAGACGGGATCAGCAGGATCTCCTGCGTTGCTGATCACTGAGATCCCAGCCACCGAGCAGGGTGGTGGAGACGACCAGTTGGCCAAGGCGGGAATTGGAGGGATAAACACAGGTGATTCTTGAGGGCTCCCCAGGTCCGAGAGGTCTGAGGCTTGGGGCCTGGGAGATGGGGATAAAACTGTCCCAGAACAATGAAGACGGAGCCAGAGTCGTAAAAAGTGACAGTGATGAGTCCAAAGAGAGAGGGACAGAGAAACACAGACAGAATTATAGCAAATACGTTCACCCGAACGAGACGGCTTCTGCCAGTGCTGGTTGGCCCCGAACGCCTGTCTCCTCCTCCGGGTTGTAAATCCCTCGCGAGCAGGGCTCACGGCTTGTTCACCTGGGGGTGCACAGGGCCTGCCAGGCCCAGGAGGGGGCCTGGCACACAGCAGCTCCCAGGAGCAGTTTAGAACCTGAACTGAGTTGATAAAGGAGGATTGCGCCGCCTGTTTTGACAGCATATCCAGGGCTCCCAGGGTTTCCATCACCTGGAATATCATGAAGCGCTCTCCTTAAATCTAACTGTACTTTCCTGATACAGTTTAAGTCCATTTCCTCTCAAATGGCTTACAATGCACGGGATGATTTTTTCAGCTATTTGGGAAGAAGGAATGCTGTGTATAAACCTGGATTCAATAAAACCAGATTTTTTAAAAAATAGCTCTTAGCATCTTCTACTACAGACACTGGTCTGGGCAGGGCTTTTTATTTTATTGAATCCAGCTGAATAGCTTGACTACATTAATAATGGGGCTTCATTTCCAACCACTGGCTCACAGTCTTTTCCCCTAAAAGCCTTATGGTACTTAAGCAACTGCTAATACATGAATAATTGCTGGTGGCATCATTTCCTGCCATGATTTGACCACCAGGATGAGGTTTTTCTTCTTGTACCTAATCTGGTGTTCTCAAGCAGGCCATATGTGGGCCTGCAAGATCATGCTGAAAATGCAGTAAACAGATCTAACTGCAGCTATGAGTTGGGTTGTATTAGGTTTCTTTATGTGGAGAAATTAAGGATTTGGGGGAGATTCTGATGGGTGGATAGTCACATTGGCCTGAAGGGGATGCTCCCTCAAGGTGGCCCAGATGTTTGAAACTAGTATTTCTGCTGAGCATGGTCAGAGCCATTCTGCAGGGTCCCTGGGATGGACTGGGAGATTTTACTCCCTTTACTTTAAAGTTGCTGTTCTGCTCTTTCAGAACTTCCCTGGTGGTCCAATGGTTAAGAATCTGCCTTGCAATGCAGGAGACTCGGATTTGATCCCTGGTTGGGAACTAAGTTGGCTTAAAGCTCAACATTCAGAAAACGAAGATCATGGCATCTGGTCCCATCACTTCATGGGAAATAGATGGGGAAACAGTGTCAGACTGGCTCCAAAATCACTGCAGATGGTGATTGAAGCCATGAAATTAAAAGACGCTTACTCCTTGGAAGGAAAGTTATGACCAACCTAGATAGCATATTAAAAAGCAGAGACATTACTTTGCCAACCAAGGTCCGTCTAGTCAAGGCTATGGTTTTTCCCGTGGTCATGTATGGATGTGAGAGTTGGACTGTGAAGAAGGCTGATCGCCAAAGAATTGATACTTTTGAACTGTGGTGCTGGAGAAGACTCTTGAGAGTCCCTTGGACTGCAAGGAGATCCAACCAGTCCATTCTAAAGGAGATCAATCCTGGGTGTTCACTGAAAGGACTGATCCTAAAGCTGAAACTCTAATACTTTGGCCACCTCATGCGACGAGTTGACTCACTGGAAAATAATCTGATGCTAGGAGGGATTGGGGATGGGAGGAGACAGGGACGACAGAGAATGAGATGGCTGGATGGCATCACTGACTGGATAGACATGAGTTTGAGTGAACTCCAGGAGTTGGTGATGGACAGGGAGGCCTGGCGTGCTGTGATTCATGGGGTCGCAAAGAGTCGGACATGACTGAGCGACTGAACTGAACTGAACTGAACTGAAGACCTCACATACAATACTTTTTTGGCCAAAATATAGTATTTCTTTTAACTGGGAACTTTGCATGCCCATTGCTGTGGGGCTCAGTACTGTGGGAATAAATGGGAACAAAAAGCAGGATGCCCCTCCTCAAAGACCCTGCAGTCCAACTGGACAAACGTGACTGTTGCGCCTCAAGTGGAGCTGGAGGGCAGACAGGTGCCACATGGGAGGCCTTCCGAGATGAGGTACTTAAGGCAGCCGGCCTGGGTGGCCAGATCAGGCTCCTGGAAGGATGATCTGAGTTTGGGAACGGGGTACAGACTTGAGGGATGGAGGTGGTAAGGTGACAAGGAGTTGGGAGGTGGAGGCGGGGATGGAGCGTGTTGGGGGGCTCAGAGGGGGCGGGTGGGAATCTGGGGGACCAGCTCAGCTCAGTGGGGAAGCAGTGAGGGCAGGCCCAGGCTGAGGGCAAACCGCACGGTGAGCGCAGACGGCACTGGGAAGTCAAGTGAGAGAGGCCAGACTACGGAGGTCTTCACAGAGCAGGCAAATGAGTGTTTAGACTTGGTTGACTAGAAAAAAGGAAGTGAGAAGGAGCTCTCTGCGGGCTCTCTGCGAGCTTGGCAGCTGTGTCTCCCGTGGCCCTTCCTGCCACAGCAGCGTCCCCACGCCGGGTCCTGCGCATCCTCCAGTGACGAAGATGGGCTGGAGGCATTAGGCTTTTTCCCCTATGTGAGTTACCAACCACCACAGACCCCAGGAACACTTTTCTGTTTTAGGAAAGGCCATGGTGGCTTGCTTGGAGGTGGTGAGGCTGCTGTCTCTACTTCTTTACATCTGAACTCTCGACTAGGACGCAGAGAGGCAGGGTGGTGTTTGCTCAGGTGAATGCTCCTTGTCCTGCGTCTTCCTGGGCTTTGCTCAGAGCTCCGTGATCATCTGCTCACTGGCCCGTCTGCCCGGCTCTTGCCTCCTCCAGTCTTGCCTTTGCTCCTGTTGGAAGCCATGTTTTGTTTCCTCCTCATGGGCCCATTCCAGCCTTGAGTGCGGAGCGGGCGGTCCCCGGCAGCTCATCTGCATCATCCCTCGGTGCCTGTGAAGTGGAGGGAAATAAACAGTACGTGGGAGGGGGAGTCTGTGTTCTAAGAACTGCTTTGGTTTACACATCTTTAGATACACTCACCCAGCACCACAGGTCACATGGACTGGCTGGTGAAGCTGAGCATGAGTCACTTGTAAATTACTCATAGAGAAAGAAATATGTTTCTAAAAGCCAAGCACCGTTGGCTTACACATGAAGCCGGGGGAGTGAACAGGCAGCCTCATAAAGCACTCAGGCCTCCCGTGACAGCTGGCGTGCACAGTGCATCTGGTGGGAAGAGTGAGTCTCTGGGCTCGAGAGCCCGGTGCCGTGCGCTGGAGCTGCAGCTGAGCATCTCGGCCAGCAGGAACCCCCGCACTGGAGCAAGGGGTGCTTGGGATCGGTTCCATCTTTAGCCAGTCTTTCTCGTACAGTCTCACTTTGGCACAACAACTCTTCTGTTCTCTTTTAAGATTGTTGTTGTCATTGTGGACCATTTTTAACGTCCTTATTGAACTGGTTACAACTCTTCTGTTTTATGTTTTGGGTTTTGGCTTTGAGGCACGTGGTCTCTCTGACCAGGGATGGAACCCACACCCCTTGCACTGGAAGGTGAAGTCTTCACCCCTGGACCACCAGGGAAGCCCCGAGAAGACATGTGTATATACACATATGGCTTGGAGGATGAGTACTTGACGATATTGTGACAGCCTCTGCCGAACATCAGTATGAATCTGCCACGGGCACATCTGTGTCCCCTCCCTCCTAAAGCCCCTCCCAGTTCCCTCCCCACCTGTCCCTCCAGGCTGTCACCTGGCACTCTTGATTGAGTTCCCTTGGTGAGAACTCTTGATTGAGGCCTTCAGTAGCATAGTTCAGATGGTGGAGACCAACCATCTAAGCCTGGAATATGGAGAAGTGTGTCGGTTGGACAAGAGGTCAGGTCAGGAGGGGCCAAGGAGAGGTCTGTGAGGGACGTGGAGGACAGGAACCTCAACAGAGCCGTGAAGGAGAAGGAATTCCATCCCAAGCAAGGTGGGAAAACCATCTGAGCAAAAAGAGTGCTTCAAAGGCTGCCACTTCTCTGGATCCGTTGGGAGTCTTAACTTTTTGGACACACGCAAAAAATAGAGAAGACGCAAGAACAGTCACCAGGGGAGGCCAAGGCACTGCTTACTAAATTAGCCCAAAGGAGGGATTTCACCAAATGCAAATTGAACAAAGAACAATATGTGTGACTCAAAATATCCGTTATGCTCTTAATGTGAGAGGGTGTGAGGCAGGAGGTGACCTTTGAAAGGCTTTAAAGTTGTAAACTTTTGTAACCACGTTGTTTTGATTGCTGGAAGATTTAAGAAAGGATTATCTTGGGGTACCATTTTGGAAAAGTGATTTAGAAAAAAAAAAAACGGCTTTCTACATAGTATGTTGGGACTTTTTTCACTCTGTTTTTGCTTTGAAGACGTCCGATTCAAATGTCCATGAAGCAGCTCCGCCCTTCATGAGAAACAAGACTAGAGGTGCGGATCCTGCTTCGTCTGGTCTTCTGCCCCTGGCCTCTCTGCCTGAATTAGGGTTCAGTGGTCGGGACACCCCTGCAGGCTCCTCAAAGGAAGTGCCTTTGGCCTCGTTTCTCCTCCCAGACCCGCCCCACCCCTGCCAGTAGGGCTAAGTCCTCGCAAAATAGAGCCTCTGTCCCTCACCCTGAATTGGTGACTCTGGGCCAGACGCTCCCCTGAAGGTCTCCTCCGAAGTTTGGGAAACAGGAAATGTGAAGAAAATGTCTAATTTGCCTGGTCATGTGAACTCCTCTTTCGATGTTGCAATAGAATTTTGGAAAAGAGCGCTCAGAGCCGTGGTTGCACCCTCCTCGTCAGAGACAGCCTCTGCTCCTTTGAGAATATGGTCGATTTGACTATCCCGCCTCAACTTCCCTCTTTCTAAACATGTTAACTCCAATGCCTGAAGAACAGAACCAGAAAAGAAACATTCTGGGTCTTCAGTGGCACGCTCAGGTTCGCAGCAGGGCTGCTGAGAGGGGCCCACGTGCTGTTGCCCCTGAAAAGTCCCTTGGCATCTCTTACAAATGCCCGTCCCTGCCAGCGTGTCCGTGCAGGCTCACCTCGCATCTCCGGAACCTTCACAACCTGTGTTTGCAGTAAATGATTGATGATGAGGCTGGCTTTCCACACATTTGGCTCTGATCATCTCCACACTGAAATATTCAGATGCAAATAATTTTCAAACTAAATGGCTTCAAGGGATCTTTCCGGGAGGATGGAAAAGCGTCCATATTTTCAGAGGGGAGTGGCTTCTGCTTTTAGTCCAGAGTCATCCAACTGTACACACACACACACAAATGTTCATTTTTCTATAGGTAAATTATACCTTCAGGAAAATGTTTAAGATTAATAAAGTGGCTTGAGTGTGGAAAAAATAAAAAGTGGACATGATGTAAATGACTCCACTGAAAGGGATTTCAAAAACATTAAGAGCTGGCCAGTAGAAACTAAGAAATATACGTGGGCAGTCTCCCCACCCCACCCTCCCCGTACGGGAAATCTTTGCAAGGTGAGCAGATTCAGCCCAGCTTGTAGAAACTACAGCTGGTTATGTGCATGCGTCTGTGTTTTCATATGTGGTTTGTTATCTTGATGTCCATTTTTGTTTGGCTTATTTCCCTATTCAATTGGATTTTTTTCTTCTATTTCCTGAATCTGACTCCCCCACAGTACCAGCTATCCCAGGCCTTATGAAAAGCAAATGCCTAATAAATGTCCCCTCATCTCCTGGGATGGTGTCCTTCCCCATGCTCTGGAATTCTACTGAAATTAGCCAGTGCGTGTTGGCCTCCGATGCTTGTGTAAAAATGGAAAGTGAAAGGAGAAACATATACACTTGCACTAGTTTTCAGAAAATTCCCAGCTATGTCAGTTTCTGAAAAAAAAAAAAAAGAATCCATTTCAGAACTTTTACTTGGGGAAACTATTTTTGCCCCACAAGAAAAATAAAACATGTGCTCAGTAAGTAGTGATATTTATTTAAAAGTAAGAAAACAGTGTTCACAACTCTGAATGAATGCGGGTGAGGGGTAAAGCTTCCCTTCGCTTTCTCTCTTCCCTCCTCTTCATGGCCGCTCAGAAGAACAGGTGTGGAAATTCCCGCGTCAACTCTGTCCGTTTACATGTTTGTATATGGAGTTTCATATGTGTTTTTTTTTTTTCCCTTCTGACAAGTCAGTCTTTTTGTCATCATTTCATCTTGAAACTAGAGAGGAAGGGAATGGAAGAGCGAATTGCTAATATGAGAGGTTTCTGGAAATTCCCCTTTTATGGTACATGAGTCTTTCTTAAGAATAGTTCTCTTTCAGTTGTGCTTTTGTGATTTTGGTGAAAATCACTTGCCCAGCCCTACCTCTGTTTTGCTTAAGTCTAACTTGATCCCAACTCTCTTTAGTTTATTTTTCTCAGCTCTCTTTAGAATCAGGGGCAGGAGAAGGCGGGGCAGAGGATAACTTGATTTTCACTGCTTGGGAGAAAAGAAGCCAACTGAGATACTTAAAAAAATAAATCACCTGAGTGTAAATCTATCTTCACATGATCTTAGATCATGGATCCATCCAGTATCTTATAACCTGAATGATCTCACGTGAACTGAATGACACGACGCCCGGATGGTGACGAGCAGCTTTATAAAACACCCCTGGCGTCTTGCGTGTTAGTGAAGGCTGACTGGTTTCAGTTACAACCTGGTTGAAGGGAAGCTGACCAACCTGTTTCAAAGTCAGTACAATACAAGGTGACTCTCAAGCAGAAAAGCTTTTTTCCCACACCGCTTCGGAGGATGCCTTCTTCAAGATGGATGTGGACCCTGGGGCTGGAACAGGCTGAGGCTGGTGTGCCCACAGGTGGCAGGGCCCCAGAGGGAGGAACAGATCTCACTGTCCCCAGAGTGGCTGGCAGACTGCCTGGGGGGCTCGGAGGGCCCCGCAGCGAGCACACTGAGGCCTGGAATGTAGGAGAGTGTGTGACAGCCCCCGGTCTGAAGCCTGGGCTACCGGGAATATGCTAATTAGAGATGCCTGCGAGGGCCCGGTCACCGGGCGGCCAGGTAAACAGTATCGGGTTATTTCTGCGTTGGCAGAGGGAGGCAATGGCTAAGTGCCTTCTGTCCAGTTGTTCTTGGCAGTTACTTACTAATTGCACCTCAAGGCACCACGAGGGTAGACTAGAAAAACGCTCCTCCAGGAACCCTCTGCCCTCCTCACCAGCCAGCATCCTCATGGCCCGCTCCTGCAGCGTGGGAACCAGGGTCACCTCTACCTGGGCACCTTTCTGAGGACAACTAGCCTCCCAGGGCCCTGGGGGGCCACAGCCCGCTCCCACCCCAATCCCAGGACCCCTGGACTCTAGGGCAGGTGAGGTGAGACCTGGTCAGAGCTTTTCTTATGAAATCTCTTGACCTCTGAGTTTCTTCTTCCTGCTATGTTGAGCCCCAAATATGTTTGTTTTCTTTCTAATTTTGGCTTTTGAAAGAAAAAAAGAATGGGTACAGTGTAAAAGTTTTCTCGTATCCAGATTGGAAATTCCCTGGTCACCCTGAAACCAGGCAGGTGCAGTTTGTCTCTCTGTCAATAAACACCGTGTACTTGGCCTGGACAACCTCTGGTGGCCTCGGCGGGCCCCGGGCCCATCTCGGGGTTCAA
This sequence comes from Moschus berezovskii, assembly GCF_049115385.1. Classification (NCBI taxonomy): domain Eukaryota; kingdom Metazoa; phylum Chordata; class Mammalia; order Artiodactyla; family Moschidae; genus Moschus; species Moschus berezovskii. The sequence continues at coordinate 29,858,187 of NC_142487.1, read as the reverse complement.
GAAGAGCCAAGCTGCCCTGCGTCAGAAGCTGGGCCTGCCTCTTCCTCTTTTTTTTTTCTTTTTGATCTTCTGATAGAGACCACATAGCGTTCTCTTCACGGTATTTTGATGACATATGACGTATAAACACAGGTGTGACCTTTACGCTGTCCACGGTGTTACCATTATAATGAGGGAGAGAAGATAGTCAGCTGGGTTCAAGGCGAAAGCCGGAAGCAGCCAATACTAATTTTCACTGAAAACAGCGTCGCAAGGCCAGGCGGGGGAGCCCCTCTGGGGGCTCTGCTCAGTTGCCTCTTGTGTTGTTTTATGGACCAACCCCAAGAGAGGGGTTTCCATGGGATACGCCATCTCTCACGGCCCAGACATACTGGGTGACACTCACTCTGAGGGCCCCTTATCCCCTGGGGCTACCCTTCACATCATGAGGTGTCTGGTCCTGCCATCCATGCTGGCTGACATTTCACTTCTCTGGGACTCCGTTTTCTTGCTTCCTTTGTCTTCTTCCTAACCCCAATTGAGGACTTGGTTCCTTGGGGGGGAAAAACCGTCAGAGCCACAATTAATGTAATTGTTTATTTGTGTGAAGGCTTTATTTATTAACAGCTTCAGGACTGTCTGCGTGATGGAGGGTGGCCTCCGGCTTGGGCTCAGCTGAGTCGCCGCTGTCTTTTTCTCACCAAGCAGCCCGCGCAGGGGAGAGAAAATGGAGAAGACGGCCGGCCGACCATCCCAGTTCGCTCCTCCAGCCCCGAGCTGCCTCTGACAAGAGCTCTGACCCGTATCTCCGGGTGTCCAAGACGTGGGGAGGTTAGGACTGCAGGTGAAGAGCCCCTTGCAGTTCTGAAACCCACGGGTTGGCAGTTCCTGAGCAGAACAGGAGAGGGCCTCCCAGGCCTTGTTTCTCTTTCTGGAGGTTCAGGTGGCCGGGTCGTGCACAGGGGGCATTCTTGCAGCGTCAGGTCGGGTGAGGTGCAGGGGGTTGCCCAGCCTGGTGTCTGGGGGAGCCCCCAGGGCTGGGCGGCAGGGCTTCCCAGAGGGCGAGCCTGCCTCCCAGGGCCCAGTGGCAAGGTCGGCCTGCGTCTCTGTTGTCCCAAGGAGGCTGGGGCGTCTCCTGGAGTCTCATGCGTGGAGGCCGGGGGCTCTGCTGGAAATCCTGAGAGTGCCGTCTGTCAGCACAGGTTTACCTGGCGTGGTCCACGCCCATGGCCTAGTCGTGTTCTATGAGCTGCAAGCGCTGGGCTGCTGTGAATGGAAAAGTTACGGTGCCATCCCCTCGGCCCAAGGGACGGGCCTTCTGCTGCCTGAGGGCCTTGCTGTCCACTCTTCATCCTCCCCTCTGTCTGCAGCCACCCCCAGCAAACTGCATGAATGTTCACTGAGGCAGTCAGGGCAACGGGCTTCTGGGCCCCCTTAGGGAGACCCGCTAGCAGGCCAGGCAGGAGAACCGGAGGCCCGGCCGTGCTCTGAGCCCTTTCTCCAACAGATTGGTGGCCCACACCAGGGTCTGGGAGACCCCCGGTGGTGACCTCCGACCTGAGACAGCAGGGGGGGCGGATTGAGGGCAGAAAAGAGAGGCTGTGATGAGCACTCCAGGGGCAGAAGGGAGGAGAGAGCTTCGCGGCCCTGGCGGGCGTCCTGGCTGCCTGCAGGACCTCTGCCGCCCCCCTGCCCCCTGCCCCCCTGCCGCCCCCCAGCCCCCTGCCTCCCTGTCCCCCTTCCCCCCTGCCCTCCCTGCCCCCTTGCCCCCTGCCGTCCCCCTGCCCCCTGCCATCCCCATGCCCCCTACCATCCTCCTGCCCCCTACCATCCTCCTGCCCCCTGCCATCCTCCTGCCCCCTGCCATCCCCCTGCCCCCTGCCATCCCCGTACCCCCTACCCCCTACCCCCCTGCCCCCTGCCGTCCCCCTGCCCTCCTGCCCCCTGCCCCCTGCCATCCCCGTACCCCCTACCCCCTGCCCCCTGCCCCCGGCCCCCTGCCGTCCCCCTGCCCTCCTGCCCCCTGCCCACCACCCCCCTGCCCTCCTGCCCACCCCCTGCTCTCCTCCGCGCCGACAGAGGGCAGCAGAGGCTGCAGGCGGAGCCGCCCCTGGGACCGGCCCCCCGCTCCCCGCCGCGCCCCTCAACTGGGCCCGCAGGCCTGCCCGCTCCGCTCCGCCGCCCGCGCCAGCCCGGCTGTGTGTGGCTTCCTGGCCCATCTGATACCATCAGCCTCGTGGGCGGCTTCTCGGCCGCTCCAGTGAGGGCGCCTCGCTGCTGCAGGCGGACGTCGGTCCCTCGAGGCGGGAGCTGTGCCCCAGGGCCGGGCTCAGCGCCATCGGCGGGTGCAGAGCCTGCCCTCCGCGCGCGTCCGCGGGACCCGCCGGGGAAAGTCGTCTCAAGGCCGCTCTCACTGCAGCCCCAGGAGCCAGCGGCGCCGTGCCCTCATCTCTATGGATGAATGAACTGGGCTCAGAGGGATTGGACATCTCAGGCAGAGCCTTAGAGCTACGACGTCGTAGCCTCGGAAATCCATCTCGGCGCTCTAGACTCGACCACATACCACGCGGGCCCAGCTCCAGACAGCCCTGAGATGCTTAGTGTGTCCAGGGTCCATCTTCTTGGAGCGTGGCACAGTCTTTGTGCATCGAGCTGTTTCAGTTGTCTCGATTCCAATTTATTCATATATTCATCCCACAAGTCCTTTCACAGCTTTTACGCAGCGCCAGGCACCGCAGAGCCTGGTGAACAGGGCGAATCCGGTGCAGGCCCTGCCCCTGGGGAGAGGAGGCACATGGGGGCCACCAGGGAGTGGCGATGGGCTGGACGAGAAGTGGGCATGGTGCGGAGGGGGTGGGGCTTGCTCAAGAAAGGCTTCGTAGAAGGGTTGGTGTTGGAGCAGAGCCTATTTTTTTGCATCTTCTTTTGAAAAAATTTTAATTGGAGAAAAGTTGCTTTACAATGTTGTGTTGGTTTCTGCTCTACAACAACGTGAATCAGCTGTAGGCACACGTGTCCCGTCCCGCGTGAGCCCGCACCTCTAGGTTGTCCCGAGCACTGAGCCGCGCTCCCTGTGTTACACCGCCGTCCCCACTAGCGAGCTGTTGCACACGTGGCAGTGCATCCGTTCAGTGCCTCCCCGTCCCCCGCGGGGCCCACAGGTCCGTCCTCCGCGTCTGGGCAGAGCCCTGAGGAGCAAGGAGATGCAGTGTGAGCCGGGGTCAGCTGGAAGGGCGAGGCTTTGGGCTGATGCTTCCAGCAGCACAGGGAGCTGAAGGTGGGAGACGGGCTTGCGGAGAGGTGGGCCTGAGGGCGTCACTGGGGCCGGCTCCCTGTGCACGGGAAGCTGCTCAGGGCCTGGGAATGAGAGAGAATGGTGCAGTTGCTCTGCTGTTTGAGGGGCGCTCCCTGGAAGCGGCACCAGGAGCCGGCTGGAGAGGCAAGGCGAGGCGGGGAGCGATGCGGGGCTGAGGGGCCGGCACGGTGGGCTGAGGAAGAGGCGGCGGCCTTGTGGCTGGCGGCGGTGGGCAGGTGCGGAGGGCGGGAAGGGGGCCACTTGCGGGCTTCCAGCCGGGCTGTGGCTTCACAGGAGCTGGCAGGCCTTCTAAGAGCAGATTGAGGAAAGCTTAATGCGCGCCCTTTGGGGAGTGCTGGGTTTGAAGTCACTGAGTTATATGTGGATATATTTGATTCTAAATCAGGATTTACTTGGAAAAGACCCTGATGGGGAAAGATTGAAGGCAGGAGGAGAAGGAGACGACAGAGGACAAGATGGTTGGATGGCATGACCGACTCAATGAACATGGGTTTGAGCAAATTCCGGGAGTTGGTGGTGGACAGGGAGGCCTGGCGTGCTGCCGTCCACGGGGTCGCAGAGAGTCAGACGTGACTGAGCAACAACAAATTATGATCAGAGGCTCATGAGAAATTGGGAGCCGTCCGCCTACAAGCCGGTTAATGAGGCTGTGAGGAAGGACGTGAGCTGTCAGCTCCTTGGGGGAGGTATGTGGCCATCTCCACAAATCTTTGTGAAACAGTGTTGCGCTGTCTTTTGTCCCAAAACCAGACTTTGTCCCTAAACTCCAATTGCCCAGAATTGGAAGCTTCAGGTATGCGACGAAGCAGTGGTTTTCATCCTTTCGGTACCAGTAAAAATTACATGAATATCTCCAGCATCTGTATTCAGGTTTCCTCTTTCCAGAGCCACACATGATTTTTAAATATTATTGTCTTATGGAAGGTTCATCTCCCTTTGACTGTGTCAGCTGTCTGTTCACCTCTGGACCTGCCATTGACTTTTTGAAGTAGCTGGCTCTCGTAGAATACTCCAGGTGGGGACCTCAAGGCTTAGGAAAAGTCAGAAGTTTTTTCTGTTGGGGTGGAAATCCCAGCTTGATGAGGACAGGCTAGCCCTTCTGCACTGAGGTCGGGAAGGCATAGCTTCTTCTGACTCCAGAGCTCCTGCAGGCTTGGGTCTGATGGCTCAGAGGTATCGAGTCTAGTTTGTGTTGTTTTTTCAATAACTTCCCTTGACTAATGATGTTAAGGGAATATTAATAAGATCCTCAAATCAAAAACTACAAATCCTGCAAAAAGAACTTTACCAGCTTCAAGCTTTTCACATGGCTCTTTTCATATTTGCATTTCCCATCACTTCTCTGAAAGAAGAGGGAAATTGAGATCTCTGACAGTTAAACGGAAAGATGAGGGGAGTAGAAGCATTCACGCTGATGGCAGTGCCTGTGCTAAAGTGCTTCACAGAAGTCATTTATTCTGATGACAGCGCTCGAACTAGAGCCTTATTTTCTGTATTTTATGAATTAAGACATGGAGGCTCAGAGACGTTGAAGATCTCACCTCCCAAGTCAGATTGAAGCATGCGGGGGAAAGAAGAGAGAACAACGACCTCATCCGACTCGCTGACGCGGCTAGGGATTTGCAGAGTTGAGGTCGCAGCCCAGTTCTGTTTGTGCTCAATCCTTACCATCACGCCGCCTTCGGGGCGCAAAGGGTGGAGTGTAGAATCAGAGGCCAAGTGAATAGGTTTTCAGGTGACAGAGTGACAGGTGGTGGATCTTCATGCAACTGAACTGGATGCCAGTTCTGAGCTAGCTCAGCTGTGGGTAGAACTGGCATCTAGTGGTATTGGATGAGAGCTGGCATCCCGGCAGAACCGTCTTCCATGGGTATGCTAGCGTCCTGTGTCCACTGCCAAAGGAGCCACGGTCAGACTGTGTGCTTAGTGCCTTCAGTCATGTCCAGCTCTTTGCAACCCTATGGACTGTAGCCCACCGGGCTCCTCTGTCCATGGGATTCTCCCACAGAGAGAGAATCTGTGGGAGAATCCCATGCCCTCCAGGGGATCCTCTTGACCCAGGGATTGAACCCACGTCCTCTGTGTCTCCTGCATTGCAGGCAGATTCTTTACAGCTGAGCCACCGGGGAAGCCCTCCACGGTCAGATACGTAGGTAGAAAATACTGAAATCGAAGACTGATGAGGCATTTTCCCCTGCTCACCTACCATCCTGATAGAGTGAGTGTCCTAGAATTTCACCAGACCCACATAACTGTATCTTCCAACCACAAACTGGATTCTACTGCCATATTTTAAATGGATAACCAACAGGGACCTACTGTAGAGCGCATGGAACTCTGCTCGATGTTAGGGGCAGCCTGGATGGGAGGGGAGTTTGGAGGAGAAGGGACACATGTACATGTGTGGCTGAGTTCCTTCGCTGTTCACCTGAAACTATCACAATATTGTTAACCAGTTATATCCCAAAACAAAAAGCTTTTTACAGTTAAAAAAAAAATGTTGGTGCTGATAGTCGGCTTGTAAGTTTCTATCTTTTGCCTTCTGGGAACACTTTTTACACTTTATCATTTAACATTTAGGAGTAGTGCTCTGTAAATAAGTTGATCAGTTAGGTTGACAAAAGCTGATGATACCAGTGCTAGATTAAAGAAGAGATCCGGCCATCAGGATCCCTTCTGCTTTCACATGACTTGACAAGTAAAATCTCAGGCTTTTGGACTAAGCTGGGGAAAGGTTTTGACGAATTAATGAAAAAATCTTTAATTTTAGAATTTCTTGAAAGAGGTGTGTTTTTAAACTTCCAAATACCTAGAATTGGGCATGCGAAGTGTTGCCAAGTGGCAGGTCTGCTTAGCAAATAGTGACCACATCAAAACAGCAGGCTCGGTCTGGCGTGCTGTGTTTCTGCGCCCATCGCAGTTACATCTCTTTGGTGTCAAATGCATGTTTTTAAAAATCTTGAACAGTGTTTTCTCTTAGTTAGATAAACAAACTCCTTGATGGCTATTTATAACTATTGGTTAGTGAGTCTCTCATAAGCCCCACCAGGCAGTTAGAACGTGAAGGGGATGTTTTGCATGTTGGCTGTGGAGTAAAGACCGCCTGTTTTGATCAGAGCCTCTGATTGCCCACCAGAGCCCCTGCTTGAAGTTCTGAATTAGTATTTCTCAAATTCTCGCCCAGAGCTCTGCTGCCAGCCGCCCTGGATTGTATACGTCGGGAGCAGCAATTGCGTCTCCTCCTTGCTGTGTGGGAGCCTGGCCTTGGGGATTCACCAGCGGGCCCATTTCACTCTATTTTCCAGCTCGTTTATCCAAGGGCTCAAGGCACCACCGAAAACCTTCCTATCACAGAGAGCCAGTGTTTGAGGGGCGTTTGGTTTCAACTTGCTTGTGTTTGAACACTCATATTTATAATCATGCTAATCTCTGAGGCACTCAGATCACATTAAGAGCTTTATCTAAGGCTGCCAAGGAAATGAGCGTGTATCCACGGAGGAGGAGAACTTGGGTTGGGCCTCCTGAAATGGAACAGGCTGTGACATCCATTTCAACGATCCTTTCCAGGAGCTTTTTGTTTGGAAAGCCACGCAGCCAGGAGTTGCTCATGGACACAGCTCCCCTCCTCCACTCTCACGCGGGGCTCCCGCACCAAGGCCCCCGGGCCTGGATGGCCTGCAGACCCCGGCCCCTCCTCCGTGAGGCCGCTCAAGGGCCGCATGGCCATGACATGCCTGCCCCAGGGCCGCCTTCTCGTGTACCCCCTCCTGCCTTCCCGCACACTTGTCTGCAACTGGGGTGGGGAAGAACGGTGCTTTTCCCCCGAGTCCACCTCAGAGCTGAGGTCCTGCTGGCCTCCGAGCTGATGCCCGGGAAATCCTGTAGGACAGACGGTCTGGTGCTTGGGATGGCAGGGGGGTGAGCCACAAGGGGAAGCACCTTAGGGTCAGGACAGATACTGTCAGGGCGGGGAAGGGAATTTTGGGGGGAAGTCTGAACAGATTCATTTGACCCATCTATTAGGCTAATTTATAGAAAATGCACAAGAAGGGGGAAAATTCCCTTTGAGCAATGAGCGAGGTGAAAGAGAAGCAGGGGGTGTCCCTCATCTCAGTACAGGAGAGGAAACGAGATGACTTCTAGAGTCAGTTATTGAAACCACCACGAGGGCTCAGTGTAGGCAGGTTGAAAAGAGGCCCACTTGCCTTCTCAGTGGAGACGTGGCTTAGGACTTTCTGAAGAATATTGCCTGTTCAGTTAGAGGAATATGACAAGAGTCACGCAGTGGAGTTTGGAGAATTCATCTCCATTTGCGAAACCTGGGTAATACCTTCCTAGGCAGCAGATTTTATGCTGCATTCTGGCATTCCTAGAACATTTACTGCCGTAGTTTCAACAAAACGTGCTCACCAAGCTTCAGGGTTTTTAGGAATCCCATCTCGGTCTACTTGTTTATCCCTACGTGGAGACTGTTGGTGTATCAGCCTAAAACACCTCACTGGAAGCCTGGACAGAGCCTGGTTTTAGAATTTGTGCCAGGCTGTGGGGGTTCAGGAAAGGCTCAGTAGTGTAGTTTCATAGCCTGGGAAGACTGTGCCTTGAGACAAGCTAGTTAGGAGCAAAGAGAAATGCTAAGAGAAGGTGAAAGGATGGCACGTTAAGAGATCTAAGGACAAAAAGAGCAGACGTACACAGCAATAAAAGGAAAAATCAGGAATTCCCTGGTGGTCCAGTGCTTCGGTGCTTTTGCCGCTTTGGGCCCGGATTCAACCCCTGGTCAGAGAATTAACATCGTACAAGTCATGTGGTACTGCCAAAAAATAATAAAAAATAAAAGAAAAAAACCATCATAACGAGCAGTGGACAGAAACGTGGTGTCTCTATTTTTCTCTGAGCCTACTGGACCCATGGCTACTGCTGACGGATGAGGGCAGAGCGCTTCCTGCGGATTCACTCTTGAAAAGGAGAGAACCCTTAGGAATCTACCAGATCTCCATGTCTTCCATTTTCAGGCTAACTCCAGCCAAGTGGAGAAAAATCCCATCTGGACAAAGGAAATTTATCTCATCAAATCTAAAAGCCTTATGTCAAGAGAATCCTTACTATGGAGAAAGCTATGGAGCTAAACTGAATTTGATTCCAACCAAAAACTAGATAAAAGGTTAGAAATCAATATTATTCGTGCCATCTCCTTCCTTCCTCACTGCTAACCCTCGACCAGGCCCCTCTAATAATAACAGTTTTATTTTTCATGCCTGAAAGGAAAATCAAAGATTCCATCAAGAAAAAGGCTTTTAAAGGCAATATTATTTGGACTCTCCCTCTAAATAATGAATGATTCCAATTTCTCTTAGTATGGGTTGAGGGTGGCAGAATTAAATCTCTCTGGGTTAGGAATAAGTCAAAGCCCCCTAATGTCAGCCAACATTTATGATAGAAGTGGGCTTGATTTTTTTTCTCATAATTGTTAAATGATGTCTCTTTTTCAAAGAGTCAAAGCTGTTATAAGTAAGCAAATCACAGCTGTACTCAGCTTATGACATCTTGGTTCTGTGCAAGCCCATCTAGCTGAGAGCTGCAGAACTCCGATTAGGGTGGCTGTGTGAGAGAAGGGTGAGATGCTTTTTGTCAGAATTCTGGGTTTGAGTCCTGGTTCCGCCATCGGGTGACCATATGTCTTTGGAAAAGTAAATTCTTCGTGATCATTGGTCTAGTAGAGGTGACAAGAGTCACGACTTATCTATAAGTTGTTGGGAGGATCAAACCCAGTTGATGGATACGGAAGAATTCTATCAACTGCAGGGTGCCCCATGAATATTCGTTTTCATTAACAATACTTTATTTATCATTATTTTTTATTTTTGGCTGTGGTGGTCTTGGCTGCTGTGCATGGGCTTTCTCCAGCTGTTGACTGGGGGCTACTCTCCAGTTGCCGTGAGGGTTGCTCATGGCAGTGGCCTCGCTTGCAGCCGAGCTCGGGCTCCAAGGTGCCTGGGGCTTGGTCGTGTGGTGCGTGGGCTCAGTTTCTTCAAGGCATGTGGGATCGCCCCAGACCAGGAATTGAATCCATTTCCCCTGCATTGGCAATTGGATTCTTAACCACCACTGGACCACCAGGGAAGTCCACGTTTTCATTTTTAGCAGATACCTTTATGTTAATGGGAAAGAGACATGGTTTCATCCTCAACATACGGTCACGCTTAATAACTCTCTAAGTGCCCTGCCGCATTCTAGCCAGCAAGCCAGAAACAGACCAGGGGGCTTCCATTGTCACTTCCCAGGATCACATTGCAGTGATGTGAGGTTTACTCCTTCTCCAACATCACATGATAATTTTTGGCCTTTAAAAATAAAGAGAAAAAAGCCCAGGGGCCAGAAAGATTAAGAATTAAGTTAATTTTTAAAGTAACAAATCTTTCTGTATATTCTTGTCTCCTTCATATGGTAATTTTTAGAATTAGATTTTCCTCTGGGCATTTCATACTAAAAATGATGAAGTCTCTTGTCCCTTGTAATTGCGTTTCTTTCGATTTTCTTTTATTATGACTTGCATATCACTGACACTCTCTCCCAGGAGTGTTAAAAGTATACGTCATGCAGCTAAAAGGAAAAAACACTGTCTTCATAAAAATGGAAAAGGGAAAGTAGAGGTTCCTCTCTTTCGGTTCCAAACAAGGCAAAGTTCTTTGCTCTTTGTACGTGCCAAGGTTGATGTCATGGAACCAAACCAGTTTTGAGTTATCTGCAATGAAAAAAAAAAAGCAGTTCAACAATCTTCTGGATTGAAAAACAAATTTTCCATAGCATGATAACCCAAAAATGACTGAATGCATTCTCTCTGTAATTTCTGGGGTTGGAAAGAAATAACAGGGCAACCCTGAGTTCACTGGTGGCTCAGTGGTAAAGAACCTGCCTGCCAACTCAAGAGACACGGGTTCAATCCCTGGGTCGGGTAGATCCCCTGGAGGAGGAAATGGCAACCCACTCCAGTGTTCTTGCCTAAAAAATCCCATGGACAGTGGAGCCTACAGTCCAAAGGTCACAAAGAATCCTATACAATCGAGCACACAGAGCACACACACACGCACACACAGGTATCATATCCGTTATCTGGGGAATGGATGAAAAAACGCATAAGACCCCTTTGGTTGATGTACTAACATGGCATCAAAAGTTACCACTAGTGAGTGTTATCCATGGGTGATAAGCACGATATGGCAAATAGAGGGGGAAACAGTGGAGACAGTGTCAGACTTTATTTTGGGGGGCTCCAGAATCACTGCAGATGGTGATTGCAACCATGAAATTAAAAGACGCTTACTCCTTGGAAGGAAAGTTATGACCAACCTAGACAGCATATTAAAAAGCAGGTCCAACACAGGTCCGTCTAGTCAAGGCTATGGTTTTTCCAGTGGTCATGTATGGATGTGAGAGTTGGACTATAAAAAAGCTGAGTGCTGAAGAATTGATGCTTTTGAACTGTGGTGCTGGAGAAGACTGTTGAGAGTCTCTTGGACTGCAAGGAGATCCAACCAGTCCATCCTAAAGGAGATCGGTCCTGGGTGTTCATTGGAGGGACTGATCCTAAAGCTGAAACTCCAATATTTTGGCCACCTCATGCGAAGAGCCGACTCATTTGAAAAGACCCTGATGCTGGGAAAGATTGGGGGCAGGAGGAGAAGGGGATGACAGAGGATGAGATGGTTGGATGGCATCACCGACTCTGTGGACATGAGTTTGAGTAAACTCCGGGAGTTGGTGATGGACAGGAAGGCCTGGCATGCTGCGGTTCATGGGGTCGCAAAGAGTCGGACACGACTGAGCAACTGAACTGAACTGAACTGAAGCAGGATATATCCAGGGAAGGCATCTCTTAGTTTTTCAGAAAACCATCTTTGAGTTATTGAAATTCCGTTTTCATTCCATTTGAACTGTAGTCGTAACTCACTGGTGCGTGGCCGTCTCAGCAGGAGTGGATGGTGGGAGCTGGAGGGGCCCTGCCCAGAAGTCTCCTTTCTGGCTCCGTGCAGGTTGGTGGTTGTTTAGTTGTCCAGTCGTGTCTGGCTCTTCTGCGACCCCACTGACTGTAGCTGCCAGGCTCCTCTGTCCGTGGGATTTCCCAGGCAAGGAGTGGGCTGCCATTTCCTTCTCCAGGGGATCTTCCCAACCCAGGGATCAAACCCGGGTCTCCTGCATTGGCGGGCAGGTTCTTCACTGCTGAGCCAACAGGGAAGCCGGTGCCTTGAAGGTTTGGGTGCTTCTTCCTGTTGATACCGAGAGTAGCAGGCATGTTCCTAGCTTCTCTATTAGGGCTGTGGCTTCCAGTTTCCTCCCCCCAAATCAGCTCTAGGATTCAGGCATCCACTGTACCCAGAATAGATGGAATGGAAACTCTGGAACTTTTAATAAGAACCAAGAAGGCCCTAGTGGACCATGTCACCCAGTCTCCCAATTATTTAAACTTTTTCCTGCCTGCTTTTGGTGCACAAACACTTAAAATGGAGTCCCAGAATCTTCAAGTTACGAACTTTAGGACCAGAAAGGGCCTTCAGAGGACAGGAGGGGCCTTTCTCTTCCTGCCACCAATGAGGCCCTTGAAACCTGGAGCGGTGACTCCCTTGAAGGCAAGGAGAGGATCTGGGCCTGGGGTAGCTGACGCTCAGACCCCATAGCTTGCCCGCTGTGTGGGTTGTCATGGGAACAAGGAAGGCTCGATGGGCTTCTCGGCGGAGGCTCTTGCCTGCGAGACGGTGTGCTCCCTCGTTCAACATTAGAGCTGGGGAGTTTCTCACTCTCTCGTCAAAGGTCTGTAGACTCGATGGCAGTCACACCCCACATGCTTTTAATTGACGTGAGCTGTTAACGTCTTGGCTGTGCTGGCTCTTCCTTCGGCATGTGGGCTTTCTCTAGTTGCACCGAGCATCTCATTGCGGCGGCTTCTTTCCGAGCTGAGGCTCCAAGGGCTGGGCTGCAGCGGTTGTGGCGCATGGGTCCATTTGCTCTCTGGCTCATGGAATCTTCCTGGAGCAGGGATCGAACCTGTGTCCCCTGCGTTGGCAGGCGCAATCCTAACCCCTGGACCACCAGGGAAGTCCTGAATTGATGTGACTGCTGTAAAATATGGTACTCATCACTAGGTGTATATATTGCAAGATGATCACCACGGGGTCGTATTAACAATGCATCCATCACCAAGTTATAACTATAAGATCAACTGTTTTAGCAACTTTCAAACATACTGTATGAAAGCTGCTAAAAGGAATTACTTATTTTATATCTAGAAGTTTATATAAAAGGTCTTATAGACATGATGGCAGTGAAATTATAATTTTTAACATTTAAAATGACCCTTAATAAAATGACCTTTCCCAGCTGATGTACCAAGTAGTAAAACTTACCTATTTGAATCTGCAATTCATCAACCGAGAGCTTTTGACTGGTGGTCAGATATCCTTCAAAAACTCTCCAGGTGCGAGTCGCATAACCTTAATTTTTTTCAATTTTGGGAGTAGAGTAGGTGAGGATTACCTCAGAAGACATTTAAATGATGTTTCAGGTTCAAATGGAAATGGAAACCACATAAAATTGTAAGACCTAAGAATTCCAAGAATTTGGCAGAGGTGAAAACTCACAAAGTGCACAATTAGACGTTTTCGTTCTGCCCGTTTATCCGGCACAAATCCCTCTCCAGTTGGCCCATCACTCCCCTGCCAGCATTTAACCCCGCAAGGGGTAACGGAGGATTCTGGAGCCATTAGCTGGCTCAGACTCCAGCCAGGATCTCAGGCCCGGCGTCCTCTCCAGGTACCATGGCCGTAGGGCCACATGGATGCCTCACGTGACCCTGCCCCGTCTCCTGCGAGCTTCAGGTCCGTTCTTGCCCACAAGCTGGGTCACTGAACCAGGAGGAGGCCTGGGAGGTCCTCACCAGTCCTTCCCATGGCCACCGAGACGGCACTGGTCCCACAGAGCCCACGTGCAGCCCTCCATACATCTGAGAGGGTGGGCATCAGTCTCTCCCAGGAAACTCAGGGCAGGCGGGTGGGGGGCTCGGAGGACCGGCTTGGAACAGCATCGAGGCTGCCCTCCCTTGCCCAGTGCCCCGCCGGCACTGTGCCAGGCTTCGTGTGCTGGGGGCGGTGGGGAGCGGGCTTGGCTCTGAGCCACCGTGCACACGAGCCACTGTGCCCCACTTGTCCATCTCAGGGCTGCCCTGGTGGCTCAGGTGGTAAAGAACCCGCCTGCAATGCGAGAGACTCGGGTTCCATCGCTGGGTCGGGAAGATCCCCTGGAGAAGGGAATGGCAACCCCACTCCAGTCTTGGCCTGGAGAATCCCATGGACAGAGGAGCCCAGCAGGCTAGAGTCCACGGGGTCGCAAAGAGTCGGACACGACCGAGCGACTGACACTGCCTGCACTTGTGCATCTTTACTTTGCTTAGAGGCCCTGTCCTGAACATGCTCTCTACCACTCCTGAATCGTTTAAAAGTGAAAAAGCACTTCGAAGTTCGGCCTGACCGCGACAATCACCAACTCGCCCCGCAAACATCCAGCCTGCCAGACACAAACGGAACTTGAAAGGATGAAGTACCCAGCAAGCATATGGGTTTTGTAAAACGCTCCATGGGCAGCTTCCTAGGAATGGAAAGGTCTCTGGCTTTGTTCAGTCATGAAAACATGTCCAAGTGGAAGTCAGCGGAGAGGACGGCTTGCAGTCAGGAGACGGGCGGCTGAGGCCTGCGTGGGGAGCAGGCTCCCAGGAGGGGTCTGCGCCCGTGGCTGGGCCTCCTGGCCCCCTGCACTGTCCGCGACGGGGCAGCGGGGACACGGTCACTCTGACTCAGCGGGGCCTGCGAGCCGAGCCTGCGCAAGGGTCGGAATCCTCTCCCCACGGGGGAGGCACTAGAGTCTCTCATGCTAGTGTGCTGAACAGGCTTCAAGCTGGATTTGTTTTTGAGATGCAGGGAAACTGCTTCACGTTCCAGAAGTCCCAGTGAAACAACCCTGCAAGGAGGTGGAAGGAGTTGCTCCTTCGGGACTCACATCTCTATCCACATGTCATTTTAATTGTTTAAATTTTCATGTATATATATAAGTCCATGGGATCGCAGAGTCAGACATGACTGAGCGACCAACACTTTCACTTTTTCACTTTCATAGTTGAGTTACGATGTTTGAGTTGCACAAGTTGATGCAGTTTACACATATTATTTTTGAAATTATTTTCCATGTTAGGTATTACATGATATCGACTATAGTTCCCTGTGCTCTGCAGTAAACCTTTGTTGCTTGTTGCACATCTGTCATTTTTTTTAATTAGAAACCTAGCATTCTATGCATACTGAGCCAAACAAGTGGAATCAAAATGTCACAAATTTTTTAGTTAGGCAAAAATTCGTAAGTTTTCTAAAATATATTCTGCACGTACTTTTTGAATGCTCTGGAGGAGGTGTGTGCAGGAGCAGCCACCAGGGCCAAACCACAGAGAGGGATTCCAGGAAGCCGCACGTGTTCTGGGGGATCCAGACTGCAGAGCCGCTGGGCGGGGGGCTCCAGAGTCGTGCATGCTCCCTGCTCACGGCGCTGCTTCTGCTGGTGGCACCCTGCACCCCGCACCCAGCCTGCACGCACAGGCTTTCCCACCTGGTGTGGCCCCGACCCTGCCTTGAGTCTCTTGCCCTGAAACCCAGCACCTCCTTTCCCCCCTTATGCAGAGGCCTGCAGGCCTGGCGCCATTCCTAGGAGTCGCACAGTCCCGACTGCAGCTGTGTGGCCTTGGGCAAGTTGTACAACCTCCCTGACCCCAGCCTTTTCTGTGCCAGTCGCTCAGCTGTGTCCGACTCTGTGCGACCCCCTGGACTGTATCCCACCAGGCTCCTCTGTCCGTGGGATTTTCCAGGCAAGAACACTGGGGTGGGGTGCCGTTTCCTCCTCTAGGGGATCTTCCCGACCCAGAAATCGAACCCGTGTCTCTTGCGTCTCCTGCACTGGCAGCTGGAATTTTTTTACCACTGCACCACCTGGGAAACCCCCACGCTACACTTGATCTTGGCCAAAAGGCCATAATATGTAATGTCGTTTATGAGTCACCTCACGGGGTTGGTGCAACAGTTCTCTCTACTCATCCCAGAAGTCGACTTTAAATAAATGCTGGGATGAGTGGTTTGACTGGGGTTGGATTGCTTGCTTCAGATGCATCCAAATACAAAATCGAAGCCAGAGGAATGAGGGCTGCTCTCATGAAAAAGCCCCATGCAGTGTCTGCAAAAGCTGTCCAAAGTTTGCACCATATTTATTGTAGGAAGCATGTTACACGTGGATCTACGATCCATGCTCTTGGCCAAGAGGTTCCCCCGGTGGAAATAACAATTTGTTAGAACCAAAGTCCTACCTGAAGGCTTCACCACCCCAAAGTTGAACTTATCCTTGTGACTTTAGGGGTAAATGAAGTTTCCAGGGGGATAGTTGCGTCTCTGAGCCATCGTACTAGGAGAGCATTTGCTGAGTCCTTGATCTGAAGCTCGGCATTGAGTGGGAGAGTCCCTTGGACAGCAAGGAAATAGTCCATCTGAAAGGAAATCAAACCTGAATATTCATTGGAAAGACTGATGCTGAAGCTCCAATACTTTGACCACCTGATACAAAGAGCTGACTCATTGGAAAAGACCCTGATGCTGGGAAAGATTGAGGGCAGAAGGAGAAGAGGGTGGCAGAGGATGAGATGGTTGGATGGCATCACTGATTCAATGGACATTGACTTAAGCAAACTCTGGGAGATGGTGAGGGACAGGGAAGCCTGGCATGCTGCAGTCCATGGGTTGCGAAAAGTCGGACACGACTTCGTGACTGAACAATGGCAATTGGGTGGAGGAGTGCACTGTCTCAGGGATGCCACGGTCCCCTGATCTCTCTGAGCGCAGGGCGCAGGGCTGGGTGGGGAGCAAGCAATAGCTGTGAGCTTGCATCATGGAGTTCAGCTCCAGCAGTCCTGCTCCCAGGTGTCAGAGCAGGAGGAGCCGTGAGGCAGGGCCTTTGGATGGGACACCTGTGCTGACCCGCTAGGGCCACGTGAGAGTCCCGGGCCGGCCCCTCTCCGAGGAGGAGATGGTGGAGGAGGCCTGAGTGTGGGTTAGAGCCCACCTTGGGTCCAGCCAGCCACGCCTGAGCCCCTCTGCAGGCGGGCCCCCAGGCTCCACTCGGCCAGCCTCGCATGTGTCTGAGCTCAGTCAGGAGGGCTGGTGGCCCGAGAAGTGCAGCTTCCAAGGCCTGCCGCCCCCCACTTCAGGGCCCGCCACTGTCCCCCAACTGGGCCTGCCGTCCCCCACCCGCAGCTGCCGCCCCCCGTCAGGCCCACCACCAGCCACACCGACGGCCTGGCTCAGGGTGCATGCGTCCTCTCATCCTCTCCTGCCTTGCTGGCGTCCACAGCCAGCTCTATTCCTGGCAAGGGGCCCTCGTAGGGGGTCAGCGGTCCCTGACCGTGGGGGGAGGCTGTGCTGACAGAAGGCTTTCAGCCCCTCCACCCACTCGAAGCCCGTCCAGGATCCCCCCTCTCCCTGGGAGTCGTCTGTTTCCGTCTGTCTGTCTGTGTGTATGTGCACGGGCTTCCGGGGTGGCTCAGACGGCAAAGAATCCGCCTGCAATGCCGGAGACCCAGGTTGGATTCCTGGGTCGGGAAGATCCTCTGGAGAAGGGATGGGCTACCCACGCCAGTATTCTTGGGCTTCCCTTGTGGCTCAGCTGGTGAAGAGTCCGCCAGCAATGTGGGAGACTCGGGTTGGATCCCTGGGTCGGGAAGATCCCCTGGAGGAGGGGCTGAAAACCCACTGCAGTGCTCTGGCCTGGACCCCCGCTTTCTCTTTCCGTCTGTCTCCGAGCCTCTTCCGGCCCTGCGCGTGAGTCCCTCGTCTGTGTGCCTCTGACTGCGTGTCTGCCTCTCTCTGTCCTCTGACTGTCTCTCCTCTGCTCTCCCTGTGAGTGCCCCTGTCATTCTCTGCATGTTTAAGGCCCATGTCGTTCTGGCGGCAGAGCACACGCCGTCAGAAGGCCTCCCTTGGGAGCATCTATCTAGAGGAGCAGCCACGCAGGCAAAGCTGCACCATGTGAACGAACCCGCGTCCAGGACCCGAGCGTGGCCCGTGCCCGCGGCCGCGTGCTCCTCATGAGGAGAGGTCTGCTCTCCTCCCTGGACGTGGGAGGACTGTCTGTGCGGACGAGGCTTGTCCGAGAGCTGGGCAGTACGCCCCGAGATGCATCTGTTTCCATTCTTGTTGAGTCTTTCCAGGTGAACTGAACTAAATCATAAACTGCAAAATGAAAGCAGACCTTCCCGTAGCACGCCCACATGACGCCCACTGAGCAGGTCACCACTACGCCCCCGCCCCTCCCGAGCGCGGTCTTTCTGGAAGGCGGGTGGGTCCGTGGTGTGCAGGGACTGTCACACAGTGACTCACTGGGCAGCTGGCAACAGGCTACGGCTTGTCCCGGGGTGCTTCTCTGCAGGGTGTGAGCGTCCCGGTAGGTAAAGAAGGGCTCTTAATAGCGACTCGCTTGCCGTGGACTGAGGACCCAGGACCAGCGGCGTCGAGGCGGGGGCGGCCGACGGGGTCCTGAGCCTGTCCTGGAGGGAAGGCCCGGCCCGGCGTGGTGCGCAGCTTTCAGAAGAGACGCCGTGCTGGTCTCTCCGCCAGTCCCGAAAGCAGGTGTTCGCGCCGGTCCGCCGCCCCTTGCTGCTCCGCCACTGGACACACGCCCTCCAGGTCCGAGGCCACTTTCAGCAAGTTCCTGTTAGGAATGTGCCTCTCTGCCCTCTGCCCACTCCACCCTGTCAGCACCTGCTGACTTAAACCAGCGGACGTCAGGGCCCCCGCCGGGTGTCCGGCTGCGGCGCTCCGCGAGCATCCGCCCGGTGCCCATCTCCAGCCTGTGAATTCACTCCGGGCGGCAGGGAGGGCAGTGGGTTCCTCCCGCCGGGCCCGTGTTCACAGGCCACGCGGCCGGCACAGCCCAGAGGGGGCCCTCCATGGCGCGGCGCACCTCCCTGCTGCCAGCCGCACCGGGTGAAGGCCACGCGCGCATCCGGGCAGGTCTGCACCCTGGCGAGGGGCCCACCCCTGTGGGCAAGGGTTCCAGAACAAGCGGCTCCTTCTGTCCCATTCCGTGTGGCATAAAAATAGTTTAGTGCCCTTCTTCATGTAGTGTAAAAAATACGATTTTAAAGAATTGACCCACCTTAAAATTCAATTCGAAGTGGCTGACTTTTAGAAAATGTTTATTTCCGCTGGTGATGGGTCTTGGCCGCTGCCCGTGGGCTGCTCTCCAAGTGCAGCGCGGGCCGCTGGCTGCGGCGGCTCTTCCTGCTGGGAGCGCGCCCTCTAGGCCGCCTGGCTCGGTATTTGGGCGCGGCAGTTGTGGTGCACGGGCTTAGCTGCCCAGTGGCACGTGGGACCTTCCCCGACCAGGGGTCGCACCAGTGTCCCCCCTATTGCAAAGTGCTGGACCAGTGGGAAGCCACTGGACCGTGAGGGAAGCGTGACTGCTTGGTTTTAGTATTTCTAAGGTCGTGAGACCCATCACTGTTCTCTAATTCCAGAACTGTTTATTACTCTGGCAAAAAAAAAAAAAAGTCCTGTACCGTTAGCAGTCACTGTCCACTTGCCTCTCTCCCCAGCCCCAATCCACTCCTGTCCCTACGGGTTTGTCTAATTTGGACATGTCATAGAAATGAAAGTGAAAGTGAAGTCGCTCAGTCGTCTCCGACTCTTTGCAACCTTATGGACTGTAACCCGCCAGGCTCTGCCCATGGGATTTTCTAGGCAAGAGTGCTGGGTGGGTTGCCATTTCCTTCTCCAGGAGCTCTTCCCGACCCTGGGATCAAACCCAGGTCTCCCACACTGCAGGCAGACTCTTTACCATCTGAGCCACCAGGGAAGCCCATAGCAGCATCACACAGTACGTGGCCCTTTACGCCTGGTATCTTTCATCCACTGTAACGTTTTCAAGGTGCCTCCATGTTGTAGCTCGTATCAACGCTTCATTCCTTTCTCTGGCGGCATGATACTCCATGGTGCGGATGGCACCCTACTATTAGCAGATAGACATTTGGGCCACTTCCACTTTGGGCTATTATAAATCACACTGATGTGAACATGTGTGGTCATGTTTCTGTATGAACCTGTGTTTTCAGTTTCCGTGGGTCACGTCTAGGAGCGGAATTGCCGGGCCCTGGGGGAACCACTTGCCTCTCTGAGGAAGCCCCACTCTTCTCCAGAGGCTGGGCTGTCTTCTTTTCCCAGGAGTGATGGGTGCGGTCTCTGCTTTCTCTCCTTCCTTGTCGGCACTGGCTATTGTCCACTTTTGCCGTGAAAGCCATGCTGGTTGGGGTGAAGTGATGTCTCATTGTGGTTTCCATTTGCATTTCCCTAAATGACTGATGAGCTGCTTGACCATTTGGAGATCTTTTGTGAAATATCTAGTCAAATCTCTGCCCATTCTTTAATTGGCCTATCCGTCTTTTTATTGTTGAGTTGTAATAATTACAGTATTTTTTGCTTGATGTGCTTTTGTTCCGACAAATTCCATCATAATGGGACGTTTCCCCCTAACAGTGAAAATAACATAAGCCCAGAGCAAGAAAGGACCAAGTGCCAGAAAATGCACGGCGCTCTCGCCAAAAGAAGGTAGTGGAATGAGGAAGGTCAGGAAGAAAAATGAAGTCACTTTGTTTTAAAGCCAGAACTCTGCAAGGCAGTTTCCTGCAGCCTCTGGGCCTGCGGGGTCCTGGGGGAGCCACCCTTTGAAGGAGGACAGCAGCCGTGGTCTCCTTCCTTGAACCCCAGAGCCTGAAGGGCAAATGCCTTTGTTGTTTACTCTCTCGGTCGTGTCTGACTCTTTGCAACCCCATGGACTGCAGCCTGCCAAGCTCCTCTGTCCATGGGATTTCCCAGGCAAGAATACTGGAGTGGGTTGCCATTTCCTTCTCTAGGGGAACTTCCTGACCCAGGGATTGAACCTGCATCTCCTACATAGGCAGAAGATTCTTTTTAACACGGAGGCACCTGGGAAGCCCCAAAATGCATCCACACACACACAAAGTGCTTTGCATGCGTTTAGAGAACTCTCCTGCTCACCAAAGCTGCTGTGAACGCGTGAGAGTATCAAGGAGCCGTTCTTATAATGCAGGCCTGTGTCTTATTTAAGACTCCTCAGCACCTTATAAAAAATGTCTGGTTCCCAAATGAATCAGCAAGTCAAAGATGAGATTTCAGGGTCTTCTACAGATACAGCTTTAGTCTCATGTTGGTTTATCATCTGAACCTGATGAACCAAATGGTACAATTATTTAACGTTTTCTTTTTTTAAGCACATTTTGCTATAGATGCACTGCTTGGCCCATTTCCACAGACACCTTTTGAGTCTCTGGACTGTTCTCACCTCCTAAGCCCACAGGTGGCCGAGTCCACAGGTGGCTGCGCTTCTCTCCAGACTGCAGCGACTACCCAGCCCCGGGGCAGTGAGACTAACAGAACCTCTAAGGTCCCACCGGGCAGCAGCCTCTGGTTCCGGCCTCGGGCACGTGGACAGGGCCCGCTGCCTTTGAGCTGGCCCCCTGGCTGCGGGGCCCCCAGAGCAATAGACGCCTTCGCAAATGAGGTTCAAACTCTGCCTTGCTCTAGAAGGGAAGGAACCCTTGGGGTTCTCATTTTTCTGCCCTCTCTCTTGCTCCTTAGGGCCCCGGCCTGATTTGCATCCTCAGCTCAATTTGCATCACAAAATACACCCGAACTTCCCTGGACCCGAGGAGGCCGGCGGGCCAGTCCTGTGTGGGCTTCTCATCTCCTGCCATCCGTTCTCTAGCAGGTTTCTGGTTACACCCAGATGACACTTGGATTAGGTTTCATTTTTATGTCCTTGGCTTGAGATGCAACGAGCCCCTCCCCCTGGGCCCAGAGAGCCTCCAAGGGGGAGCCCCCTTTCCTGTGGACCTTCGTGAAGGGTCCCACCGCCTCTCAGGCCCACGGGCCCCCACCTGCAGGCCAGGCAGCTGTGTGTCCTTCAGTTATATGCTTCAGTTGTCAAGGTTTTTTCTGTTTCCTTTTCCCCCCGAGCCCGGAATCAATACTTCAGGAGTAGAGGGGGTGGGAGGGGGAGGAAGCGCCCAGGGGACTGGAGTTTGCCACCGCCCACCACGGCTCTCCGCTCCAGACGGAACCTTCCAGACTCATTCAGCACAAAGTGGCTGCAGAGGAAATCCTGCCAGGCCAATGATAAGGCGGGAAGTGGAGTCACTTCCTCACCAGCTGCTGCGTCCAGGTAGACACAGCCCTGGCTTCCTCGCGTGTGCTGCGCGGGCCGCCGCGCCCCCTTTGATCTCAGCCCCGGTGGGCGTCCGGGCATCGCTGCGTCCCAGCTTCAGGCAGAGCCCTGCTCTCTGCCTGCAGGTGTCTCCCGCGTGGCTTCCTCTTCTGCTTCCCACCATCCCCGGTTGCCTGGGGCTTGGACGTCTGGGGAAACCGTGGGTCCTGCTCACAGCCCTGCTCTGAGGTGCTGCTCGTGGTGAAGCGTCCACCTGCCAACGCAGGAGACGTGGGTCCGATCCTGGGTCAGGAAGATCCCCTGGAGGAGGAGATGGAAACCCACTCCAGTGTACCTGCCTGGAGAAAACCCCACGGACAGAGGAGCCTGCAGTCCACGGGGTCGCAGGAGAGTCAGACACGACTGAGGGAGTGAGTGTGCGCAGACACTCATACCTCTTAGTAGACTCCAAGACGAGGGGCCACCCGCGGTCTCGATGTCCCCTGGAGGTCCAGGATCGACCCGGGCCTCTGACTGGCTCTCCTGCCCCTACAGAGGGCACCAGCATGGCCTCTATTGTCGTGCACAGACACTCATACCTCTTAGTAGACTCCAAGACAAGGGGCCACCCGCGGTCTCGATGTCCCATGGAGGTCCAGGATCGACCCGGGCCTCTGACGGGCTCCCCTGCCCCTACAGAGGGCACCAGCGTGGCCTGTATGGTCACGCAGTTACTGCTTTTGTCACCTCCACTCTGCATTCTCAGCCCTCACAAGACGGGGATCTCCCTGAAAGAGGGGCAGATGGTTCGGCGGGCTCAGAAAATGCCCCACCGCTTATACCTCCCTTAGAGACTCCAGGGCCTTCAGGTAGGATACTATTCAAAACTGTTGAATATCACAATGCCACCACCAACGTGGCACGGACACCGACCAGTCAGATCCAGCGCTGACCGTTCTGAATGATCTGAACTTGAGTTCTTCACCGGAAGACACTAGAAGCTGCTGCAGCAAAAAAAGGCATCTGATTTTGTTCCAGTGCAAAATTTACTTGTCCTTTGTATATGCTCCTTGTGAAAAACATCATCTATTAAGATGTTTGGAAAGCCTGGTCTACAGTAAGGTGTATTTCAGTTCCACAAGCATATGCTGAGTGCCTGACATGTGACAGAAACATGCTCCAGGGATCCAAGGATAAATAAAACCTGGTCCCTGCACCTCCAGGTGCTAATAGCTGAATGAGGGGGAGACAGACATGTAAACAGATGACCTTCAGAGAATACAGTGAACAGGGACTGGCTGAGGATTACTGAGCTCAGCCCAGGGACTTGGAGAAAGTTGCCTGCAGAACACGACTGCACCGCATTCCTGAGTGAACTGGATGAACTTATCAAGTGACAGAGCTGAGCAGGAAGCTGGGTGGGGAAAGCACTGGGAGCCTGCGTGCCATGTTGAAGGATCTGGATTGAAGCACGCAAGTGACAGACTGGATCCTGAATGGACCCTCTGGCTGCAGCAGGGAGAGAAGACTGAGGGCAGGGCGCTGGACTAAAGGCAGAGAAGTCAGGTGGGAAATCCCAGCGCTGACCCTGGGGAGAGCAGGCGGTGAGGCTGGAGAAACAGTGCGGGGTCGGATCAGTGGCTCATGTCCTGCCCTGTAGAGCTCGCCTTGCCCGTGCCACCACAGAGCTCTCCAGCCTGGCCTCACACTGCAGGAGCTGCAGCGTCTGGATCTTTGTCCCCAGTGGCTTTCTCCGACCCCTGTGCCTATGCACGTGACCAGCCAGAAGTGCTGGAGTCGGGAAGCCTCCACGGGAGCAATCCTGAGCCAGGGAATGGGAGGAGTCGGTGTATACACACCCCAGCTCCCTAGACACTTGGTGGAATGCCGGAAGGTGCGAGTTCTGCACTGGCCCTCAGGTGGGAGGCGACCCCCGTGGAGACAAAATGACGGAGCCGCGGGTAACAGAAAATACCAAAGGCGTCTGATGGCAGTGTGTGGCTCCCTCTCAGCGCCATCTGATTTTCTCCTTGCTTCTGCTCCATGCGGAGCAGAAATGGCGGCAGGCCTCCATCTACTTGTGTTTCCCATGCGTGTGGACGCACACGAGTCCATTCTCTAGACCAGGATCTATTTAAGGGCAGGATGGCTTGCCCACTTAGGCTCTCCCATGATCGTAGAAGGCATCCACAGTCAGTGCAAAGACTGGAATGTACCTGAATTTCCCATGTGTTTACAGCCGACCAAGGTCACCTTTCGCTTTCCCTGTGAGTGCTGAGAGCCAGGGAGGAGCGGGGAGCCTGGGCGTGCTGTTCCACTCAGTGTCACGGTGGGGGCGTCTTTCCTTCAGTAAATACAGGGCACAGTGTTTAGTGACTGATCCATATTCCATTGGGACTCCCTGGTGGCTCAGTGGTAGAGAACCCGCCTGTCAGTACAGGAGGGGTGGGTTCTATCCCTGATCAGGAGGATCCCCTGGAGGAGGGAATGGCAACCCACTCCAGTATTCTAGCCTGGGCAATCCCATGGACAGGGGAACCCGGCGGGCTACAGTCCATGGGGTCACAAAGAGTCAGACACGACTGAGCGACAACATATTCATTGTCACATTTTCAGATATTTTTGTTTTAAAGTTTTATTAATTTTTTCAAGATAAATAATTAGAAGTAGAATCACTAACACATGAACGGTATTTTTAAAGTTTCTGTTGCGCATTTCCAAACATGAACGGCCTCTCCACTTACCTGCTCCTGAGAGCCCCTGGGTTGTGTGAGGGTATCTGGGCTCCCACCCCCATCCCCACACCATCCTTTTCAGCAGAACTCAGTGGTGTTCTTCAGTTCTTGCCATTCTGATTCATTTGTTTTTAAATCTCATTTTATTCGGAACCAGGTTTAAATGAAACTTTTTGAAGGATCTGAAGGGGAAAGGAAAATCTTGGAGAGTGGGCTGCCTTGAGGAAGGTGTCGGGGGGACAGGATGTGGGAGGGATGGGGCTGAGTGGTCTCAGCGCAGGGAGGGGACACTCTGACCCTCTCCCCCTCACCTTCACTGACTTGAGCTGTCTGTTCCTACCTGGTCCGTCCACACCTCCCTGACAAGACTCCCAGCCCTACAGCCAGGGCCTGGGGTTGGGGCATTAGCTGCCCTGCTCCTCTGAGGTCTGTGCTGCTGGAACTCAGACTCCAGCGATCTGTGGCCTCTGAACGTGAAGTCTGTGTGGAAGCTGTCTGCAAAAAGGCCTCCAGAGCTGGGGCGCTGCCTGCCTCCCCTCTGAGGTCGGGGGCTAACAGAAGAAGGGGCCCTCCCCTGGAGACCCGCTGTGCCCATCCCTGAGGCCGGGCAGTCCCGCGTGCACCCCGAACACACAGGCGGGGGTTTTGTCCAAATCACGTGACGAGGGCCCAGGTTTTCTTCTTCCCTCTTTGTTGCTTTTAATACATAAAATGAGCATGTGTTTATTTAAAACAGCTTTCAGACTTAAACAAATAATGACAGACTGTTCAAACAGACTTCGGAAATCACCCTGATCAGGATGTTTGAAAAAGCAAGAAGACTCCTCCATGAAAATAGCTTTTGGAGCTTCACTCCTGAAACCACAGGGTCTGCTCTGCACTTTAGAATCATAGATGGGCAGATTACAGGGGCTAGATTCCATCTCAGGGGCGAAGGGGGGGCATGCGTTAAATGCCGCCTCTCAGCCCTACAGCCTGACTTCAGAATCTATGAGGAAGTGGAGCTGGGCGTGTGTTATCGCTAACAGTTTTCCACCAGAACACATCATGTGTGTGCATTTGAATTCACGATTTCTTTAGAAATCACCAAGTATCTTGAGAACCAAGAGCTGACACCTTAGAGGGAGCTGGTTGATTGTTTCTGGAAATTAGCAGGCTCAGCAGACCGCCTGGAGGCCAGGGCAGTTTGAGGAGGATCATAGCAGGTTAGCAAGAGGACAGACCAGAGAGCATGGGGATGTTTCCTCTAGTTCACGCTCGGGGCCACGTTTACAAATGGCCCGAGTCACCTACGTTTATCTTCACAACAACCAGTTTTATGGGTGAGATAAATGAAGCTCAGCCTCGGGTAATTTGTTCAAGGTCACAGGCAATAAAATGTCAAAGCTACGATTCCACGCAGACCTCCTCCCTTGAGCTCAGGGCTCGTTCCCAGATCCCTCTGTGTTCATGCTTTGGGTTAAGAGATACTATGTTAGCTCATCCCACTTCAGAAATGATTTCTTTCTTTGTAATGCACATCAGAAATGGGCCGTGAAGCACAGTTATTTATACAAGGGGCTGGGGCTGGGCAGGGGGAGGTCTTCCGGCCCTGGGGGTGGGTGCTGGGAGAGGCGTCTCGCCTGCCTGCAGGTCGAGCACCAGGCAAAGCCGGAGTCTCCCTGCTTCCCCGTCTCCCGAGGGGCACCTGGTCTGGAAGGGCCAGGTGGCCGAGGCTTAGTCTCTTCCTATGCCGCCAGAGACTGCTCCATCGATAACTAAAGGGACGCAGGGCCCGGCCGCTGAGCCTCCGGACACTGAGCTGAAGTGCCTCCTGCCCGCTGCGCTCTGCTGAGGAGCGGGGGCGCCTCTGGCTGGTGTGGCGGAGGCTCCGGCCCTCCCATCGTTAGGGAAAACAGCACAGAGGGGAGGGCAGTTAGACGCCGGCCGCTGTGTCTGTGGGGCCCGGGGTGCTCTCCGCAAGAGGCAGGTTTCTCTATGTTGGTCCTGACCCCTTCCTGCCCCGTCTACCCCCCTGACATGTAGGGAAGGCTGGTGTCCTGACAAACAGTCGTGATTGTTAGCTCAGCTCTGGGCCAAGGGCAACAAGCACATGTGTCATTTATGTCTATTGCCTTGCTTTGCTAAGACTCAAACTTAGAAAACTGTTTAACAATAGATTAAAATAGAAGAAAACCCTTGCGCCCTCTCCTGGTAAAAGTTAATCCAGTACCTCCGAAGGTAGAGCTCACCCACTTCTAGGGGAGCAATTACTTGTCCAGGCTAACTATCTTGCGCTAATTTGACCAAAGCTACTGACACACTAGAGGGACCCTCTTTCTGAGGGCTGTGATTACAGAGTTTCTTCTGAACCTTCTTCACAAGGCTTCTCAGCCTCAGCACCACTGGTCTTTTCGGGGGGTGATTCTTGTGCCAGGGCCGTCCTGTCCCGCGTGGGGTACTGAAGAGCACCCCTGGTCTCTGCCATTAGATGCCAGCAGCGCCCCCCTCCCCCAGACCGTGACTACCAAAGAGGTGTCCGGTGGGGGGCAGGACCACCCCAGTGAGACCCACTGCCCCAAACCCTTGCCTGCCTTTGTGGTTTCGTTTGTTTGGTTTTTGTTTTCATGTTTTTCTGGCTGCACAGCTTGTGGGGTCTTAAGTTCCACAACCAGGGGCTGAACCCATACTCTCGGCAGTCAGAGTGCAGAGTCTTGCCCACTGGGCTGCCAGGGCGTTCCCTCTTGTCTGCTTTGTGTAAAAGGCGCCAAGGCCACTGCGGCAGTGAGAGTGACGGTGGCTCAGCACAGACCCTTCAGGACTGTGGGGAGCGATTTCCATCAACTGAGTTCAACTCTGGGAATTTGTCTCAAAACAGAAAACAAAAACAAAACCCAAATCCCAACACGCAGATAAGAATTTACAAACAGCCGCTCTGTAACACAGGGAGCCCAGCCTGGCACTCTGATGGCCTAAAGGAGGGGAAAGGGGGAGGAGAGCGGGGCTCAGGAGGGAGGGAATATTTGAGCGGTTGTATGTTGTTTAGCAGAAATCAGTACTACGTTGTAAAGCAATTATCCTCCTGGATAAAAGAACTGGTTAAATAAAGTACAGCATAGATACAGATAAATAAATACATGTGGTGGAAAATTATGCAGTCGTGAAAAATAATTGTGCATGTTTATATTTAATAACACAGGAAGTTCCCCTAATGATGCCTTAAATGTTCACCTTCGAGATTACTGCCAATATTTCCAGAGGTGGTTGTATGTAAAAGGAATAATTTCAAACAGGCAGAGTATCTGGGCAATGTATTAGGCCAAATACAGAATTCAAACCAATGTCTGATGTTAGAAAACCTTAGTCATTAATTGAACAAACATTTCTCAAACACCTACATGTACTAAGATCACGCACAGCACTGGGAGACAAAAATAATACCTGATCCCTCGACCGCAATCCTTGCCCCAACAGACAAAAACATAGAAAACATCATCACACCCTCCTCACACAGTGGTGCTGGACATCTCTGTATGCTACCGTCTCCCTTAGTGAAATTGTGTGCTCTAATTCCAGGTTTGGGGGGCTAATTGGAACTATATCTTGTTTTCCCCTTCATACCTGATTAATCCACCAAGGGAAAAACACTTCATTTACTGCTTTATATATTCAGATGTGCATGCATGCATGCTCAGTCTCTTTAGTCGAGTCCAATTCTCTGTGACCCAAAAGACTGCAGCCCACCAGGCTCCTCTGTCCATGGGATTTTCCAGGCAAGAATACTGGAGTGGGTTGCCATGCCCTCCTCCAGGGGATCTTCCTGACCCTGAGGATTGAACTGCTTGCGTCTCCAGCACTGCAGGCAGATTCTTTACCCAACTGAGTCACCTGGGAAGCCCATATATTCAGATAGAGTTGTCCAAATACTCATTGGGTCCAAACACAGAATCTAATCTTCCCCAACAAATCTAAGAAATGAGCATTCAATGGTCTCAGCGTTTTCTTACAGCACAAGAACAAAGTAAAGGACTCTTTAAGATGGGTATGAAGAATAAAGACGGTAACGCATGTCAGGCATTTGTTACAAGTGCCTGGCCTATAGCAAGCACTCAGTAAAGGAGTAGTTGGCATTTTTTAAAAAATTATTTTTATGACTGTCCATGCTAGCTAAAATTGCAAAGCCTCCAGTGTTTCTACTGCTTTTGCTGTTTTATTTTTCCCCTTAGCACTTAGCACTCTCTAATACACTTTACAATACATGTAAGTTTTGTTTACTGTCTATCCCACTTCACTGGATCAAAAACATTTGAGTTTTTGGTCTGTTTCACTCATGGGTGTATCACTGCTGTGCCTGGTATGTGCATAAGGTCTCAATAAGTATTTCCTGAATGAAAGTGAAAAGAGTGGGTCTGAAATCATTATCCCCAAAGCACATTTGACCTTTGCCCTCACCCTTCTGAAGGTACAAGGCACTTCAGATGCCTCTCCCCTGTGTCGGCTGGCACTGCGCTGGCACTTTTTTGGTTATAGTAACAGGAAATATTTAATACTCTAATACTCTTTTTCTCCTGCCCTCTCCCCCTCTGCAGGACGCCTTTGTGGAGCTGTATGGCCCTAGCATGCGGCCCCTGTTTGATTTCTCCTGGCTGTCTCTGAAGGCACTGCTCAGTCTGGCCCTGGTGGGCGCTTGCATCACCCTGGGTGCCTATCTGGGCCATAAGTGAAGTCAACAGGCCTGCCACAAACAAATATGCAAAAGGTTCATGAAAGCAGTAGAAATAATATGCATTGTCACTGATGCACCACTGAAGCAAAGCTGTGGTCTCGTAAAAAGAAAAAAAATCAACCAACCAACCAACCAAGCAACAACAACAACAACACAAACAGCTTTCCGGCTCAACGTTGAATCAGCTACTTACTGCCAAAGGGAAATACAATTTATTTTTTACATTATTAAGAAAAATAAGATTTATTTATTTAAGAAAGTCCCGTTGAATCTCCTGTCTTTGGAAAGCCCACCACTGATTACTAAGCCCCACCTGGACGGCTCTACCTGGCTCTCCTGTGCCTGTAAACACAGATCTCTGTTCCTTACTGCTGGCTGGACTGACTCAACCAGCTGAAAAGCAAACAAACTGACAAAGGACCTGACTGTTCCAGAAGCCGGGTTTCTGGCTGTTGGAGGTTAGGCAGAAGGTGTTCATGTGCTTTTTTTTTTTTTTGTGGGGGGTGGGGGTAGGTGCATGGAGGTTGTGTTTTTAGAGGGAAGGTGCTCGGAGGGGAGGCCTTTCTTCCCTGGCCTGAAGAAGGGGCACTGCACATATGGTACACACCAGGTTGGAAGAAACAAAAATTGGGAACTTATACTAGCATGAATGTCCATACTCGCTACCATTGCAAAGCCTCCAGTATTTCCACTGCTTCTGCTCTTTGATTTTCCCGTGAGCACTTACCACTGTCTAATACACTCGACGATACATGTAAATTTTGTTTCCTGTCTGTCCCGCTTCACTGGGTCAAAGACGTTTGAGCTTTTGGTCTATCTGGACTTCGTATTTGCCAAGACCTCCACCCCAAAGGACCACGATGGGGAAATGCCCTTAAACCATAGGAGAGTATTTTTTTAAGCTACCGATTGTGCCGAGAAGCGTTTTAGCAATTTACACAGTATCATCCAGTACCTTAAGCCCTGACGTGCTTCTTCACACACCGTGGCTCCGGGCGCCGGCCTCTGCGCCTGGCCGCGGCCTGGCCCTGGCCCCGGGCCTTGCGACGAGCGCGCCCGCGGAGCGGAGGGAGGCCCGGCCCCGGGAGGCGCCGTGGAGGAGGCCGCGGGGGCCGGAGAGACGCGCGGCGCGCACCGCGACAGATCCGAAAGACTGCGGGGAGGCTCGTAAATCCTGAAGGGAGCGCCGAAATGGATGAACTGACCTGTGTCTGTGGAATTAGGACATAAAGCATCACCTTGTCACTGTAGTTTGGTTTTATTTGAAAACCTGGCAGAAAGGGAAGCGGGTGGGGCGGGCAGGGAAGCTCCAGGTGTGGAATGTGGGGATTAGCTATATATCCTGGGGCGTTAAAAAAGGAAAAGAGAGAAGTCAGTGCTGGAAAACGCTAGAGGAGTAGCAAAAGAAGAAAAATCTCCAGCTTATAAACTACAGAATTTTTTCTTCAAGTTTAGACTCAGCCTTGAGACGTATGTGGAATAACTGTGGCATTATTGCATTATAGCATTTATCTGTACACCATTTATCTGTATTAACTTTGGAATGCACTTGTATTCAATGTTTAATGCTGTGGTTAATATTTCGAAAGCTGCTTTTAAAAAAAAAGATACATGCATCTCAGCATCTTTAAAAAAAAAAAACTGTATTTAGTTATGGCCTCTACACTAACTGTTAGCAAAATGATCATTTTTCCCATGTGACATTTTTGGCTCTTAATTCTTTAAAAGCATTTCTGAGGAGGTGAGATAAGCCCTGGTTCTCAGCTACCTGAGAAATCCTGGAGCTTGCTGGCCACTCAGCCACTTTGTGTCAATCAGTCTACATCCACTTCCATGTCAACAGAATTGTTTATTGTGAGGGACAGTATCTGTTGTCCCTTCAACCCTTTTCCTTTAGGTTCACCTGTCTTGGCCGAATCAGAATTTAACGTACATACATGTTTGGTTAAACCCATGAGGTTCATTCACTTGGAAATCCAGATGGAAAATGACCAGGGGATTAAATTCTGGCTCTGATGGTTTGACCCTTAAAGATGGTTTCTGGGGCCTGTTTCCATGGAAACCTATTAAGAGGCCTCCAACTCTCCTTCCATAGGGTCCTTCTCCGTGGCCATCCTCAAGTGCTTCCTGAAATGCAGTGGCACTTAGGCCCCACGCCGAGAAAGCAGGAAACCCATGGTATGAAGCCAGACCTCCCTGGTGGGCCTCAGGGAACAAGACGATCAGACCTTTGAATGATTCTAATTTTTAAGCAAAATGTTATCTTATGAAAGGTTTACACTGTCAAAAGTGATGAATATGGAATATCAAATTCTGTGCTGCTATCCTGCCAAGATCATTGTAATGGAGTCGGTTTGCAGTACACTCCAAGTGGCGAGCTCCTCCAAGCTGCTTTAGAAGTAACCATGAAGAGCACGGACATTTTTAATATAAAACTTGTTTGTCTTTGGTTATTGTTGTTGTTGTTATTGTTCAAATTGAGATTTGCAGAGTATTCTAAAAATGTATATATAAAAAAGGTCATAGAGGCTAATTTCAGGCTGGTTTCCTTTTGCTGTGGGATTCCATTATCTGGTTTTAATGCTAAGTGTTCCTGGTTACCTGACCCCAAAACTGTACAGTATTGTGGCTGCACTCTCTCGAAGAGATCAGACCTTTGAATGATTCTAATTTTTAAGCAAAATGTTATCGCTAAGAGTAGTTGAAGTTGCATTTTTCTTGTTAAAAGTGTTAGCAGCAATGAATGTGTATAAAAGCCTGGGCTAGTCAGTTTTTTCCTCCTCCCTTTTTGCATTGTCTCAATTATCTTGCAGTTGGACAGCAGAGACTGAATCCCTACCTATTTGATGTGGAGGAAGGATTCACACCAGAATTGCCCTCAGCGTGGTACACAGGCCACCCAGGTCAGGGTTCAACAGAACATGTGCACTTCCCAAATGGAGTTCAAGGGTTCTAAAAAAAAATAAAAACCACAAGGATCAAGGCACCCAAGAACTTCCCGGGTCCTCCCAAGCCCTTGCTGCACAGACAACCTGAAAGAGGGATTAAAATGACAACTCGCATCTTCTGCAGCAAACAGCTCATCTCAGATTTTACAGTGGCTGAAAAGTCTTATGGGCTTGAGATTTGGATTAAAGTCACATTCTGAAAGAAGGAAGCACTTTGCTATGGTTCAAACCAAAACCCAACACCCTCTGCGCCAGCCCACTTACCTCTGCCTACTCAGATGTAACCTCCATTTAAATGCGACTTCTGTTTCATTAGCACATGTTTATGCTTATCGTTTAAAGACCTAGTCCTGGCCCAGTGTGGGAGATTAGGGAGTGACTGTAAATCAAGAGAAGTTCTAATAAGTAGGGTTAAACTTAAGTATGTAGGGCAGTCCCAATACACGTCTGGCTTTTTCACATCAGGGATCTATGGGATGAATTGCAAATTGTCTGTATTGGAATTAAACTTACGCTAAAGTGACAGATTTATACATGTGAACTTAAATTCTAATTTCAATTATACTTTAAAGGCAGCGGCTGTTTTTATACTTCCTTATCACTTATAGTTAGTAATGTATACCTCCTCTATCAGAAAAAAACAGGAAGGGCTTGAAATATAAGCCATTCTAAGGAAATTAGGGAGTCAGTTGAAATTCTATTCTGATCTTATTCTGTGGTGTCTTTTGCAGCACAGACAACTGTGGCTACACATTTCTTAAGAAATACAATTGTACTTTGTCAGGGTTATGAACATTCCAGTCAGATCTTTATTGTTACTCAATTTGAATCTTCCCAGGGATTTTTTTTTTTTTAATTATTATGGGACAAAAGACATTTGTTGCAGGGGTGGGAGGAAGAATTTTCAAATGAGCAAAACATTCTCAAGATTGGATCAGGGTGTGGAGTCTTTCAGAACAGCCAGGACTGTAGGATATGTACTAGAACCAAGTGAGAACTTCACAAGGATCAATGTGATGCCTCCGGGAAAGACTTTATGCAACAAACAAGAAACACTTTTAAGTTCTGTGGTTTATTTAGCTTCTAGAGACAACAGAACAACTCAGAGTCCAGCTCTGTATGACAAAGCAGATGAACCAAAATTCTAAACATCTGCCATCAATGGTATTAATTTCAAGCCTGGATATGTCTAATGGCTATTTAAACAATAAATTTGCAATTTTTAACCAATGGGATAGTTAATGAAAACCTTCTGGTTGGTAGGGACATCTATTTCTAAATGCTTTATTGTGCACAGTATGGGGCGTGGGGGGTGGGGAAGTAAGGCTGAATTGGGTAAGTAATAATAATAATACAAGTCCCTTATCCTTACCCAAAGAATCATTCGGCTCCATGTCTGTGCTCATAAGACTAGCATTAGACAGCCATGAAATATACATCTCCCGGGGCAGAAAGAAAAACCACATGGAGTATGAATGGTATTGCCCCAATTCATCATAACTACCCCAGGAAAATAACTGGAAGCCAATACATGTCCTATTGATGACAAGGTTGTTTTGGGTCCCAAGGTAAGCTCAGCAGACAAAAACACTTGTGGAAGATGGAATGGCTTAATCAAAAGATCCAGGCCTGTTACTAAATATGACTATAGTGTATTAGTAACTCTGTATTCCTAAACCTTTTAGGGAATCTGCAGTGGGCCTTCCAGCCAGCTCACTTC
Organism: Moschus berezovskii; assembly: GCF_049115385.1. NCBI lineage: Eukaryota > Metazoa > Chordata > Mammalia > Artiodactyla > Moschidae > Moschus > Moschus berezovskii. Next base: position 29,824,490 of record NC_142487.1, on the reverse strand, counting down.
ATTGTTTTTGCCTCTTGGGTAGTGTTTGAAGGTGTGATAGCCTATCACATTTCTTTGGAGGAAGCCTGTTTTTATTATACTATCTTCTTAAGTCTTCAACCAAATTTTGCTTTTGTTTTGAATTACTGAGATTATTTTCATTTTCAATAAAATAAATGTGTAAAAAGTGGTTTTGTATTGGAAGCTTTTGTTAGCGAGATGTTCCCACTTCTCCCTTCCATGGGCTGTTTGTAAGATGGATATTTCTTGGGGGTGGCTGACATCCTGCAACACTGTACACACACACACAGAAAAACATGCTAAGTGAGCTTTAGATAGTTAAGATAAAGTAAGTCTCTAGTTGACCAGCGTTAAATATCATGAGGTTTTCTCTGTTATTGGGGAGAGCCATGCTGCCACTCAACTCTCCTTGTCCACTTAATATTGTGAAGAAAAATAAAGTACCATGTAAGATAGTGGTTGTGCCCTGGAATTATTTGTAATGCGGTAATGTGATTTTGCTCCATCATTCAAAGAACTTAACAAGCCAGAAGAGCCACTGGGAACCTAAAGCCCTGGGGGCTCAGGCTATGGATCTGTCCTTCTGGAGAAGCCACCTTAGAAGGAGGCTTTATTTCTTGGTTACTCACCCTCCTGGTGTGGCCCAAGGTGGACCAGCCTTGAGTTCTACTTCTGGAGGAAGCCGTTGTGCCTGCTGGCCGTGTTCCTTCATACCAAGTGAGGATCCCAGCCTCTGTGTTGCATAAGATTGTATGGAAGGGGGAGAAAGAATCTAAAAGTTACGGTTTGAAGTGAGTGTTTTAAGATAACCAAAGCAATCACTTGCTTTGGAACATAAAAACCTTAAATAGCAGGGCACCTGTTGTTGTTCAGGGGCTGGACTGCAGCACGCCAAGCTTCCCTGTCCTTTACTGTCTCCCTGAGTTTGCTCAGACTCATGTCCAATGAGCCAGTGATGCCATGCAACCACCTCATCCACTCTCATCCCCTTCTCCTCCTGCTCTCAATCTTTCCCAGCATCAGGGTCTTTTCCAGTGAGTCAGCTCTTTGCATCAGGTGGTCCAAGTATTGGAGCTTCGGCTTCAGCATCAGTCCAGTGAGTATTCAGGACTGACTTCCTTTAGGATGGACTGGCTGGATCTCGTAGACCAAGGACTCTCGAGTCTTCTCCGGCACCACCGTTCGAAATGACTAATTTGTTGGCGCTCGGTCTTCTTCGTGGTCCAAGTCTCCCATCAGGGCGCCTGTGTTTCCCTCTAGTACTGCTACCCTAGACAGGCCTCAGTCCTCCAAGGCGCTTCCCCCCAGCTCAGCTGGTCAGGCCCTGGTGGCAGCATCCAGCTGTCGAGCCTCTGCTGGCTGCCCGCCCTGGTTCTCAGGACCTTGGAAGGTGGGTGCTGGCTTCTGTTTTATAGGCAAAAACAGACTCATAGACAATATACCCAAGTCCTCAAACCTTGTGAACTGCAGAGGCAGGGTTTGAGCCGCAGCCTGGCTCCTCCCGGGCCTTGCTTTCCCAGCAGTGTCCTTCAATCGGCCCCACACGGGAGCCTCGGGCCACCGCCTCTGTGAGGGGTAGGCCAGCGTGGGGTGATGGGAGGAATCCACCTTCTGGGCATCCTGGGGTGCTCTCTGTCCTAGACAGCCCTGAGGTCAGGCCAGTTCTCTCCCACCCTCCCTTCACGATCGTCTGCAGCAGCTCATAAAACAGAAGCACACACAGCCGTCCCTTCTGGAGTCTGGCTGTGAGGCTCTGCGCCCTGTGCCGGCGGCCTCGCCCGTGACCGCGGGGAGCATCGTCTCTTCCCAACTCCGTGTCAGTGAAGTCAAGTTGGTAGCTTGAAATTGGCGCCAGTGGAAGGATTTACACCACAGAAATGAGCACAAGTTACAAAGCAGAGCTTTCTGTCCCCCTTGCTTGCTTGCTTGCTTTTTCCTTTTTCCCCAGAGAGCCAGTTTACCTGCACACCCCTAGGCATTGTCCTGGCGTATTAAAACCACTGGGTTACCACTGGTTATGATATGAAATCCATGGGCTGTATCAGACACTAATGCCTGGGGAGCTAATCCTTTTGCAAATCACTTTTCCAATTCATTGCTTTCAACATAGGTGAGAGAACACCTAGTTGAGACAGATGGCAGGTGTAGTTTTGTTTGTGTGGGTTTTTTTTAATGTGATTTCAGAATATAACTCAGAAATCCGGAGCTGAGTAACAAAACTATAACAGAACTCCTTCCGCGGCCTCGCTTTCAGTATTCGAATGGCATTCTTCGAAGCTTACACCCATAAAAACAAAGAATGGGCTTGAAGAACAGAGAGGAGGCCTACTAGCTCTTTCTATTAATAGGCGGTTTCTGTTTATAGATACATGTCCTTCTTGGTGGGGAGAGGGAGGATGATAAACCACCCCTATTTATTCCAGTATCATTTATAGTCAGGGACTTCCCAGTGGTCCAGTGGCTAAGACTCCGAGCTCCCAATGCTGGGGGCCTGAGTTCAATCTCTAGTCAGGGAACTAGATCCCACTTGCCACGACTACAACATTCTGCAACTAACGATCTGATTGAAGAGCCTGAGTGCCACAGCTAAGACCTGGCACAGCCAAATAAATAAATATTAACCCAAAAAACCAAAACCCGCTTGTATTCAGTGTTTCCAATACAAGTAAAAATTTATATTTAATAATGGTTTATCAAAATGTATAATATATTTGCATATTTTTCTCAGTTGGGTAATAATCATCATTGTATGGACTTCCTTCATAACTCAGTTGGTAAAGAATCCACCTGCAATGCAGGAGGCCCCAGTTCAATTCCTTGGTTGGGAAGATCCACTGGAGAAGGGATAGGCTACCCACTCCAGAATTCTTCAACCTGGGAACAAAAATACAAAGCCTTATGGGCTTCCCTGGTGGCTTAGATGGTAAATAATCTGCCTGCAATATAGGAGACCAGGGTTCGATCCCTGGGTCAGGAAGATCCCCTGGAGAAGGGAATAGCAACCCACTCCAGTATTCTAGCCTGGAGAATCCCATGGATGGAGGAGCCTGGTGGGCCACAGTCCATGGGGTCACAAAGAGTTGGACACAGCTGAGCAACTAACACATGGTCACAAAAACTCAGACTTACTATGTTGTTGAAAGTTATGAGAGGTTAACCAACTTTAAACTTTCCGTTGTAAGAAATGTATTAATGGAGGATTAGAGAGATGGATTTGAGAGAAGAAAAGGAACCACATAAGATTTCCTGGTGTCAAAAAATAACTTGCTCCTGTTGTTTTCATGTAGTTGACACTGAGTATCAGATTATTATCGTATGTAGATTCCACTAAGATTAAAAATCGAGGCAACAAAGGTATTATACAATGTCATTTGCTAAAATAACTTGTCAGACTAACGCATTATCAGTGTGTGTCAACATTCTATTTCAAACTGGCCTCGATTGAGGGATTCTTTCTGGGAAGAGACGTTCAGAGATGAAGGGATGGTGCCACAACCAAAGGCCGGCCCAGGTCTGATGGGCTTGTTTTAAGAGAGCTGAGCGGGACCCTGACCACTCAGGATTCCTTAATCCCATTGAAGTCCATCCGGAAATTACTCAAGCATTTTATCAAGAATCACAAGTACTTCACAGAAGGGGCTATAAATCACCTCACACAAAAAAGTTCTGCCGTAAGTAGTTTGGGCACAATTTTCTTTCTCCTACTACTCACAACGAATCTGAAAGAAAATCCTTTGCAACTATTTATATTTAAACTTTAAAAGTTAAATGTCAGCTTGACCATGTTGAAGGGTGGTGCATGCCTTTTCACACTTCTTTCAAGGGCACATCCGCAACTGTTGGAATATCCCTGCCTTGTCTCCCCCTCTAAGCTCTCCCTGTGGAGGTTGGTTTGTTTGTTTGTTTGTTTTTGACTGCACTTCAAGGCTTATGGGACTTCAGTTTCCTGATCAGGGATGGAACCCAGGCGCCCTTGACAGTGAGAGCACAGAGTCCTAACCACTGAACTGCCAGCGAATTTCAGGAACAAAAAAAATTAGTAAATAAAAATAAAACCCTAGGATTACAAAAATTCAGTTAAATGCATAAGCATACTTCTGTTATAGAGAAGTGTGGGGGGCTAGTCAATTTTAAATGTACTATTTTCATTGCATATATATGTCTTAAAATCCCTTAATTCTGTTTCTTTTGCATTAAAAAATCCCACAAAACTACCGCTGCTTGCCCTTCTTACCCTGCTTTCACTTTTCTGCCTGTGTGTCCTCGGCTGTGTCTATCATGTTTGATCTGATCGAGTATCTGAGCCCATGTCTACCAGGAAAGGCAGACTTCCCTGGTGGTCCCGTGGTGCCAATGCAGGGGACATGGGTTCAGTCCCTGGTCCAGGATGATCCCACATGCCTCGGGGCAACTAAGCGCGTGAGCCAAAACTTCTGAAGCCTGGGTGCTCTAGAACCTGTGCTGCGAAACAGAGAGAAGCCAGTGCGACGAGAGGCCCACAGCCGCAGCTAGAGAAAGCCCCGCACAGCAACACAGACCCAGCGCGGCCGCGCGGACAAAGCAAAACCTTCCGGCAGGAAAGGGTCTCGGGGCATATCCTTTCCTTTTGTCTATCCTCACCTCCGAGAGCCCGCTGACTGGTCTCCTACAGTCCCCCACAGACTCAGAATGAGAACCTCAGAGCAACTGTCAAAACTCTGGAGAGCCTGAGATCTCCCCTGCTTTCGACATGTCAGCCTGCCACCTGACGGATGCTGGTGAGAACGTGAAGTTCCCGGGTCAGCGACAAGGATGGCGTGTCGCTCACAGCCACGGCGGTAGCCACGGTATTGGCACTTCTGAGATGGCTCCCCAGCCCCCACTGCCACCAAACGACAAGAGGACAGAAGACATCTGCACGCAGGGGGCATGATCTGGGAGAGGAGCTCCGCCTTTAGGAGCTTAGGAAGCGCTTATCTTGGACGGTGACCAATCGGCACATCAGCCCTTCGCCGCAGAAGACACCAGGTCTGTCCTCTAAGGCTACAAAGCTTTGCTCTGGAAGACACTTACTCTCTGCCTTCCAACATCCTTGGACAGGTGGTCTGGAACAAAGAGCAGTCAGCACTTCGCTTGCAGCACGAACAGAAACATGACAGACGCATGGCGAATTGTCTCCTGAGAGTGACACTGACACGTCCACCCCTGCTGCAGGTCAGGCCTAAGTGCACAGACTGCAAAATGTACCCCTGTAGGTGTCGCTCCTTGAGGCTGAATGTTCTAGCCACAATTCTCAGCCCTGCTCCGTCCTAATTCCTCCCGTTGGACACAACCCGTGTACCACCATCTCTTTGAAAGGATTACAGAAAATACAATCATGGTTCCTTAGCTAAGAGCTGACTCGGTGCTGCTGACCCTCAAAGGTAAGATACCGCCTTTTTTTGATAGTCCTCAGTCTTGAGGGGCAGAGGGGTGGGAAGAGCAAGGGAATACTGTTTTGGATAAAGAGATTAATTATCAACTCAGGAGGGGAACTTGGTTTTACGGGGTCTCAGTTTCAACACCTTTGACCGGTCATCCCTGCTCAGCATTCTTTGCACTGGCTGATGAGCGGATCCAACAGTTCAACAAACGTTTGTTGAGCTCGACTCCTAGGACAGCGTGGGACAGAGCCAGTCCTCATCTCAGGAACTCTCTACCTACTGTCTAAGGCCGTGCAGGGCCCTGTGGGGCTCCTGGGTGCGTGGTCTTACCGTATTCCCCATTTATTTGATTATGGGAAACTCTTCATTCAGCGTCCCTGACCAACCCTGAGTTCCAATGGGCAGACAGGCAGTTGCTAATCGAGGAAGACGGGGGTGCAAGTCCAGGGAGAAACAGTCAAGAGCACCCTGGGGGCTAGGTCCTGTTCCCCCATCAATGGATACACACACACCACCTTTGAGCCAGTTTACAGACACTGAAGCCCTCCAGTGGCAGAAGTTAACCATTAATGATGGTATGCTGCCCACAAGCATGTAGACCCCAGACCACTTAGACCTGAAGGCTGGTGATGCTGACTCCTACTTACCTCACCACCAACTCATCAGAAGAATGTCCACGAGCTGATCACACCATCTTTGAATAATTACTGGAAAACTTCTCATTATCTCCCCCAAGTTGGGACAGTTTTGAGGGCATTAGCCTGCTGAGGCCCCCTTGAATAAAGCTATTTTTTCCCACTTCACCCAAAACGCAGTCTCTGAGATTTGATTTGGCACCACTGGACAGAGAAACTGAGCTTTTGACATCATGTCTTGCTTATTTGATCTTCTTTTAAAAATGTTTGTCAATAAACACTGAATAAGCTCCTTGTTTTCTGAGGTCATCTTACATCAATCAGGCTAACTTGCTATTTACATCAGTACACGCCATCTTCAAAAATGGGTTGGTTTAGGACTTCCCTGGTGGTCCAGTGGTTAAGAATCTGCCTGCCAATGCAGGGGATATGGGTTTGGTTCATGGTCCAGGAAGATGCCACCTGCCCCAGAGCAACTAAGGCCGTGTACCACAGCTGTGGAGTCTGTGCCCCAGAGCCTGGAGCTGCAGCTACTGAGCCCACGTGCCCCCGGGGGCCCAAGCTCTGCAATTAGAGAGTGGCCCATACTCGCCGCAACTAGAGAAAGCCTGAACACGGCAATGAGAACCCAGTGAAGCCAAAAATAAATCAATTAATTAAAAAAAAATTTTAAGGGTTCTTTAGGGACAATTTCCTACAGACAAAACTCATAAACATCTCTTCCTAGCCAAGCTTTGGAACGTTCTGTCTGAAAAAAACTGGCTTAGATGCTTTGTAACTATGGATTTTTCTCTGCCCTTTCTGTTTTTTCCAAACTTTGGCGCCCACTTCATCTCAGGGCCCAGCAAGTTAGGCGGTGGGGAGCTGCACAGCCTGGGAGAGAGGTCAACAGCGAGGGGCTGGGCGGCCCCAACCTCACTCCCAAGGGGAACCCCGTGTCCCATGTCCACATGGAACTCCTCAGCCAGGGAACCTGGGAAAGAAAAGGAGGAATCAAGTATTTATAGGAAAATTATTTCTCACAAGCAAGCATTTGTTCTAAAAGCTTTTAGAAATATAATTATTTTTCTCCTTCTCCGAGGTTTTCTGTTTTTAATATGAAACACTTTCAAGTCCCCTGGTTGAGTTTCCAGGAAGCAATAATCCATTTTGCCTTGGGTGGAGTTTAGGAAAGAAACTAGGTCTCAGAAGTGAACATGTTTCCATTGAAATTGCCACATGGAACTCTTGCTGCTTCTTTAATGTGCTTGCATAATAAGGAGGGCCCCATCCCCCAGGGCAGGGTGGACCAGTTTTCCCCTGGCCTTCTGATCCAGGAGTTTCTGTCTTCTCTGAGGCATAGCTGGACTCCTGCCCTCACTCAACCTCACCTACTAAGTTGTGTCCAAGGGGGAAACCTCTGGAGCAACACCTTCCAATAGAAATAAAATGTGAACCATGTTTGTGCTTTTTCATATTCCAGGATTCGTTATTAGAAATTAAAAACAATACGTGGAGTTCATTTTAATAACGAATAAATACTTTAACATTTTATTTAATGTAATATATCATATCAACATCCAATCAATATGAAGATGAATAAGGTTGTTCCCACCCTTTTTTCTTAATATACGTATTTCCTGGAGTCCAGCTGACACAGTCTTCCAAGTGCACAGTACGGTGATTCAGCTATACATATACACATATATTATTCTTCAGATTAGTTTCCATTATAGGTTATTACAAGATATTGACTACAGTTTCCTGTGCTATACAGTAAATCTTTGTTGCTTGTTGCATATCTACTTTTTTAAATTAGAAATCGAGCATTCTATTCAGACTAAGTCAAACAAGTGGAATTAAAATGTCATAAATTTTTTAGTTAGGCAAAAATTCATACGTTTTCTAAAATACATATGTTATACAAACTGCCCATCAGGCTCCTCTGTCCATGGGGATTCTCCAAGCAAGAATACTGGAGTGGGTTGCCATGCCCTCCTCCAGGGGATCTTCCCAACCCAGGGATAGAACCCAGGTTTCCCACAGTGCAGGCGGATTCTCATCTGAGCCACCAGGGAAGCCCCACACAAAAGCTTTTCTACTACACTTGATAAAGGCTTGAGAAAGAACATTAAAAAAAAAAAAAAAAGATGAGATGGAGAAGCCGGAAAACATAAACTAAATGAAATTCCACCCTTTTTTATATCAAGTCTTTGAAATCAGTGTGGAATTGACAGTCGGAGAAAATCTCAATTCGAGAGAGCCAGGTTTCAGGGGCTCTCTTGCCATGTGGGGCTGGTGTCTCCCATGTCACATGGCGGCACTCTAGACTGTGCAGAAGTTCACTGCTCACATGTGGACAATATGCCTGTAAAACGCCTGCCTCTGCTTGCCCCGTCCTCCTGCACGCTAAGTCGCTTCAGTTGTATCTGACTCTGTGCAACCCTATGGACGGTAGACCAGCAGGCTCCTCTGTCCGGGGACCCCACTCCCCCTACCCCTGTGCTAATTAAGTTGGGAAGGCTGGAAACCACCTTTCTCTCCTACTGCCTCTGTTAGGGGAACCACTAACAAAAACTGACCAGGCACGATGCTGACCACTTGCATGAGTTGTCTCACAACCAGAGTCCTGTTAAGAGCTCGGAACTGACAAATTACCACCAACCAGAAGAATTTGGGAAAGGTCAAAAGGAAAGAAGAGACCCCAGTCCATACGGCCTACCAACCTCCCAGAATCCTTCTCACTGGAATCTGTCCTGGCTGAGTGATGCGTGCACCAACAGGAAGGACGCTGAGTTGGAGTGATTGATCGGAGACATCCTGGGAACTGATTGTATCTCCATAAAGCCCGAGACCGTGAGCTGCGTGGCGGGCAGCTCTCCCGGGCTCCCTGGCCCCGCTGCCTCCACCGGTTTCCTTCCCGATCCAGTGTCTTCCTCGGTCAGCGCACTGGCTTCCTCAGACCAGTCATTTCTCTATGTTAGATAAGAGCCCACTCTCTGGAGAGGGTCCCCCTTCCTGCAAAACTTCAACCCCTCTGTTTCAGACTTACCCAGAAGAATTCTCACTTTCGAAACATTTGCTCTTAGGTCATATGGGAAACTAGATTGCTGTACGTTCAATCAAAATATTATAAGCCCTCATGGTGGCCTTAGGACACTTGCTATCAGAAGATCTGGATTCAAATTCCGGCTGGCGAAAAGTACAAGCTTGGGGAAAGCATTCCACCTCTTTAAATCAGGTTTCTCACCGGTTCCATGGGCTGTACCATTTGTCCCAGCATGTCCTGCCGGCCATCTGGGGCGGTGGTGTGAAGATAAAAATGGCGAAAGTGAAGGGGTTTGGAAGTGCCATCCAAAACAGAAAGTCATATCATTTATTATTTCAAGGCATTGAAGACTGTGCAGCCACAGAAAACCACAACCCACAATATTTACAAAGACAGAAGGGTTTATATGAGGAGACTGAACGAAAGAAATAAATGCCTATAATTACACAATATTCATCATTTTCTTAATTATTTCCAACCTTGACTTTTCATCTTTATTTACTGAGAGAGACAGAAAAAGAGAGAGAATGATAAATAATCCCCAGGATAATAACTGTGGACCTTGGAGCCAGGCACACATCCTGAGAACCCCCTGGATAACGCCCAGCGGTCAACTTCATAGTGATCCTGACAGTGACTCTGCAGAGGACACTGCACGTGAGCCTTACTTTCAAAGACCCCCAGTTTGAGACGTCTGTGGAGAGTTCCTGCAATCTCTCCACCCATAACCACCTGGATGGTCTTGCCCTGATAGCTTTTAGATTAGTAACATTAGCTTCTAACATTTCCTGTGACACCCCTTAAACCTTACCTTCTCATTGTTTTCTTTAAAATGAGATTCGTGTGCAGGGGACAAGGGAAATATGTTGTCTTCACTCCTAAATGGTTCTCTCCCAAGTGTTACTTAAAACCAAACTTTCAATTTTGGACCTTTCCCATTTGCCTTCACTAATCACTTTATGTCTCACGCAGTGGCGCCACAGCTGATTCAAGTTCAAACAGAATTTAGTCATTGTCACGTTCATCCCCTGCTCGTGGGGAAGCCAAGCACACACACTCCACAAAGAGAGAAAACAAGAAGGGTCTTGGGCTTCATGAGGCCACAGCGGTCATTCTGATCCGTTCACATGTGACCAAATTCATCCATGTCCAGAGTATAGAGCACGTTCTCATTATGAAATCCAAACCTGCCGGTTGTATGTAAATGAAGACCAACCCAGTAAGAGGGACTTCCCTGGTCCAGCAGTTAAGAAGCTGCCTTCCAGGACTTCCCTGGTGGTCCAGTGGCTAGGACCCCGAGCTCCCAACACAGGGGGCATGGGTTCGATCCCTGATCAGGGAACTAGATCACACGTGCTCCAACTAAGAGTTTGCATGCCTCAACTAAAGATCCCACATACCAAAAAAAAGCAGGAGACTTTTCTGGTGGCTCAGTGGTGAAAGACTCTGCCTGCTAATGCAGGAGACACGGGTTCCATCCCTGCTCCAGAAAGATCCCACATTACTGCAGAGCGACTAAGCCCGAGCAGCACGATTGAGCCTGTGCTCTGGAGCCTGGGAGCCACAACTACTGAAGCCCAAGCATGCTCTGCAACAAGAGAACCCACCTCAGTGAGAGGCCCACACTCGACAGTGAAGAATCACTGCTCACTGCAACTAGAGAAAAGCCCCTGCAGCAACGGAGACCCAGAACTCAGCACAGTCGAATACATAATGAAAAATGAGTATTTTAAAAAAAGAGTTGATGGCAACCCACTCCAGCATTCTTGCCTGGAAAATTCCATGGACTGAGGAGCCTGGTAGGCTACAGTCCATGGGGTTGCAAAGAGTTGGACACGACTGAGCGACTTCACTTTCACTAACCACAAAAACACGAATCTGCCTTCCAGTGTGTGAGATGTGGGTTCCATACCTGGTTGGGGAACTGAGATCCCACGCACTGTAGGGCAGCGAAGCCCGTGTGACCACCTAGAGACCCTGTGCCCGCAGTGAAGAGCCAACCAGACCAAACAAGCAAACACACACCAGCCCAGTGAGAACGAGCACAGGCTGTTGGCTCAGAGCGCGCCACATACAGCAAGGGGGGCAGGAGCCCTCCCGTGCCTCTGGCAGAGACTCAGGCAGGCAGAGGAGCGGGAAGGCTTCCCCGGTGGTGCAGTGGTGAAGACGCCGCCAGCCAAGGCAAGAGACGCGGGGTATGTGGGTTCAGTCCCTGGGTTGGGAAGATGCCCCAGAGGAGGAAATGGCAACCAGCATTCTTGCCTGGAAAATCCCACAGACAGAGGAGCCTGGCGGGCTAGAGTGCATGGGGTCACACAGAGTCCGACACAAGACAGCAACTGAGCACGAACGGGAAGGCTCGCCAGTGGAGAAAAGGGACGCTACCCCGACTGGAGGCTGCCAAGCCGGAAGCCGAAGGAGAGCCAGCCAGAGGTGGCAGCCTGTGCCACTGGCTGGGGGGCAAGTTAGGCTTCCTTTGCTTGGTCCTGAGTCGGAAGTGAAGGCAAAAATCAGACAAGCTGTCAGTTATTTACCAAATCCTGGCCATTTGGGGCTGACTGCTTCAGAGGCTATCACTTGGAATCTTGGATGGTCACTGGAGACGAGGTCTGACGTCCTGTACTCTGATTTATAGAGAGCAGGCTGTCTTCCTGGGCTGGCGGCTGTAGGTGACGGGCTGGTTCCTGGGCTGGTTGCTGTGGATGCTGGGTCAGAGTTCTACTTTCTGTATAGTGTCTGGCCCTTGCCCCTTTGTGTGTTCAGTCTCTCAGATGCAAAACAAAGCCGTCAGAATGGCAGAAGGGATCAACGGGAGTGATCAGGAAGTTGTGGAATGAAATCATCAGAGTTATGCATATCTTGGCAACCACCCAGCGTTTTGTTAATGGCATCCTCTGAGTCCTTCTCGCCTCCATCACAGCCACACGGCTTGGTGACGTTTTTCAGTCGCCACTGTCACATTACCGGAGCGTGTGCCTTGGGTGCACTTCCAGCCCTTGCAGTGCCCTTCAGGATCATGGCTGAGGGGAGCTGGGATGCAGGACTTCAGTCATACGTCTGTGGGTCCCCAAAGTCTTCTGGGACAATGGACTCAGGAGCATCTCTGATAATATGACTTTTTAAAACACATGGTAAAGCCATCTACCATTTATTTGACTTCCTCTTTGTTAAGTGCTTCAGATACACTGTCTCATTTAAACGTCACAGCAGCCCGATGGGGTGGGTACCATGACTGCTGCGTCTCACAGGCTCCACTGAGCTGAAGTCAAGGTGTCGTCTGAGCCACGTTCCTTCTGGAGGCCCCAGGGAGGCTCCACTTGCTTGCCTTCTCCGGATTCCAGAGGCCACCCCCAACCGTGACTCGGGGCCACCTCTTTGCATCGCTGTAACCTCTGCTTCCCCCGTCCCCCTCACTGTCGCTGTGACCTGCGTTCTTCTCATCAGCAGCCCTGTGACGACACTGGGCCCACCCAGACCACGCAGGGTGCTCCTCGTCTCAGAGCCTTAACTGAATCACACCTGCCAACTTCCCTGGCGGCCCAGAGGTTGAGAGCCCGCCTGCCGGTAGAGGGGACCCGGGCTCCATCCCCGGTCCAGGAAGATTCCACAGCGGGTGGGACAGCTGGCCCGAGAATCACCACCGCGGAGCCTCCCTCCGGGGCCCTAGCCCCGACATGAGTGAAGTCAGCCCACTGAGGAGCCCGCTTACCACACCGAGAGAAAGCCCTCAGGCAGCCACGAGACCCAGGGCAGACACACATAAATTAGCTCAGTGTATAAAATCTCACCTGCAAAGTCCATTTTACCGTGTAAGGTAACATATTCCCACGTTCCAGAGATTAGGACGTGGACGTTTTGGTGGGCAATGGGGTCATCATTCAGCCTACCACAGTAGAAACCAAGGCTCAGAAAGGTTAGTTTATTGTCACAGAGCCTCTTGGCTCACAGTAGTGCAGCTCAGGTGACATCAGACTTCCTCTCTGAGCTCACCAGCAATGCCTCTGAGGCCAAACTCGGTGCAGGGTCACGTGTGCAAAGTGTGACCTTCACCTTTGCCCTTCCCCGGCATCTTGGTCCCCAAGACCGCTTGCCCACACAATTGCCTCCCAGCCACGTGCACACCTTGATGGGGAAGACCCGCAATCGGGACACCGGCCCCGCAGGGTCCAGGTCTGGGGTCTGCCCCGGCTCAGAGCCCACCTGCCTGTCTGCAGCCCCAGTCCAGCAGCTCTCCGGTTTTGGGTCGCCCTCCACGCACCCCTCTCCCCCGCTCAGGAGCCCTTAAGATCCCCCGGCTCTTCCTCAGAGCACACAGGGACGCTGCCTTTCCTCCAGCTCCTCCTTATAACCCCTCGGAGTTAGGAAGCATGTCTGGTTTAACAGGCAGTCATCTCCAAGGAGCGTGGAGGCACCAGCTGCTGGATGGTCAGAGTGCTGAGCAAAGGGGACCCGTTCCGGAAACCGGTACCACAGAGACATCTCCAGGCTGAGTCTGGGCAGGAGACGGGCTCAGCTCCAGGGGAGGAGGATGCTCTTGGCATCGCCACTGAAGCCTTGCCTTCTTCTCCACTTTAAACCTCCCTCTTGACCATAAGGGAGGGCTTGCCAGGTGGCTCAGCTGGTAAAGAATCCGCCTGCAATGCAGGAGACCTGAGTGCAGTCCCTGGGTTGGGAAGATCCCCTGGAGAAGGGAAAGGCTACCCACTCCAGTATTCTGGTCTGGAGAATCCTATGGACTATACAGTCCATGGGGTCACAAAGAGTCGGACAAGACTGAGTGTGTTAACTTTCACTTGATGATAAAAAACTAGGGGAGCCCTTGCTCAGCCACACCAGGCAGAATTCCAAGAGGCCAGAACACCACTGCTGAGCCTGCGAATTCTCCAGCCTTCCGGGCTCCGGTCCTCCGTTGCCTCACCCTGAGTATTCCACGGATGCTCTGTGCTTCATCTGTTTTTTCACGGCTTGGTCTCTTGCTTCAAACCCCACTAGTTGGTTTGCTATAATGTGATGCACTTTCTTTTCATGTAATTCTTCCCCAGTGGCTCAGTGGTAAAGAATCTGCCTGCCAATGCAGGAGACCCAAGAGACACAGGTTCGATCCTTGGGTCAGGAAAATCCCCTGGAGGAGGAAATGGCAACCCACTCCAGGATTTTTGCCAGGAGAATCCCATAGACAGAGGACCCGGTGGGTTACAGTCCATGGGGTCACAAAGAGTTGGTCACAACTGAGCACACACAGGTCATGTAATTCACCCAAGATCCTCCAAGGGAATCTTCCCAACCCAGGGATCAAACCCAGGTCTCCCGCATTGCAGGCGGATTCTCTGCTGTCTGAGCCACCACGGAAGCCCAAGAATACTGGCACAGAACTTCTCCCACTGTCCCGATACTCAGTGTCTCTTCAATAAAATCGCACGCCCAGGGCACATCAGCCTTTTATGGTGTCTCCTCCAACAAGTCAAGGCTTAAGAGTTAGAGAGACACCCATCTCTTGTGCCAAGAGAAGAGGCTTTGCTACTTTCTTTGGTGTTTCCTTTTTGCACGAGGATGGGCAAGGGCTTGGTGGAACACAAGGAGAGGTATTCATTACAAAGAGGAAGTTAATAAGAAGCACAGCGAGCCCAGATTCTTTCTTTTATCTTCTCTGTCTACCGTGGTTTGGTTAACTGTTGAAATAATTGCAGATCAATCTCCCTTAATTAATAACTTAAAACAATGGCCCAGAATTCTCTTTGATCTCCATGGGGACAAATTCCTTGTAACCAGGGGAACCGAGCAGCAAAGGGGGCTCTCAGAGAAAGTTTCTGGTCCCTCCTCTGGGTGGGGAGGCCTTTTTTAAGAGTCCCCAAGTCCTGAATTCCCCATCTCTAGGGCTCTGTGGAGCTTTGTTTTTCATTTCTGTACCTGAGCCAGGCTTCAGCCCTACCACCCAAGATGAATCCTGGCCCCTCTTCTCACTGGGCACTGCATAAATCCTGGACACGGCTGAGTGAGAGAGACATTTACTGTCTGTCGTGGCTCTAAGTGAAGCTAAGAGTCTGTGAAGAACATTCGGGACACACATGTGTGGTACGTCTCTAGCACTATCTTCCCATCCCGATTCTGACCAATGATGCTGACCGACCGTTGATGTTGGAATGGTGGGTCCTGTGACTGCCAGGCCTTCTCATCTAATTGATTCCAGTTTCCAAGTGTCCTAAGTGGTATAGTAATATTACTAGCACAATCCAGGAGAGGGAGTAAATAAAGCAATTTCTCCAAAAATTAACCCAGACTTCCTTTTTCTTGTGAAAGTCACAGGTCACTAAAAAAGGAAAATAACATAGGCGTGATTAACCACGACAGGTGGAGCAAGTCCAGAAAGAATCAGTGTTTGGGGGACTTCCCTGGTGGTCCAGCGGTTAAGAATCTGCCTGCCAGCACCGAGACACAGGTTCGATCCCTGGTCCAGGAACTAATCCTAGTTAGTTGAAGCCTGCGCCCCCTGCCCCTGCCAGAACTTGCACTCTGCAACAAGAGAAGCCCCCGCAGAAGCCTGAGCACGCAGCTAGAGAAGCCCCCGCCTGTCACAACTAGAGAGAGCCCTTGAGCAGCAATGAATACCCAGCACTGCCAAAGGGTAATTAATTAAAAAAAAAAAAAAAGAGTCAGTGTTTTTATACTGCAGGACCACCATTATATTAGATTCCTTTACTTGCAAACCAACACAGAATATGGAAACACATAATTTCATACTGCCCAAAATACTTCTACAGTTTGAGTCTCAATTAAAAGTCAAATACGCACATGATACAGAAAATTCTTTCAAAAATCAAGATTGAAATAAAGGACATCCTCAGGATTCCAAAACAGCCAAAATATATATTTTTCATAAATTCTTGGATATCCTTCAGTTCAGTTCAGTCGCTCAGTCGTGTCCAACTCTTTGCAACCCCATGAATCACAGCACGCCAGGCCTCCCTGTCCATCACCAACTCCCGGAGTTCACTCAAACTCATGTCCATCGAGTCGGTGATGCCATCCAGCCATCTCATTCTCTGTTGTCCCCATCTCCTCCTACCCCCAATCCCTCCCAGCATCAGACTCTTTTCCAGTGAGTCAACTTGTCGCATGAGGTGGCCAAAGTATTGGAGTTTCAGCTTTAGCATCAGTCCTTCCAATGAACACCCAGGATTGATCTCCTTTAGAATGGACTGGTTGGATCTCCTTGCAGTCCAAGGGACTCTCAAGAGTCTTGTCCTTGGGAAAGTCATTCAACCTTTATGAGTCTCAGTTTCTTAAAATTCAGCACCGATGAAGCCCCTGGCTGGCTAATCTCTGAAGCAGTGTGGTTCAAGAGAACTTCCTGTGACAATACAAATGTCCTGGATCCGCACTGGCCATTACGGCAGCTGCCCTGAGCACATGACGTGCATCTAGAGTGACTGACGAACTAGATTTCAAATTTCATATCATTTGATTCCATGTGAATAGCCACATGTGGCTAGTGGCTATGCATTTGACAGGACAACCCTAAGGGGTCCATGTTTTTAAAAAAGTTATTTTATTTTTGGCTGCACTGGGTCCTCTCGGCTGCATGCAGGCTTTCTCTAGCTTTGCAGGGTGGGGCTGTCTCCAGCTTTGGAGGGCGGGGGCTGTCTCCAGCTTTGGAGGGCGGGGGCTGTCTCCAGCTGTGGTGCGCGTGCTTCTCGCTACAGGGGCTCCTCTTGCTGTGGAGCACGGGCTCTAGGCACATGGGCTTCAGTAGTTACAGCACTTGGGCTTAGTTGCTCCAAGGCATGTGGAATCTTCCAGGACCAGGGATTGAACCTGGGTGCCCTGCATTAGCAGGCGGACTCCTACCCTCTGTACCACCAGGGAAGTCCTAATGGGTCCATTTTGACGTAGGGAAAATTACAAGGGAAGTGGAGGCGGATGTTCTGGGACTGGGTGGCCTTCGGTCTACGGTTAGCTGTCACAACTGCAGGGAGTGACTCCTCTGCTCTCAGACCTCCAGCTGGGTGAGCAAGAGAATGCTGCAGGGGACAGCAAGCCATATGCTTGCTCTGTGATTGGCGAGACCACTTAACATCCAGTGGAGAAAGGAGAGAGGAGCTGGTGAGTCCTCTCAGTTACAACTCGGTCAGTCACGGCATCAGACGAGAAAGAACAGGACAACTTCTTCCACCACCTGTTTGGCCTTCCTGGATGTTCTGGGTTTTTGGAGAGAAGGTGGGAACTGAGTCCAGTTAGATAAGAGAGCTAGCTCCTGGCTTTCAATCAGAAAGCTTTTAAGATGGAAGCCTATGAACTACATATTCAATGCAAAAAGCAAAAAGTTAAATGGAGTTAAAATTTTCGGCTTAGAAGCACTCCTGAGCACCAGAGTCCTGGTTCTCACAACATGAAACCTGCATTAAGACCTCATTTCGTGTTGGATTCTAATCTGTCTTTCCTGAGGGATCAATGAGGTCCATCAGGTATTTCCCTTTTTCGAGGAGGGGGCTGGTGTGAAATACAGTGCGTTTCCACCTGCCCCCAGAGTGAGTGTCCTTAATAGTTCAGTTCAGTCACTCAGTCGTGTCCGACTCTTTGTTTCTGAAACAAAAGCAGCAGAAACACTCATCCATGCCTTGTGTTTTGCACAGTCCCTCGCCTTTAAATCATCACATTAAAAAAAAAAAATTCTCTTCAGGCCCTGTGGAGTTAGGTGATTATGTTTAATATAACTTTTGGGGTTTTGGTTTCCTGCAAATCCACAGAGAATATGGAAACATGTAATTCCATACTGCCCACAGTACTTCTACAGTTTGAGTCTCAATTAAAATGTTTGTTTACTTATCTGCTAATCTCATTATTATTTTTTTCCCTTAATTCACTCTCTGTAAGCAGGCGTTGAGAATCTGAAATTCAGCCTTTTCTGAAATATGACCAAAATGTAACCTGGAGAAAGAGAATGCTGTTCACCGATGGAAACGAAACACACAAACCCCAAGTGAAAGGCCTGGAGTGCCCTTTAACTTTTTCTAACAGAAAACCATTTTCTATGGAGAAGGTATGTGCACAAAGGAGTAACTTTTTAGAAATTTACCAGCGATTTTATCGTAGTAAGTTGAGCCTTGATCCCAAGAATACGTGCTATTATTACTCGAGACGCATAGAGCCTGTATTTATTTTCAGAGGAGTTTGGTATCATTTTTATTAGTTGCTCTTCACAGAAAAGCAAAACAGAAACCACCTCGAATCTCTGAGAGGTAGATCAGATTTTATCTTTCCTTTTTTTCCTTCCAAATGAAAAAACCACACAAAGTGATTTGCCCTGGGGTCAGCCAGCCCATCGGTAGCTGGACTGGGGTTAGGAGATCTGGTCTCTAGATTCTCAACCTGCTAAGTGGTTCTTGGAGCCAATCCTTCCATCCCCAGCAGGGACACACCATGGGGCACTGCGCAAGCAGTAACTGTGCTGACAGATGGGACTTCTCCCTAAATGCTCCCCAGTTTCACCAACATGAGGGGCTTCCTTAGTAGCTCAGTGGTAAAGAACATGCCTGCAATGCAGGAGACGTAAGAGACGCATGTTTGATCCCTGGGTCAGGAAGACCTCCTGGAGAAGAGAAAGGCAACCCACTCCAGCATTCTTGCCTGGACAATCTCATGGACTGTGAATGCTTATTTCACTGGTCTTGACCTCAGACATCGTCTGTCCTTTTATTGTCTTGTTTCACTTAGAAAATGCTTCCCAGCTGACACTAAAGGGAAATAAGCCACTGGAAGACTACTCATCCTTTCAGAGGTCTCCCAGGCCCTCCCAGCCATCAGCCCTGCCCCACGGGAGGTGGAGACATCCCCTTCTCCCCTAAAGCCGTGTTTCTGCTGAAACGGATCTGGGTTTGTCCCAGTCGGTTCTTCAGTTGATAAGCTGTGTCCGACTCTGTGGCCCCATGGACGGCAGCCCGCTGGGCCTCCCCGTCCATCACCAACTCCCAGAGCTTTCTCAAACTTATGTCCACTGAATCAGCGATACCACCCAGCCATCTCATCCTCTGTCGTCCCCTTCTCCTCCTGCCTTCAATCTTTCCCAGCATCGAGGTCTTTTCCAATGAGTTGGCTCTTCACATCAGGTGGCCGAAGTATTGCCCCACTCAAGAGGACTATCTGATTCTTCTGACCCTTTTCACACAAGTGGGGCTTTTCTCCAAATTCCATTTTAAAGAACAGGGTCTTTTCTAACCCCATGGGATCCCGAGGAATCCAAAGCAGCACTCCTGAACCAGGTTTCTAGTCTGAGTGCAAAGGGTTTCAGCTTTCGTGTTCTCAGCCTTCCGCTCCTGCTCCGAAGAACTTTATCTCCCGTTTCCTCCTGATCACTCGCCAGGCTCTTTTCAAATAATTGAGTCCGGCCCTCTCCAGCCATATGGGACTGCTTCCTTCTTCTTCCTGCAGTATTCACAGCCGTGCACACACATGCACGCACACAGTCTCCTACCAGGTCCACGCCAGTCTGTGACACCAGCCTCCCTTCCAGCTTTCATCGTGGGTGTAGACAACTTGGCACAGTGTAAACCACAACGCCCAGTGGAGCAGGTGAGGCGCCATCACATACCTGTCAGCGCCTCCTCATTACAGCCAAGCTCACTTGAAACGAAGGGATTCTTTGGCTCCCACCCCCACAGCCCAACAGGAGCTGCTCACACAGCAGCTGTCCGTCCGCTTGCCCACCGCATGGTGACCGGAGGCCGTGGCCTCCAGCTGGCGGGGAGCCTGTGGGCGTTTGGGGTCACGGTGCAGAGTGGAGATGCAGAGCCGGCGACACGTCCCCGGAGGAGCCACAGACGTGGGGTGGAAAAGACGCCACGAGGATGGAAGGAGCCCGGAACCACGGGGAGGGCTTGTTCCTCATTTCCGGCCCAGGGTGAAGGGGCAGCTTCCGGGGCCCTGGGTCTGCTTACCTGTGGTCTCTCACCAGCAGTCTCCCTCGACCTTTCTCTCCCACTTCAACTCTTGGAATCACGCAGAGCAGATAGACCCCCAACCTTAGGGTGTCTGTCAACCAAAGACTCTTCCAAATTACTGCTGAGCCATTGGTGGTCTCATAGCAGGGGGAGGATGGCAAGGTGAGAAAGATGGATGGGGAGGTTGGGGATTGGATAAGGGCAGAGGTCAGAGCCGGAGAGGTCAGACGGGGGAGCTGCCTTGTGGACCACATCCGTTCAAATTCAGCAACGGCGGAACACAGAGGTTCTCCATACAGTGTGGGGACCAGGGCAGGTCCCTTAGCCCCCCAGGACTCCAGACCCAGAAAGGACCCAGGATCAGGTGCCCCGTGCAGAGGCTGCAGCAGGCAGGCAGACACTGGCTGGCTCACTTACGGCCCCAGATGAGGCTCGGGGGCATCGTGAGAGCTGTGTTTAGTTCACACATGCACACAGCCCATGGGGGTTTCTTTTAGAGAATCATCTGATCCTCACAGCCTTTACTCCCATCCTCAAGTGTTCACATAACAGTCCAAACTGCTTTTGTGAGGGACTCAGGGCCTCAGTGAGCCTCCGCTGACATCAGAGAGCAGAGGTGGCCATGGGCTCTGGCTGCAGGGTCCCCCTGCCCCTGCAGGGAGCCAGCTGTGGTCCCTCAGGGCCGAGCCCAGAGGATTGGAGAGCACGTTCCCTCCCACGCAGCCCCTGGTGATGCCCACGGTGCCCTGAGCAGACCCAGCACAGGTGTTGGCAGAAGGGCCATGCCCTGGCCGGCTGGCCGGCTCCCCTGGTCTCAGCATCGGTAGAGCAAACCCCAAGTTGGGGGTGGCCCCTGTGCAAACTCGGGGGGCTCCTGCCCACAACCCCTCAGTCTGGCCTCCCTCTTCTGCTCTCGGTCACGTGAGGGTTTGTTTGTCTCTATCATTTTTTTTTTTTTTTCCTGAGCCCTAGAACTGGTGCAATCACCGCTTTGCACAAACGTTATCCTGCTTGGGAATTTAAAAAGAACCTGCCTGGACGGTCCTTAGGAGGTCTCGTCCCTCCAGTGGTGAGATAGAAGCGCAGGATCGAGCGGCTGCGTTGGCCTGTAACCAGGTCAAAGCACGTCTGGTCTCCTCCATCCTCTTCTATGCGAAGACTTCAGGGCAGTCTGAGGACCTGAGGGGCGATTTTCTGGGTGGCAATTTGGGGACACAGCTGTCAGACAGACTATTCCTTCTTCTCTTTTTTTGGTTTCTTTTTTAAAAAGGATTTATTTCTACCTGGAGGATAAGTGCTTTACAATACTGTGTTGCTTTCTGCCGTACATCAGCATGACGGTAAAGACTGTCTGCAATGCAGGAGACCTGGGGCCGATCCCCGGGTCAGGAAGATCCCCTGGAGGAGGACGTGGCAACCCACTCCAGTATTCTTGCCTGGGAAATCCCATGGACAGAGGAGCCTGGCGGGTTATGGCCCATGGGGTTGCAAAGAATCTGACACAGCTGAGCGACTAACACACACAAACATGTCCCCTCCCTTTTGAACCTCTCTCCTACCTCCCACCCCTCACCCCATCCCACTCCTCCAGGTTGTCACAGAGCACTGGGTTTGATGGAGCAAAAGCCTTCATGAATCCACCAAACACGCAGCAGCCCTGGATTCAGGGTCGGCCTCCTGGGCCGGCTGTCTGCTCACCCCAAGTGGGGCCTGTGTGCGGCCTCCGTCCTAAGGTGGCCCACCCAGCCCTGGCCAGGGTCGTCGACAGCCCCAGCACCTCCTGAACCAGGAAAGGAAACCAGAGCCCAGGCTGATGCTTGAAGGAGTGAAAGGAGAATCAGCCACAGTCCTGGCCTCCAAAAACACACACCCACGGCTCATCAGACCGCTCGAAACTAAAAATAGGCGTCGCGAGGGGACTGCAAAGACAGCCCTGAAGGAAGTTCGTTGTTGACCAGAGGGGTTGGAAAAGCACCGTCTCTTCCCTCTGTCGGCGAAGCGGCTGATTGTGCAACGTGCGAGGAGCCGGCGGTTATCTGGGCCGGCAGTTAAGCCGGCGGAGGGGCCCGGCCCGCGGAGCCGCTCTGAGCCGGGCGCCCGGGGCCGCCCGTCCAGGTGTCCTGCTGGCAGGAGCGCCCGCCACTCTGGGCTTGTCCCCGGGCGGGCTCAGGGCTCCCGCGTCTCCTGAGAGGCCCTGACGGCCTCTGGGTCACACGCCCCCGACCCTCACCCGCACTCGGAGCCTCGGTCCTTGGTGGCCCGGAAGAAGTCACAGGTCGAGTTAATAAGTTAACTCTTGAGAGATAAGGGAGGCCTCCGCCTGGGGATGAACACCGTCCG
This sequence comes from Moschus berezovskii, assembly GCF_049115385.1. Classification (NCBI taxonomy): domain Eukaryota; kingdom Metazoa; phylum Chordata; class Mammalia; order Artiodactyla; family Moschidae; genus Moschus; species Moschus berezovskii. The sequence goes on along the minus strand of NC_142487.1, from coordinate 29,802,151 downwards.
AGGTCAGCGGGCTGTGAGGCAGGTGTCTCTGCAAACGCTCTTTCCTAGGGTCACGGGCGCCTTCGCCGCCTTCGCCTTCGGGCCTCGCAGGAGGGCGCGGGCCTCGCGGGAAGGCGCGGGCCTCGCGGGAGGGCGCGGGCCTCGCGGGAGGGCGCGGGTCTCGGGAGGGCGCCGGTCTCGCGGGAAGGCGCGGGCCTCGCGGGAGGGCGCGGGTCTCGGGAGGGCGCCGGTCTCGCGGGAAGGCGCGGGCCTCGCGGGAGGGCGCGGGTCGTCTCGGGAGGGCGCCGGGCTCGCGGGAAGGCGCGGGCCTCGCGGGAGGGCGCCGGGCTCGCGGGAGGGCGCGGGTCGCGGGAGGGCGCCGGGGTCGCGGGAGGGCGCCGAAGCTGCGCGGGGCTGGGCCGGCCCGTGCCTTCTGCAGCCCTGCCGGAGGACTCGGCCCTCCTGTCCTGCACCGGAGCCCCGTGAACCTGGAAGGACTGTGGCGCCTGCCGTCATGCGCTTGAAGATAAACAGCCCCACACCTTCGGGGCGGGAATCCCAGAGTTCTGATGACGATGCCGCGGCTTCTCCTCCCTCTTCCAGTGTCAGATTCGTTCAGGACGTTTGTTTCCCTTGGTGTCCCCGTTCGGGACATGGCTGAGCTCACCGCGGGCTCTGCTCACCTGCTCTGTTCTAAGAGCTTCGTGGGCCGTTTGGCACTGGCCCCATCCTGGCTCTCAGCAAACAGTTTCCAGCCGTGAGAGGAGCCCCTTGGTCACCAGGGCCCAAACCAGTCCCCAGGATGAAGTCACCAATTCTAGCTAACAGTCCTTAAACTACAGATACAGGGACAACTGGTCTACCCACCATGCCCTTGCGCCAGGAGCCCAGAGAGCCTGGGACCAATCCAGGCTCTGCCTCTGATGGGTTCTGTGTGTTGTGCTAAGTCACTTCAGTCACGTCTGACTCTGTGACCCTGTGGACTATAGCCCACCAGGTTCCTGTGTCCATGGGATTCTCCAGGCAAGAATACTGGAGTGGGTTTTCTGTGCCCTCCTCCAGGGAATCTTCCTGACCCAGGGATCAAACCTGCGTCTCTTGTGTCTCCTGCATTGGCAAGCAGGTTTTTTCATAGGCTTCTAGTACGCTCTAATAGGCGCTTGGTCAAAGCACTAACCATCCCTGAACTCCTTTTTCTCAGGGTTTAAAACGAAGGCATTTCCTCATCTGTAAAGTGACTAGAAGATCCCCCGGTCCCTTCCAACAACTGCAGACTGTGTCATTGGCTGGATTTGGGCCCACGCTGGACTGTATGCAGCCTTCTCTCAGAAACACCTCTGTCTTTCCTGCCTTGAGCTTAGTTTCTGTCTAGAGAGTTGTAAGAGTTGAGAGAATGAGAGGAGGCTGAGGAGCTGTTTGCTCCCCTGAATCAGGGGTTCGGATCAAGTTGAGGGATCCGGGGGTGGGGTGGGGGCGGGTAAAGTCTATACCTAGACCTGACACGTTAACCACTGGATGAATTATTTTCGCTTCTGTGAAAAAAGCTTTGGCTATGGCTTCACGGAGAAGCCTGCCACATTGTAAAACCACCGGTGTCACGAGCTGTCTTCTGGAGAGTGGAAACGGGCAGGATGTGGTTTGAACTGACAGAAAGACGAGGCAGTGCGTTCCTCCTTGGGGAGCTTGGCGCGACCATCAAGGGGAAGAACCAGAGGCTGCGAGTTTCTGACTTGGAGCCAACAGTCAATTCAGGATCGGGGAAACCAGTTGCTTAGTGCCAAGGTGTTCAAAAAGTAACAAGAAAACATATATGCACAACCAGTACAGAAAAGGGTCAGCTCACAATAGTTCTCATTTTCAGGAGTAAAACTTTGCATCCATAACAGCAACTTCTCTGGTGGCTCAGATAGTAAAGAATCCCCCTGCAATGCAGGAGACGCAGGTTCAATCCCTGTGTCGGGAAGGTCCCCTGGAGGAGGAGATGACAGCCCACTCCAGTATTCCTGCCTGGAGCAACCCGTGGACAGAGGAGCCTGGTGGGGCTATAGTCCATGTGGTCACAAAGAGTCAGACATGACTGAGCAACTAACTCTTACTTGCTTACTTACACAGCAGCTTACACACTTTAAGACACTTTCAAATACATGTAATGCTTGAAGTAACCTACGGAGAAACACACACTTGTGTTGATATTCCTATTTTCTGGATAAAAACATTGAACTAGTTATGAAGACGGAAGTTTCAAAGCAGACCCAGGAATCCAGGACTCTTGATCCTTGATCCAAACCTGGTGTCTGGTGCTTCTGAATTCATGTAAATAGAGCCCCCCTTCAGAGAGAAAAGCAGATTCCTAAGGTAGAGGCCCCCCGAGTTGTCATTTGTTGTCTAGTCGCTAAGTTGTGTCCAACTCTGCAACCCCATGGACTGTAGCCCTCCAGGCTCCTCTGTCCATGGGATTCTCCAGGCAAAAACACTGGAGTGGGTTGCCATTTCCTCCTCCAGGGAATCTTCCTGACCCAGGCGTCAAAGCCGAGTCTCCTGCATTGTCAGGCAGATTCTTAAGCGCTGAGCCCCCAGGGAAGCCCCCGAGTCGTCACAGCTTGTACCATATTCACTGCCGTGAGCCAGGGCCACATCCCCGGTGTGTGTCCACAGTCACCTTCCTAGTGTACTGAGTCACTCAGCAAAAGTACAAACTCAGCAATTGATTGTGATGAATGAAAACACACACTCAAAGGCCACTCCTCTCCTAAGATTTAGATACAGAATTCTCTGGGCTACTACACCATCCTGTGGTGGAAAGGTCTTTGCTGTACCTCCCTGAGCCAGTTAGAGAGATGAAAAGCCATCTTCCTCTATTTCCTGGAAAGGAAAAGCATTGATGTGGAAAGAACAGGAGTTCAATGAGTACCTAGAAATCGCTGGCAGTCCACAGTTCCCAGAACTGTACCAGTCACCTGGCTTGATCACTCTCCCACCCAGGACCTCTCACTCCCACCAGAGAAGACTACATTGCAGCTGCAGGGACCTTTCTGACCAAGGGTTTGTGATAGTTGACATCTCTGCTGAGAGGAACCATTTTGAAGAAGGTGATGCTCCTAGCACCTTTGTCAATTAGACGGTGTAGCCACATTTTAGATCACTGTCCTTCCAGATGATTTGGGGGAGTGACCTGAGGCCTGTGGGCCTGGTTCTTTATCTCTAACATGATGACAGCACCCCCATCGTGGGGGTCCTGTAGGTGCTCAGCGGTGCGCCTGGAGTCGGGCGTGCGCCCAGTACGTGGCCGCTTGGTGCCTCTCTTGGGGTTCTTGAAGCAGGTCATCGCTTTTAAACCATAAAATCCGAGCGTGCTTTTTTTCTTCTGAGACATTATCCAGAGCAACAGACCTTGTTTAATGTTTTTCTGGCTTCCTTTCCCTCTGTTTGCAATCTCTGGGGAGGAAGGGGTGGGGAGGGCAGAGGGAAAAGGTTGGATGCCCACGTGTTGCAAACGCCTCAGATTCATCCACTGCATTCCACTCAAAGCACGTGTTATTTTTAGCACATGTAGGCGTTTAATATATGATAAATGTGACACCATACATAGGTGAGGAAAGAAAGGACCACTCCACAAATGAAGCTGGAAAACTGGCTGATTATTTGGGAAAATGTGAGTCTCTTTTATCTTTAACCATACACCCGAAGAAATTCTATGGATGGATCAGAAATTAATGCCCTCCCAAATCCAAAATAAAATAGATGTACCTCAGAACGAGGAATGCATTTCTAAGCATAAACGTGATAGAAAGACATACAGATCTGACTACGTACAATGCAAGCCTGGGAAAGCCACAGAAATCAGGTTAAAGAGTAAAGGTCACATCAGATTAAAATATTTATAACATATGTGAAAGCCCATTATTTCATTGGGCTACTTATCTTTTCATTCACTTTTAAGAGCTCTTTGCATATGAAGGAAATAAACACTCATGTCTCACGTGTGTCATATGCCATTACCTATTTGCTTGTGGTATTCGCTGTCTTGCAGAAATTTTAACTCCTATGCAGTTAAACTTGTAAATCTGTGGAAATTAATTTTAAGCTGACTTCATTGTGTGTATATATATATTCTATGTAGTCACCCTTGATGTCACCTGAGCTCTGTGCTTTGCCAAGAATAGCATAAACTATGCCAAAGAGCTGTTTGTTGTTATTAGAGTTTTAGTAGAGAGGGATTATACAGAATTTTGGACCTAAAGTCTCCTGCTGCCTTAAGAAAAGGGAGGAGGGCAGCTGATAACTATTTTTGTTGGAATTTTGACATAAAGCTGCCATTCATAAAGCCTTCAAGCCCTGTCTGTTTTCAATCCTTGCCCTCATTTCTTTGTCTGAAATACCAACTAAGTCGCCAACTCTCACTGAGGGTTTTCAGAGACACAAGCCAGGAAAGTTATCACATCCGTGAGTGACAACATGTGACAGACTCCGTGCTGGGTGGCAGACACTGAATATTCTGTGATGGTATTCTTCACGACTTTCCAGGTCTCCTCCATCTGGGTAGGCTGGATATCAATATACCCAATTCCTTGACTGATTTCTCATTCTGTCTTTCAAAGCTGGGCGTGCAGAATTTCCTAGTAAGAACTAAAACAGGGAGCCATGGAATTCAGCACTCCTGGTTTCACTATGTGTGTGTGTGTTAGTTGCTCAGTCGTGTCTGACTCTCCGCGACCCCATGAATCACAGCACGCCAGGCCTCCCTGTCCATCACCAACTCCCGGAGTTCACTCAAACTCATGCCCATCGAGTCGGTGATGCCATCCAGCCATCTCATTCTCCGTCGTCCCCGTCTCCTCCTGCCCTCAATCCCTCCCAGCATCAGAGTCTTTTCCAGTGAAGGTCCTCTAATTGACCTCGAGGAAGCTCAGGGACACCATAGATCAGCTACTAAATGACTTGAGATGTTTCGATTTAGAGAAGGTGTCTGGCTCCCCAACAGATTTGTCTGCCCATAAATTTCTTGATTAGGCTAAAGGCCTCTGCCAACAGAGCTGGGTCTTCAATTCAGCACGTCCTTCATTTGAGCAGATATTGTGACTGAAAGCATGTTCCGTCTGGGTGACAAAATATTTAAATTTAAAATTGTGCTCACAGTTCATTTTCAAGAAATCCATTTCTTAATCTAGGTGGGAGATGGAAACTCAGGTTGGAGCTACAATGCTCTTGGAGGTTTCTTAACTGCAACTGTGGGCTGGAGAGAGAGCCTTCTGACTTCACACTACCTGCCAAGGATGACTTGTTTCAAGTATGTCCGTGCCCCTTGTGGGAAAATGCAGTTAAGCACTTCTGTTTTAAGCCATGCCTTTTGTGAGTGACTAGTTTCTCTGAATCTGTTATTATTATCGTTCTATTCGGCTGCACCGTGTCTCAGTTGTGGCCTGAGGGGTCTAAGTTCCCTGACTAGTGACTGAATCCGGGCCCCCTGCATTGGAAGTGTGGAGTCTTAGTCACTAGACCACCAGGGAAGTCTCTAAACATTTATTTTTGATGGTCCAGTTCAGCTTCCATAAGACATCACTGAAATGCCCAAAGTAAACTCTTAGTATTAATCCCTGGCATTAAAGATAATATAAGAACTTTTCACTGTATCTCTGATCAAAATCAGACAATTGGTTAAGAATCTGCTTGGAACTGGGGGCTTATTTACCAACTTTCCCACTCTTCAACTATTGGAAGTACAAGTATATGAACAACATAGTTGCTTTTGAATTGCTCTGTTCCCCTCCCTGTTTTTAGCTCCTGCAAGGAGACCCAACCAGTCCATTCTAAAGGAGATCAATCCTGGGTGTTCACTGGAGGGACTGATGCTAAAGCTGAAACTCCAATACTTTGGCACCTCATGCGAAGAGTTGACTCACTGGAAAAGACTCTGATGCTGGGAAAGATTGGGGCGGGGGAAAGAAGGGGATGACAGAGAGTGAGATGGCTGGATGGCATCACCGACTCAATGGACATGAGTTTGAGTGAACTCTGGGAGTTGGTGAGGGACAGGGAGGCCGGGCGTGCTGTGATTCACGGGGTTGCAAAGAGTCGGACACGACAGCGACTGAACTGAACTGAACTGAATATTCCTTCTATCAAGAAAACCAAGCTGATAATAGTGGAAATGTGAAAACCTCGCTTAGAAATACTTAAAAAAAAAAGAAAGCAAGCAAACAAAAAGCGTCCAATTTTCTGGCTTTCTAGAAGTTTCTTTCGGAGAAGGCAATGGCACCCCACTCCAGTACTCTTGCCTGGAAAATCCCATGGACGAAGGAGCCTGGTAGGCTGCAGTCCATGGAGTTGCTAAGAGTCGGACGCGACTGAGCGACTTCACTTTCACTTTTCACTTTCACACATTGGAGAAGGAAATGGCAACCCACTCCAGTGTTCTTGCCTGGAGAATCCCAGGGACGGAGGAGCCTGGTGGGCTTCCGTCTATGGGGTTGCACAGAGTCGGACACGACTGAAGCAATGCAGCAGCAGCAGAACTTTCTTTTCCCAAGAAAAGAACCTATTTTCTTCTGGGTAGTTAGTTTACCCCAACCAAGTATAACTAAAGAGTGCTCTCAACCAGGAAGATTCAGGACAAAAATAAGTAGGTGTCATTATGGATCCCGCGCAAACTGAATTGTTTGGGGATAAAATTACTTCTGCCAGTGATTCTTTAACAATGGTAGTTAAAACCATTGACACTGGATCAGATATTCCAAGCATGCTAAATTAACTGAACATTAAAGAAATAAGACCCAGCTATTTGACTTCTGGGCTTCACAGGTGGCTCAGTGATGAAGAATCAACCAGTAGTGCAGGAGACAAGGGTTCGATCCCTGGGTCGGGAAGATCTCCAGAAGCAATGGCAACCCACTCCAGTGTTCTTGCCTGGGAAATCCCATGGACAGAGGAGCCAGGTGGGCTGCAGTCCGCGGGGTCACATATAGCCAGACGTGACTGAAACTACTCAGCACACGCGCAGGACCTCAGTAGCAGCGGCTCGCAGGCTCTTGAGCGGGGGCTTGGAAGTTGTGGCGCGCTGGCTGAGTTGCCCCGTGTCACGTGGGATTCTCAGGGACCAGGGACTGGACCTGTACCCCTGCACCGCAAGGTGAATTCTTAACCACTGGGTCACCAGGGAAGCCTCCAAGATGATCACTTGCAGGTATCTGGGTCAGGCTTGGACAGGGATCTTTGCCAAGAACGAAAGCCCTGCGGTCCAAAACCGTGCTTCCTCGGTGTCTCCCCAGAGGCTCTGTGCCGCCACCAGGCACTGCAGGAGACAGAGCGGCTCGGCTTCTGTCCCTCCAGGGAGACCACCATGTTGCCCCACATGACTCTTTCTGCCTCCTCCCCGGCTTCACCCAGAGCCACACTGTAGACAAGCAAGTCTCCTCGTTGTTCTGTCCGGTAGCTTCCTCTTGTGCAGCCGTCTCTGCTCTGACGCGGCAGCTCGCCGTGGTCCTAGGCTCTCGCCACTGGCACCGGGGCCGTAGCCTCTCAAAGCTCCAGGTCTAGAACACCGCGGACGGTGAGTGCCTGCGGGTGAATGGCAGCCCTGACGAGTCTCACACTTGGTTTCAGGGCCTCAGTGACCGCCCCTCACCGCAGCCACACGTTTGGGAAGTTGTTCACGTGGGGAGGTTTCTGCCGACGCGTGGCCGCATACGGCCATCATTCCTTCCTCGCCGCGAGCTTTCTGTCTGTTGCTGCTGTAGCCTCTCCCCCACCCATCTTTGTTGCTGCTGTTTTCTTGGGCCTTCCGACACTTCTGTAGCCAAATTTCTGTATTAAATTCTGTTTGAAATAAGTATGGTTTATGTTTTCCTGATTGGCCCGCTGATACACAATCCCTGAGCCTGTCAACCGAGTCTGCCTTCCTGCACACGGGTACACACACAGACAGACACACAGACACGCACTGTTCTGTGTCCAGCCCTCTGCCATGGGGTAGCAAAGTGTGATGTGCTTCTGTCCACTTCAGAACCTCCAGAATGTTCTTTTCAGCCAGGTTTGACCCGTATAAAAGGCCTGACCATGTGTGACGATTGCCCCAGATGGAGGTAAGACAGCTGGCGAACATCATTTTCTTAGCATGGCCCCTGCCCCACCTGGAAACACGCCTCCCTGTGGCTTTAACATCTGTGGCCTTGACTTACAACCACGAAGAGCTGCTCGTTATAAGAAGCTGAATGGAAAGTGTGCTTGTTCGCCCAGGCATTTGCCCGTGATTCATAAAAATGGCCGTAACTTCTGTTCTTTTGATGTGCCTTTCGTTTAAAGAGAGAAAAGATCGCTGGCAATACCCCAGACTTGGACAGAGGGAGACAGCACAGGTCGGGTTGGGTCTGAACCTGCATGGGGGTCACGGGGAGGGGGAGCCCGTGACACCTGATTCCCTGCTTGGTCATCGAGGCTGCCACATGCCATCCTCACTGCCACTTAGGGAAAATCGAAGATGTTTTTAAAGGAAGTAGGTGTGTGCGTGCTAAGTCACTTCAGCCACGTCCGACTCTTTGCGACTCCACGGACTGCAGCCCACCAGGCTCCCCTGTCCAGGATTCTCCAGGCCAGAATACAGAAGTGGGTTGCCATGCTCTCCTCCAGGGACTGGCAGGTGGGTTCTTTACCACTAGCGCCACCCGGGAAGCCCAAAGGAAGTAGGTAACTTTCCCCGACGTCCACGGTGTGAGTGAGTGACAGAGGGGTTTCAGCAACACACACGCAGACGAGGAGCCCCGCTGCAGGGAGAGCTCGGTGGGCCCAGCCGGGGCGCCCTCGCTTCAGGCCGCCGGCGGCTCAGGGCGGACCCTGGAGCGGCCAGAGCCAAGGATGCTGCTGCAGACGTGGGCGGAAGCCTCCCCAGCGCCAGTGCCCTCCCCGCACCGAGCACCGCACAAACCGGGGCTCCGGGCTGGGACTTGGGGAGCCTGACTCAGCACGACCTGCTCCCACCTGAGTCATCTGTCCTGGAACCATTGCTGAGCCGGGCTTCTCCGTCAACCCCAGGGCCGCCCAAGGAGGAGCTGAAGAGCAACGAAGCAAAATCCTCAATCCCAGGGTTCTCACTCGGCAGAGGAGCGTCAGTTATAACTCTGCCTCCTGCAGAAGCCCACAGCCCCACCTCTCTCTCCATCTGCAAACTGCTTCCCTCCTCCGAAGGGACTCCCCAGCAAGGCTCCCTGGACCAGCCACGGAGGGGCTCGCTGGCCGTCAGCTCCGTCTGCGTGCTCTTCCCACGGGCATCCTGGAGGTGGGGAGGGACCGTGGGGGCGTCTTCCGCGTGCCGGGCACTGTGTGCTGAGCACAGCGTGCGAGATGTGAGCCTAACGCTCAAGCAGTTTCCATGCTTCCCAGCAGCGGCCCAGCAGGGCTAGTGGTGAAGAACCCGCCTGGCAATGCAGGAGAAGCAAGAGATGCGGCTGGATCCCTGAGTCAGGAACATCGCCTGGAGGAGGGCATGGCAACCCTCTCCTGTGTGCTTGCCTGGAGAATCCCAGGGACGGAGGAGCCCGTACAGCCCGTAAGGCTGCACCGAGTCAGATACAACATGAAAGCAGTTTCCAATCTAGCGAGAAAAGGGGGAAAAGCCAACTTTCTTCAAGCACTTGATTTCACACCCTGGGGAGTTTATTCTACAGAATCCAGAGGGGCGTGGAGAGACCCCTGAACGCTGCAGGAGGACACGCTTCATGGTGAAGACACAATCTGAGGTTGGCCCAGATTGTGAAAAACCAGCAGAAGGCGAACGGGAGGGAGGCGGGGAGGAAGAAGAGCGTTAGGGTGCAGGGGTCGGAAGAGGCTGCCAGCCAGCGGCCTGGAGCGGCCTCTGCCCCGCGCTCCCCAGGACCCCAGGCCCGCCCGCTTCCCCAGGAGCGGGCCAGCCTCGCTCTGTGCCTCCCTGCGATGGGCCCAGGGTCCCCACCCCCTCCTGTTCCTGGGGGCAGGGGCTGTCCCCCGCTCTGTCCCCAGGTCTGAGCCCAGTACCTGGGGCGCAAGATGAGGGAGTTGGATGGCGACTGGAAGGCAAGGGAAGGAGGAAGGCCTGGATGCAGGGTGGGCCCATGGGGGTCTGACGCCCTTGCCCTCAGCGGGCGCTTGGTGATGTTACCAGGACGCCAGGGGAGCAGAGAAACATCAGCAGGGCATGGGGGGCTCAGGCGCTCCTTCCAGGGTGCCTGGGGTCGCCCCCTTCCTCAAGCCCCTGCCTCTTTCGGCTCGTCCTGCTTGTCCCTGCAGACTTTGCTCTGGAAGCAGAGACAGCAGTGACTCTCTCCCCAGGGGCTGGGTTTGGGGGGTGGGGGGCTGGTTCCTCCTCCTGTGACCCCCCACCCTGCTCCCGGAGGCTGACGCCCTGCTGGAGACGCCTCTTCTCCACCAGGCTCTTCGAACCCTGTTTCTCACTTTCTGGGTCCTAGGATCCCCACGCTCTGACTTGCAGGGACCTGACTCTCCAGCAGGCTGGGCTCTGTCTGCGGAGGAGACAGAGCCATTCGTCCGGCAGGGTCTGCTTGGGGAACCGGGGGACGGGGTCAGCTCTCAGAGGGCCTTGAGCATCACCTGGAGAATTTACCCCGAGGTTAAGGAGAGCCATTAACGAGTTTTCAGCAGGGGAGACACACAGTTAGATCTGTGTTTCAGAAAGATAACCTCCAGCTTTTTTAGCTATAAAGAGTTGATATTTTTAGCTATGAAGGGTTGCCTAGGCTAATGAATCACTTGTCACAGGTCTCATCGGGCCTCATCCATCAATACCCATCTCTAATCCATTACCCAGACACCCAGGCCACCTGGATTTACGGGATGTGAGAGAGCCCAGTGCAGAATGTGGGGGTGGGGGATTCCGAACTGGGAGCCTTTGAGGTCTCTCTGACCTGAGGCGTTCCATCACCCCTGGCCCAGGGTAAAATATGATTTCTCCATAAGCCACTGGGATTTTTCAAAATGTCTCTTCCGCAGCCCACCAGAACTCGGTTGCTGTATACTGGTTCCAACAGGAGATGGTGTGTGTAACTCATCTGATTAAGTGGTTACTGGGTGAATCAGGAGTGTCTGTCTGCGCGAGTGAGCCTGAGGTCCAGTGTTGGTGATCTGTGGCACCGACAATGGTGTCTTCCCGTGGGCGGCACCACGGAGCCAAGAAACGCCCACCAGCTGCTCCCGTGACTATCAAACGTGCGTCTGCTCAGGCGGACCCCCGCCTGGCTGCTTACACGCTGTGCAGCCTTGGGCAAATCACTCTGCCTCTCTGTGCCCTCCGCCATCTCTGCTGTAACGTGAAGTGATAACAGAATCTGCCTCGTGGGGGTGTTGTAAGGGCTTAATCTACGTGTGCAAAGGGTTTAGAATAGTGTCTGGTACACAGGAAGCAGATTCTCGTAGAATATTATCTCGTCTTCTTATCATTCCACCCCACCCCACCCCCCGCCGCAATCGCCCATCTGTGGAGACAGGAGCAGAATCCGACCTGTGTGTGTCTGTTATTTGCCCGTTGACCCAGCATGGATTCTTGCTCTGTCCATGTCCAAGCAAAGAGCCCCTGGCTGTGTCCCAGCCTCTGTGATGTTCCCACTGGTGCTTTTTCCAGCTTGACTCCAGAATGCCTGCTTGTCTCCTTGGATCATGTCAACCCCATCTAATTAGTAATTAACATATTTGCAGAGATTTAAGACTGGGTGCCTGGGATAACTCTAACTAACTGTCTGATGTGAATTAAACCAAGGGTATTTGTATTTTGAGTTTCCAGAATATTCCAAGCGCTCCATAATGTTTGGTGAATGAATGAGTGACACGAAGGACAACAAAAGACGGCGCCATCTGGCTCGTGCAGATCCGTTATTCCACTGCACACATCGCACACAGAGTCAGGCTGTGCTGGGAGCGGTTATAAAATGATCTCATTTAATTTACTAAGTGTAAACCTTAAATCACACTGCAAAGCTGAACACAGTCATGAGATCACATCAATTAATTCTGGTCAACTGACCAGATACTTTGCTACTTGATAAACTTAAAATGCAGTGTTTATTGATATAGATTAACTGTGTCTTAAGGAAACTAAATTTACAGACTTACACAATTGACAAATGAGAGGCTATTTGACTAAACCAAAGCAGTCTTCAGCTTTACAAAAAAAGATCCACTGGAAGAATCTATAAATTTCAGACTCTTTGTGAGTGTTAAAAATATAATTAGATTTCTGAAATCCATTTTTTTTCAGGGATACATCCACTGTACAAATAAATCCAACTCTAAAATACTACTGTTTAGCTTAGTAGAAATGTCCCGAGAGCAAATGCAGGTGCTAATGAGTGTATGGAACTTGTAAAAGAATGAAATGTAGAAAAATGTATCAAAGGCGAAAGATGGGAAGAAGGACCCAGGGTGATTAAGAAAGAAACTAGTGGAAGAGGAAGAACATCAGAAAGGCTAACAGCCAGACAGAACCCAGGCCTGTAGGGTATTCTAAGGACAGCAGGGAGCTATGCATCCTTCCCTAGCTTAGGAGAACAAAGAAAGACCTGAGCCCATGGAGCAGGCAGCAGAGAGGATCCGTGTCCCTCAAGTGTCCCAGCCAACGTGCACCATGTCCCTCTCTGAGGCCCAGTGTTGTTTCTATGGGATCTCAGTTCCCCAACTAGGGTTTGAACTCGCGGCCCCTGCATTGGAAGCATGGAGTCTTAACCGCTGGACGACCAGGGAAGTCTCTTAACTCTCTCTCTGACAGAGCTGATACCCTAGCAGAGCAGAGACATGATGGAGAGAGACCTTATCCAGACGCTAGCAGGGCGCCTGATCAAGGCGCTCATTTAAATCCCAGGGGAATCAATCTGAAACAGTGTCCTCGTGCTGATAGGATTCGGTCAGCGTCTCCCAAGTGTTTTATGGGTTCCACCAGATAACGCACTCCACACATAAAAAGATATTCCACATTCTTAACAATTCACTTGGCACAATAATAAAGACTCTGAGAACTTTTCTTCTTTTTTTTTTTTTTTAAGAAGTAAGCCTCTTAATATTTAGAGAAACAGTTCTTTCATCAGACATACTCCACAAAACCGATCGTTGGTTGAATAACTGTACTCAGAGACCACTGCTCAGTGTCAACCGCTGGAAACTTCTAATCCAGATCAACAGGCTGTGAGCTTGACCCTGGTCAGTTCAACTTTTGTTTTTTAATCAGTGACGTGTGTAAGGGGTAAAAGCCATGCTTATCAGTGATTGGTGGAAAGACAGTTAATGGAACACAAGGCAGAGTCACCTGAGCAATGACTGCTCAGTGCTCCTTCCCAGGTGGCTCTGACATTAACTGCACGAGAGTGTTCGGGGGAGAACTGCCTCAGCAACCGGCCATGCCCAGACCACAAGCAGAGCCTGAGCCAATGCCGTAAGAGTGACGCAGCCCAAAGCCGCGCGAATAGAAGTTTGCTGTCAGACCTTGTCTGGAGTGCACACTCCAGCCTAGCTGCTACATTCGGAGAGGGCCACCTGAGACTGAATTACGTGCGGAAGAGCTTGAACAGTGTGGAACACCCCATTGTGTGAGAACTATTTGAATCTATTAAGTATGCTTAGTGAGAGTAAGAGAAAACCAGGAGGCCGAGGGGTTGATTTGTCTTCTACATTCAGATAATTGTCTGATGTACATTGTAACAAACTTGGTCGAGTGCTCAAAGTCTGCATAGTGAACCAAAGGGCAGACGTGAAATTTTCACTGAATGTAAGACCACTTTATGTTTCGTGTGGTCCAATAATGAATGTGCTTCCCCAGTGGCGCAGCAGTAAAGCATCTGCCTGCAATACAGGGGACACAGGAGCCTTGGATTCGATCCCTGGGCTGGGAACATCCCCTGGAGGAGGGCACGGCAACCCACTCCAGTATTGTTGCCTGGAGAATCCCCTGGTCTAGAGCCCATGGGGTTGCAAAGAGCAGACACAGCTGAGCGTGTGCACGTGCATAACTGTGGACTAGGCAGTCCTTACACGTACTGTCCCATCTGGGCAGTGTTTAAACAGACGCTGAACGCCCAAGTGCCAGGGCTAAAGAAGAAGGGGTGACTTCCTGCTCAGAGTCTCAGGTGTTTTTCTGGTTATTTAATTGCATAAGACAAACACTAAGTCTGACTCTGTGCGACCCTGTGGATGGACCCATGCAGCCCACCAGGCTCCTCTGTCCATGGGATCCTCCAGGCAATAATACTGGAGTGGGCTGCCATGCCCTCCTCCAGGGGATCTTCCAAACCAGGGATCAAATCCGTGTCTCTTACGTCTAACCTGCATTGGCAGGCGGGTTCTTTACCACGAGAGCCAACTGGGAAGCCCGTTTAAACAATACTGCCTCATTGTGGGGGATGGTGGTTGAGATTACTTAGCTTGTCCTTGCCCTAATTCACAGGATCATGTCCCAAGCAGAATCCTCTCTGATGCTTCCGCTTTTAACTCTCAGTTCAATCTGAAAATGAGAAACACTAGCCGCTGAGATGCCCAGCAGTTCCTGCTCTTCCTAATCGCTGTGTCCAGGTCATTCTTTAATACCCTGAGACTCTTACACGTCTTCCCAGCAAATTCCTCTCGCTGTTCCATCTGGCAGACTTGGTTTCTATTTCTGACAAATTAAGAACTTTGACTACAACCACTCAGGTCTCAAGGCTGGTGCTTTTACAGTGTTATCTCAACAGAGGACCATTCAGGCTTATTGGAGCAGGAATTCTGGTCGTAGTTTCATCGTATACATATTTCCTACTCTTGCACCTTGGGCTTTGAACTCCACAGATATTATGGCAACAGGGCAGGGGCATGTGTGGCTCACCTTACAGTAATTCACCCCCAGGTGTGTGATGGTCTCCGAAGAACCCAAGAGGCTGTTGTGAACAGATTTATTTACATTTTCATCATTAAAAAAAAAAAATACATGTCCTGCAAGGCACATTTTTATTTGGAAGTCAGCCCTTCATTATGCAAATCCCAGCTTCTCTGTGAAATGTCTCACTAATGGTGAAAGTCTTATACCTATTGTTTCTGGCCTGGAACCAAGAAAATGGCACAGCCACTAAAAGCTCACTTGTTACACAGCTGGTCTGACAGTTAATGAATGGGCTTTATTAGGCTGGAGGGCAGCAGGCCTCCCCGAGCCAAGTTTAGGACCCAGTTGGGTCTCAAAGGTCGGGGGGCTTCGAATGAAGCTCTAACGTCATGCTGTTAGCTCCCGGACTCTTGGCAGACCAGAGTTTTCTGTTTTGAAAGTAATGGCCTCATGTTTCTCGTGAACAAGTCCTGTTAGAGATCAAAGCAATCTTTCATAACCTCATTTTGATGAGTTAAGGGAAAATGAACCAGAAACATGAGGATTAAATGTCCCTTAAAATTCCCCTTGGGATGTAAATACTGAGAAGAATGTGCTGGGCCGAACTACGTATGGGTTTTTATCAGACCCCAACCATGCAGGGGAAACTGCGCGAGGCTTCTGACAAATTGAGACACGTCTGGGTTTGTCTCTGCCTAATTGGTCTGCATTACGGTCCTTGAGGGGGTCTCAGAATGGGAAGGGCACCTGTGCTCTCCTGGGGGGCTGCTCCCGCCTACGGGGCTTATTCTCGTCAAACAGACCAAGTGCAACCAGCCAACATTAAGGTTGTTACTTTTGCTTTAAATCACTCATTACATGAAGCAATTCCACCCAGTTAAAGACGTCTCTTAGGGCTCCAAGCTTATAAGGAAAAATGATTTTGTTTATGTGTTAATTTCTCACTAAAAACACAATACTCTCAAAGGAATTTCTATAACATATAACCAAAGAGGAATGCTAATTCAATCTGTCTCTTGTTTTGTTTTCAAATATCTTTGTATTTATCTAAACATTTATCCTAAAATTATATATATTGCCTATAATTAATCAAAAAATATCCTTAAGAGAGGGGTGGGAGAGATGAACATCTATGAGAGGAAATTAGGAATAATCTGTTGCTTAAATGTGCAATGAATGTAAAACCACAGAGGTGTTTTTCTTTTATTTTTTAAGATTTTTTGATGTGGACCATTTTTTAAAGTCTTTATGGAATTCAGCAGTATTGAAACAACATTGTTTCTGCTTTACATTTTGGTTTTTTGGCCACAGTAGCGTGCGGGATCTTAGGTGCCCAACCAGGGATGAAACTTGCACCATCTGCACTGGAAGGCGGAGTCCTGACCACTGCACTGCACTGCCAGGGGAGTACCGATAGAGGGTTTTATTTGTTCATTTTGATCGAGGTGAAATTCACATGACATAACCATTCTTAACTGAACGGCTCAGCATTTAATACAGTCTCTGTGTTGTATAACCATCACCTTTACATGCAAAATATTTTCATTGCCTTAAAAAATGAGTGAGTGAAAGTCGCTCAGTCGTGTTCGACACTTCATGAACCCATGGACTGTATAGTCTCCAGGCCAGAGTACTGGAGTGGGGAGCCTCTCCCTTCTCCAGCGGATCTTCCCAAACCAGGGGTCGAACCCAGGTCTCCCACGTTGCAGGCTAGTTCTTCACCGGCTGAGCCATAGGGAAGCCCCTTAGGAAATGAAACTCTGTCCCATGAAGCGGTTGCTCCACGATCCCCTCACCCCAGCCCCTGGCAACCACCACTCAGCTTTCTGCGTCTGCCGGCTGACCCGTTCGTCAGCAGTCACACAGTAAGGGGCCACTGGCGTCTGGCTTCTTTGAGGTTCGTTCACCTCGTGACAGGCATCGATACTTCATTCCTTTTTATGGCTGAAGAGTGCTCCGTGATAGGTACACACCACGTGTGATTATTCATTTGCCCATGGGGAACATTTGAGCTGTTTCCAACTCTTGCCTATTGTGACTAGTGTTGCTGTGAACATGTATACACACGTGTGCACATGCATTTATTTGAACACTTGCTTTCAATTCTCTTGGGCATATTCTAGGAGTGGAGTTGTTAGACGATCGTTTGATGATACAAAGGACTGTAGCTATGCTCTGCAAGTCCATTTTATTTTCAGCACTGTAACACACACAGGTGGCGGTCCCCATAGCTCTCTTAACCGCCATCCACCACCAGCAGCCCCGTCACTGGTTCCCCTGCACTGGGACCTCACTGAGACCTGGGGTCTCTCTTCCTGACACCACGAAGAGCGTAAGAAAAACGGGGAGGTCACGGGGGTTGCTGGAAGACTGGCGCTGACTATCGAGGGAAGTAAGAGAGCTCCTCCCTCGGAAGGAACGGCGTTCACGGAAGCTGGGGCTGACCCCTTAGGGTGTCTGTTTGTAGTTCCCGTCCTGTGGTCAAGGTCACCAACGGACTACATCAACTCCATATGGCAAAATCACCAAGGGTTTACCCTTCTCAAGACTAAAAGTTTGGATCATATTCTCAAGCAAATAATCAGCCAGTGAAGGTGCTGGTTAAAGGCAAGTGGAAGGATGGATAGATATTCAATCCACCTTACTCTTATGAACAGTTGCAGAAAAGCAGACTGAATTTTTACCTCCCTGTTTTGTGTCTAGATAGAAGTTACACCCCTCAGCATATGACCTCCAAAATGAAAACATGTATCTACAAAAACTTGGATTCTTATGTTCACAGCAGCATTATTCATAATAGACAAAAATGAAAACAACCCAAAGAGCCATCAGCTGATAACTGAATAAATAGATTGTGGATCTAACAGAATATTATTCAGCCATCAAAATAAATGAAGTACTTTGGGCATGGAAAAATATGAGGTATCCCAGATGCAATAGAAATGACAAAGTTATAAGGAAATCTGCTGCGCAATTTTATGTCAACAAATTTATAAATATAGATAAAATTGCTAAGTTTCTAGAAAAAATATAACTTTCCAACACTGAAAAACCAATAGAAAGCTGAATAAAGCAATTTTAATATTTAAAAAAGTTGATCTGACAAATATTTGCACCTTCCAGACAACTTTCCCCTACAATGCTAGTCTTAGATGATTTTAGTAGTGAATTTTACCAAATCTTCAAGGAAAGGATCATCTTTATAAGTTCTCACAGGTGTTACTAGTGGTAAAGAGCCCACCTGCCAATGCGGGAGACGTAAGAGACGTGGGTTCGATCCCTGGATCGGGAAGATCACCTGAAGGAGGGCATGGCAACCCACTCTGGTATTCTTGCCTGGAGAATCCCATGGACAGGGGAGCCTGGCGGGCTACAGTCGACAGGGTCACACAGAGTTGGACACGACTGAAGCGACTTAGCATGCACCCACATATGCACAGACAAGAGGAAAGGCTAGCAGGTCGCTTGGTTTGGAAAGCTAGTGCAGGTTTGACAGCAAATGAAACAATGACCATACAAGAGGGAGAAAGCCAGCAACCACAGGGCGATCTCATTAACAAATGTAGATGAGAAGTCGTACATATAAGCAACTGACATACAACCCTCAAAACGGAAATATTTTTATAACAAAATATACCATAGTCAGAGTTTAAAAAGAAAAACAGGCTTAGAGAAGACATTGGCAGGATCTATAACAAAGAACTTGGTAAATATATATTCATTTTATCAGATAACTTATATTTAATGGAGAAAGAACCTAAGAAAAATAAATTAAAAAAATGAAAGCACTCCAACAGGAAAGTGGGGGACAAAATGACAACAGGTAATTTTCAAAAGTGGAAATCCAAATACCATTATTACATACATGTTTTCTTGTTTAAAAGATAACTTAGATTACTTAATTACTTAGATTATTTAAACTACTTAAAATTATGGTATTCATATTCCATAATTTTTTCACTTAAAGAGAGCATTTCTGAGAATTCAAATGCATCTTGCATGCAAAAGTTTATAGAATGTTAGCATCATAATTCTATTTATAAAACATTTGAAAAAATAAAGCAACAATATGTCACTTGAAAATATTTAAAATGAGGGGAAAACACCATGAGAAGCTGGAAGCTTGCACAGTAAAACTATGAAAGTGGTGTCCTTCAGGATAAGGCTAAGGGTGTCAGAGAACCCGAAAGATTTAGTTGCACTGTATTTCTGAGAGAAAAAAAAGACAAAGTATTGGTAGCTGTTAACGGTTTGGTATGGATTCTTCTACTCCGTTTCCCCACTCACATAGAAATGATAGTTTTTTAATGTTCCCCTCTTTTCTTTCTCTAATGTAAGACAAACTCACTGTTTGATCTATACGTTATAAGATGTCGCAATAACATCAGGAGAAAAATAACAGAATGTTCTCAGTATAAAAATTACAGAGGGGAAATCCCATGCTGGATTCCCCCCAAGATATGCTTTAAAAAAATAAGTAAACTTCTGTAGTTTTATTCTCAATTCAGCTTTAAATTATACATGCACTTCAGCCTCATGAATTAGAGAGAGAAGAACATAACGGTTCACTTATAACGATTTTGGGTCTTAAAAAACTAAAGGTTGTTTTCCCTCATGGCATTGTCATGCTTTTTGCAATGATTCTACACTTCTGTGTAGCTACGAATCTAAGTCTCCCAAGACCACGCCTGTGACACACACTTGTCATTCACAGGCCAAGCCACAGGATGCCACTGTTGGGTTTATGCTACGATGGACTTTTACTTAAGCTGAGCTGAATGAGGAAAGAAAAAAATCTCTTTCTCATAAACAGAAAAATGACAATCGTTTAAGATTTAAGATTAAAAATCTGATGAGCTCTAACTTTAAAAGTCCTTTAAGTTGGGTTTTGAACATCATGGATGGAAATTGCATGTCTTTTATTAATTGCATTTCAGAATCAAGTCAAAACAAAATATTCTGGACCAGTTTAAAAATGTGAGCACTCACAAGTGTGCAGAACAAAGCCCTCCAAGAGTTACATTTTCAAACTTCATTTCTATGCCAGCTACGTGATGTCGATGGCATCACTTACAGACGCAGATCTCTGTAGTATATCACTTGATAAAACTGACAATGTATTCATTCATATTTGAACCTATCTACAATTGTTTTTTTTTTAATGGGGCTGATGTAGTTCTGAAATCAAAGTTTTGGGTAAATCACATTACCTTTTCTTCTGATTTACTCAAAGATACTTTTTATTTGTATTTCTGAATTGGACCACAACAGACAGTTACACTTGGCACTTTAAAATTTCTTTCTGACCTAGTTCCAGACTCTAAGAAGTAATTAAAGGTTTATAAATTAACCAGCATAGGTCCCTGAGAAACAGATATTTAAAGGAAAGCGTTCCTTTTGTTTTATGAGTAAATAAAATGTACAGTAAAGCACTCCCAAAGTAGAATACATCCTATTAAAAAGTGACTATGAATATCCGGTCTATACATGTGGGAAATAAATTATAGTCACTCAGAGACTATAGTCTAATTAGGGACACATGGGTGGCACTAGTGGTAAAGAATCCACCTGCCAAAGCAGGAGACTTAAGAGACACGGGTTCGATCCCAGGCTCAGGAAGATCCCCTGGAGGAGGGCATGGCAACTCACTCGAGTATTCTTGCCTGGAGAATCCCATGGACAGAGGAGCCTGGCGGGCTACAGTCCTCGGGGTCGCAAAGAGCCGGACGTGACTGAGTATCTGAGCAGCAGGCAGGACGTATCCATATGCGAAGAGTGCCGTGAGGCAGAGGAAGCGCTGAAGTATTTCTAAGCGCCCAGTTCAGAAGACGAGTGTCCCTGAGGACTGGGGTGTCCAGTTCAGAAGACAAAGTCCCTGAGGACTGGGGTGTCCAGGAAGGGCTTGGCCACACACAGCGCTCGTGGTGAGGCTGCAGGCTCAGGGACCTCCCTGGTCGTCCGTGGCTAAGACTCTGTGCTCCCAGTGGCGGGGCCCAGGTTTGATCCCTGGTCAGGGAACTAGAGACCATACGCCGCAACTAAGAGTTCATAGGCTGCAATTAGAAATCCCACGTGCCACAGCGAAGATCAAAGATCCTTTGTGCTCCAACTAAGACCCGGTGCAGCCAAATAAATACATAAATATTAAAAAGAAAAAAAGAAAGGGCACAGGTGCAGTGCCTCCTCCCTGTGGCCTGTCCAGCACGTGGTCCGGCCATGCCAGTCCCTTTCCTCTGCTGAGTCAGTCAGTCCCTGGCTTCTGAAGACCTTCAGAGCTCTTTGAAGATGTGTTCAGTCATAACTCTCAAAAACTGTTCGCTTATTTTTTCAATAAATACCAGGCACAACAGATACAATGAACAAGTTCCCTGGCCCTGAAGCTTCTGGTCTAATCTGTGCTTTGAGATTTCTTTACTTGTCTCTCCTTCCATGGGACTAAGAGCTGCTCGTGGACTAAGAGCAGATTGTGGAGGAAGAAATCGCAGCCCAATCCAGTGTTCTTGCCTGGAGAATCCCCACAGACAGAGGAGCCTGGCAGGCTTCAGTCCGTGGGGTCGCAGAGAGTTGGACACGACTTAGTGACTAACACAATGCCTGATCCGCAATGGGGTGGATCAGGGGAGATAGAAGACGTGGTGATGGAGAGACGGGCCAGTTAAAGAAGAAGATGAAGGTTTCCCTGGCAGCTCAGGGGCAAAGAATCCAGCTGCCAATGCAGGAGACATGGGTTCGATCCCTGACCCGGGAAGATCCCACGTGCTGGGAGCAGCTGAGCCCGGGAAACACAGCTCCTGAAGCCCATGTGCTTAGAGCCCGCGCTCCACAACAGGAGCCACCACCCCTCAAGCAGACTCTGCCCCCAGCTGGAGAGTAGCCCCGCTCACCACAACCAGAGGAAAGCCTGCCCAGCACAGCCAAAAACAGAGAAAGAAGAAGATGAAAGACAGAAGGGGCTTGCTTCCCAGGAGCAGTAGGGAGAGGTCGAAGCCAACATCAGCGGCAAGGGTAGCTTTTCCACACCAGCTCCTTTGGGTGCTTGCTTTCTTCACTAACCCTCAGCGCCGGCGAGCCTTTTAAGTTACAGGATTAACTGTGTGCCCGCCTAGTTATTCTGCCCAAGCTTGCCTGTGGGGCACTAAACTGTCATCGGGCAATAAAGTCAAGGCCCTCGGAAGGTCAAGGCGGAGGCCCCTGCGGGCTCTGGGGAGAGCAGGCTGGTGCACGTGAATCCCGGGGCGTCAGTCCCAGCCCTTCCCGGCACCTGAGCCGCAGGTCTCAGCTGATTTAGAGCTAGAGGCCACTCCTGGGGGTCAGCGTGACTCATAGGAGTGGGAGATGAGTAAAGCGATGGCCCGAGTGGCTGTTAGGCAATACATTTTTGAACTTAACTAAAATACCCAGAGTCTGATATTCAGGACATTGGTTCCCTGAGCAGCAGAGAGTGAAGGCAGCACGGAGCTGTGACCAGTCGTATCAGACAGAGCCGTTACCTTTACAGCAGGGCCCTGGCGCCCTCGGTGCTGCCTGCCAGACACAGCTCAGCCGGGGAAATGATCCACAAGTGCGATCAAAGGAAAACAGAAGCCCATGGTCAAGGTCCACGCTTCGAGCAGCCCCTAAACTCAGACAGTTGAGAGAACAGGAAATGTGGGCCCTACCTTCTGCCCTTCCTAATCTTATGACCTGTGGGGGGCTGGGGGCTCCGTTTGCCCCTGGGGACCTCAGACTGCCCGCTTTCAGGAAGAGACGTTGTAGGGATCCAAGGAACACTCAACACTTGTTTTTTTATTAATTTAGTTTTTGGTCGTCACCTCATGGCTTGCTGGATCTTAGTTCCCTGACCAGGGATCAAACCTGTGCCCCCTACAGTAGAGCCACAAAGTCTTACCCACTGGACCACCGGGGAAATCCTTGGGGACAGTTGAAAGAAGGGAAACACTCTACACAAAAGGTACTGCTCTCTCTCAGAGCTGAAAAACCGCGTATCGGTTGAGGAAGAAGAGCAATAGAGCTATGGTAGTTTAATAAGAAATGCCTGTCAGCCAGCAGTTTAGACGAATGCGATTATCTGAACAAAAACTCAATCTTTAATAACTGTGAAGAAAACCTCCTTATGTCAATACTCGTCCTAAGAAGTAAATTCACTTCCCTTTCAGTGCTAACATAATTTCTGCTTTCTTTTGAGTCTAATCTGCTTTCCCGGATTTCTGCCTTTTATCTTGTGGTCTCCTTTGCTGCCTTTAGGACATGAACTCACATTTCTGGGCAAAAGACACCCAGATATGTCAGTTCGGCTGGACCCTTATTCTGCACTTACGTCCAGAGTCCTTTGTGGCCAGGATGCTCCACCTGTGTGCTCTGACCACAGCTCCTTTGTCCGAAGAAGAGAAGAAATTCAAATGACCCCACTGAGTGCCGATGCTACAATGCTGGTGGCTACAATGAGGCTCCTGGCTTATCTGAGTTACATTTTCCTCGCTCCCCGAGCGCGCTGCAACGGATGCGTGAAACCGAGGAGCAGCAGGGGCACGGCTCTCCATGTCTGTTCAGAGGCTGCGGCCACCTGGCTCATGGCTAAGCGCTGAATGAGATGGAACCTGTCTTCTGCTTCCCAAGACTGGGCAGAAAGTGGAAACAGTCACAATGTAATTAGGGCGCAGCGAGAACACATTTTTGCAAAAACAAAACAAACGTCTCTTTCATTTAGTCCAAAAATACTTATTGATTGCTGTGACTGCTCTAACAAGTCACTATCGACTGGGTGGCTGGAAACAACAGAAATGTGTCTTCTCTGAAGACCAGAAGTCCGAAATCTGTATCTCGGGGCGGAAATTCAGGTGTCAGCAGTGCCTGCCGCAGAGGACTTGCGGACGAGCCTGCTCCTCGTCACCCCCAGCTTCCCATGATGCCCGCCTCCCTTGGCCTGAGGTCGTCACTCCAGTCCACAAGGCCAGCACCTTGCAGTCTCTGCTCTGTGTTCACATCGCTTTCCCCTCCATGAGTGTGCTGAAGTTCCCTCCGCTTCCCTCTTACAAGGCTACATGTCATCACTCTCGAGGCTCCCTGGCTAGTCCTGGATAACTGCTATCTCCAGATCCTTAATCACACCTGCAAAGGCTTCCCTGGTGCTCAGACATTAAAGAACCTGCCTATCAATGCAGCAGAGCGGGTTTGATCCCTGAGTCGGGAAAATCCCCTAGAGAAGGAAATGGGAACCCACTCCAGTGTTCTTGCCTGGAGAAATCCCATGGACAGAGGAACCTGGCGGGCTATGGTCCATAGGATCACAAAGAGTTGGATGACCAAGTGACTAAGCACGCAAAGGTAACAGTTACAGTTTTCAAAATTAGGGTGGGACTATCTTGGGGTGGTGGGTATTATCCGCAGACCACTCACAAATACCCGTGGTGTGTCAGGGGCCATGGTAAGTGCTGGGGACACTTCAGGGAATAGTGACAACAGCCTCAAAGATCTCTGCTCTCACAGAACTTCCACCCAGGTTGCACAACGTGCTGTGTGTCTGCGTGCTCGGTCACATTCAGCTCTTTGTGACCCCATGCACTGTAGCCCGCCAGGCTCCTCTGTCCATGGGATTTCCCAGGCAAGCACACTGGAGCAGGTTGCCATTTCCTCCTCCAGGGGAATCTGATGCCAGTGAGGAAGGCGTGTGCGGGCGAGTGGGCGTGTCTGCAGGGCCTGTCCTGTGGGATGAGAGAGGACTCAGCCACGTTCCTGTGGGATGAGAGAGTGAGGACTCAGCCGCATTCCTGTGGGATGAGAGAGGACTCAGCCGCGTTCCTGTGGGATGAGAGAGGACTCAGCCGCGTGAGCGTCCCTGCGCAGCTTGACAGAAGCCGCGTGGGGCGGGGCGGGGAAGGGGAAACCTGGGTACGTGAGCAGAACATCATCTGGTTGGGAAGGTACCAAAATAATCATGGCTGTCACCAGATGGCTCGAAATACTGCTGCCATTGTTATCTTCTTTTCGCTTGACTATATATATATATATAAATACCTCTTTTAATGTAGTGAACATCAGCTGACTTTAGAAAAATAAAATGATCTTACGTCATAGATGACAAAGCAGAAAAATATTATCTGGAATTGTGTTAGGTTTAACGCTTTTCTGATTTACTTCTAACCTGCTTTGCTCATCTGTCAATGTGTTCATGAAAGTTTAGAAACAGGCAGAAATGAATGCTATCATTTTTAAAGTTTGGGGATACAATGTCAGACACCTTTATAATTTATTTAAGCAACCCACTATTGTTAACCATTTGACTTGTTTCCAACTAAATTCCTATTGTTGGACAATTTGGTTGCTTCCAACTTGAATTGATGCTTTTTAACTGTGGTGTTGGAGAAGACTCTTGAGAGTCCCTTGTACTGCAAGGAGATCCAACCAGTCCATTCTAAAGGAGATCAATCCTGGGTTTTCATTGGAAGGACTGATGCTAAAGCTGAAACTGCAATACTTTGGCCACCTCATGCGACGAGTTGACTGGATGGAAAAGACTCTGATGCTGGGAAAGGTTGGGGGCAGGAGGAGAAGGGGACGACAGAGAATGAGATGGCTGGATGGCATCCCCGACTCTGTGGACATGAGTTTGAGTGCACTCCAGGAGTTGGTGATGAACAGGGAGGCCTGGCGTGCTGTGATTCATGGGGTCGTGGAGAGTCGGACAGAACTGAGCGACTGAACTGAACTGAACTGAACTTGGCACTAACAAAGCAACACAAAGTCAGAATAACTGGATGAAAATCAATCACAGATAGACTTGGGGAGGGGGAAGGAGGAAAACAACTGAAAAAATTCTGGAAAGATAGACCACAGCGCTTAAAGAAATAAAAGGTTTTAAAAACGCCCCATGGCGCACACAGTTTCCCAATATTTGTTGACAGAAAGGAAGAAAAAGAAAAAAGAGAGAGGGAGGGAAGGAGGGAAATCAACGGTGCTACAAAGTTACTCATTTTCAACCAAATTATTAGTAACAGTTTAGGAATTATTGACTCAACTAAGATGTCTGGGGTCACAAAGAGTCGGACACAACTGAGCGACTGAACTGAACTGAACTGAAGCTGTTCTGACAAATCCTGCGCTTGTCTCCTTCCGGTCAAGGCTTATGTATCCCCTTGAAGAGCTGTTGAGAACCGCTGGTGGAAACTGAAGGAGTGCTTCTCTTGGTATTTGCAAGGTGACCTTCTAAAACACAGTGCCTTCTCTCCAATCTCAGGTCTGGTGGTGAGCCTGGCAGAGCCCTGACTCAGGCCCCAGGCAAAGCAGGTGGAGGGCACTGCCTCACATCGAGAGGTCAGATCCAGTGCCCGGGCGGGGCTGGTTCCCGGCCCCCAGGGCTGGACGCAGCCCTTTCTCCACCTGGCAATCACAGCTCCCACAGGGCCCGAGCAGAGGAGGAGGCAGGGGAGTTGGCTCAGGGTCCAAAGCTCGGCTGGGACAGGAGGGAAATGCACAGCCATCCTGAAAATGGTCTGTTTCCCCGCTCCAACCTGGCATGAAGAACATGCTTCATACACTTCAGACGGAAACGGTCTCCCAGCAGTGAGACCACGGTCACAGCACCCACGACCTCTGGAGCAGGACCGTCCCCAGTTCAGACTCAGAAACAAGAACGAGACCCAGCGCGTGTTTGCCCAAAAAGCCGCAGCACGAATTCTCATTTCCAAGGACGGTGCGTTCACTTCTGGCACCTAAAGTTGCTTAGCTGGTTCTTCAGAGTTACAGCACTGAATTCATTCCCAATTATGAATCAAACCATCAAGCCTTTTATTATCTCAGTCTGTCGCCAGGAACAAAGGTGAGAGCCCCGCCCGGGTGAGCCCCTTAGAATACGCTCCATCTCCCACAGGAAAGCGGCACCTGTTCCCCCTCTTCTCCGGCCGATGTCTTCTTCTTCTTGTATGTACGTTTGCTTCAGCTGGGCCATTTGAAAGGATGTTCCAGGCAACATGACATTTACCCGCAAATGCTTCAGCAAGCGTCCTGCAACTCCACCACAACCCTATTATCACACTGAAGAAAGTTGCCTTAATATCTGCTTTAAATTAAGATAAATCATCATAATGTACATAATATAAGAAGGACAGGGAAGCCTCGTGTGCTGCAGTCCATGGCGTCGCAAAGCGCTGGACCTGACTGAACATGCGTAATAAATAATAGCGTACAGTCCACAGTCAAGTCCCACAAGCACCTTCACAGTGTCCTTTTGTACCTTAAAAAGTTGCACCATATAGTTGCAGTCCATGACGTGTTTTGCCTTTTTTCTCTCTTTTAGTCTCAAAACCTTTTAACTTAGAATAGCCCCCTGCCTTTCTGTTTGGTCTTGCCTGTTTTATACTACTTGGATTTTAAGTTCACACCAACTGTCTTATAGAATCCTCTGCTTTCTAGGATTGCCTAATTTTTCCTTGATGATTAGGTTCAGGTAAAACATCTGGGGCCAGAATGGGGTACGGGTGACGGGTGAACTTATTATTTGACACCCGAAAGCAAGTGACCTTGCTTATGTTGTCCCAGTGCTCTTGGATTACTCTGTAGCCAACTTACGTTTTAGAAATAAAATGAACGAACCACACAGTGAGTGGATCTATATTTTCTAATCGCCCATGTGCAATGAAAACGCGGTGTATTTTTTCATAACAATCTTAGGAGCATCAGCTTTCGTGGTTTTTTTAATTCCACTGTAAATAACAAGCCTTCTGCATTCCTGTGAAGGGGACGTTTAACAAGGCTGTGAACTAATGCTAGGTACCTTTTGCCAAATCTGGAATTTCTCCTATCAAGACCAAAACCAAACCAGATGAAACAGCACCTTGCAAAAACAGAAAAACCCACCCTTCACAAGCTGTGAGTTTTCAAGCCAAAATCCAAACCGTGGCGGGTCGCTAAAGACGGGAGGCAGTGCGGTGCTGAATGCCGCCTCCACCCTCCCGGGGGCCGTGGTGGGCCACCATGCTCACCTCTGTCACCTGATGGGAGCCCTGCACCCCTGCGGGTCAGGCCCAACCAGCAGACCCAGGGCTGAGGGCTGCTCACATGTTGGAAACCGCCTCGACAAAGATCGCTGTTGCCGACTAAGAAACGAGGTCTGCGTGTTTGTCTCTTTGCCCCAGAGACGAAGCAGGCTGGACTGAGCACTAGTCATCTTGGGATCCCCGGCCCACGGCAAGTCGCATGGCTCTACACGGGGGCTCAAGGTGGATTTGCAGCAAGCCCTCCATCATCCAAACGTGACTCTGGTACAAGGTGTGATTTCTGGGCCTGGAAATGACTTTTCTGTGTCCCCCAGGTCTTTCCTAACTGCTAGAGCTAAAAAACAAACCAAAAAACCAAAAAACTGATTTTGTGTTTCACAGCATTCTTTTTTCTTAATTTTGAAAACATTTATTTTTAATTGGAAGATAATTGCTTTCGTATCATGCTGGTTTCTGCTGTCCATCAGCATGAATCAGCCATGGGTATACAGACGTCCCTCCCCCCGTGAGCCTCCCTCACACCTCCCTTCCCATCCCACCACCCCTCTAGGTTGTCACGGAGCAGCAGGTTTGGGTTCCCTGCGTCAGACACCAAATTCCCGCTGGCTATCTAAAACATTTGAACATATCTTTATTTCACTTTATTTTTCTCACCGAGCTGCATGGTATGTGGGTCAGGAAATGCTGGATCTTGGTTGCCAGGCCAAGGATGGGACCCCTGCCCCTGGAGGGAACCACTGGGCCACCAGGGATGTCCTCACGCCGTTGTTTTGAGAGGCCTGTGACAGTCCTCTGTCCCTGAGAAGCCATCTACCCGATGAACTACGGGTACGATAATGAAACGTACGAGGCCCTGCGGGGAGCTTGGGCACAACAGATGCCACGCTGCACACCTCTCCTGAGCCCAGCGCGGGGCTGGCTTGAGCCGCCTCCCTGAGCCCGTTTGTTGACTGCTTTCGGGCTGTGCTGCAGGTTTGTGCCTTTCTTCCTCTCCTGTTAGCTCCCTCTGTAAACGGATGACTTTCCACAGCGGTGAACTCTGATGCCTTCATCTTGTGCGTGCCTACCCAGGGGTTCCGCTTCATGGTTACCCTGAGGCTCCCTTGAAGTGTCTTAGAGACAGAAGTCTATTTTAAGCTGGTAATAACTGAACTTCCATTGCACATGAAAACTCTACCCACTGACTGCCCCCCACACACATTTTACGTGTTTGATGTCACCATGTCATTGTTTTATATCCATTACCAGATTATTTTACTTATAGCTATTTTAGGGCTTCCTAGGTGGCGATAGTGGTAAAGAACCTGCCTGTCAATGCAGGGGACAGGAGATTCGAGTGTGATCCCTGGGTCGGGAAGATCCCCTGGAGGAGGGCATGGCAACCTGCTCCAGTATCCTTGCCTGGAGAATCCCGTGGACAGAGGAGCCTGGCGGGGTGCAGTCCCTGGGGTCGCAAAGAGCCGGACACGACTGGGGGACTGAGGATGCGTGAGGGGGGTAAAAGCAAAGCAGATCGGTGTGCAGGGCCCCAGAAGCTGGGGGGCTGCTCACTCCCCTTTCTCCCTTTCCTGTGAAGGGGAGCTCTTTCTTGGGGGGCGGTTTCCTTCGGGCACAGAGCAGGGGTGGCCTCAAGGGTGGACAATGCAGGTGAGTGAGGCTGCTCTTCCGGTCACTCCGTGCGCTCACCCTCGGGCTTCTCCCACCACGTTGCTCAGGTTTTGTGAGTGGCCTTCTGAGCCCTCCCAGAGCTGCTTTTGTTCTGGG
This sequence comes from Moschus berezovskii, assembly GCF_049115385.1. Taxonomy (NCBI): domain Eukaryota; kingdom Metazoa; phylum Chordata; class Mammalia; order Artiodactyla; family Moschidae; genus Moschus; species Moschus berezovskii. The sequence continues at coordinate 29,772,598 of NC_142487.1, read as the reverse complement.
ATTGTTGCTGTTGTCGCTTAGTCGCTCAGTCGTGTCCGACTCTCTGCGACCCCAGGGACTGCAGCACGCCAGGCTTCCCTGTCCTTCATCATCTCATGGAGCAGACTCATGTCCATCGACTCGGTGATGCCATCCAATAACCTCAATCTCTGTCGTCCCCTTCGCCTCCTGCCCTCAATCTTTCCCAGCATCAGGGTCTTTTCCAATGAGTAAGGTGGCCAAAGTATTGGATCTTCAGCTTCAGCATCAGTTCTTCAATGAATATTCAGGACTGATTTCCTTTAGGATTCACTGGTTGGATCTCCTTGCAGTTCAAGGGACTCTTTGAGAGTCTTCTCCAGCACCACAGTTTGAAAGCATAAATTCTTCGGCACTCAGCCTTCTTCAGCTCTCACATCTGTACTTGTTCATGGATCTCTGTCTAATTATTGATCTCTGTTTAGGAGATCTCCTACTTTGAGATCTTCATTAGGAAGCATTTGGGAGTGGGGAAGGAGATTTTTTTTTTTTAACTACTTGGAAATGGTTAGAATCCTTTCTCTGCTGAAATTTCAGGCTTACAAAATGGTTTTCAGGAAGGGAAATAATTTGTCTGAATCAGTTTGAATGTGTGTCTTAGGATTTTGAATCTGATCAGAGCTTTATTATGATCAAGGAGAAAGAGGAGACATTTTCTGTTGGGGCAGCTTTTTCCAGACTCGTACCCTCTTCCCGCTAAATGCAGACCTAGTTCTGTCCATCATACTAGACGGATATTTCAGTCCCACAGTCCTTATCACCGTTTCTCATTTGGGGGAGATGCACTGCTGATAAGAAAATGGGCTGAACATTCAATCAGTTGTCGTGACATAAATATTCTCAAGTTGTGTAAATAAGACTTCTTTTAAGTGAACTATATTTCCAGCTCCTGGCAGCAGCAACCTGAGCAAATGCTCTCTGGGGAAATGCCCTCAATAAATATTAAGGTTGAAAAGAGTTTTGTGAACTCGGACTCCTCCATGAAGTCACAAAAGACAGGCCTTCTTTAAAATCTAGTTGCAGCTGCTGTGTCTGATTTCCAGGTCAGGAACTGTCCGATTCTTTGAACCTGAGCTTCAGCGTTCAGTTACGAATCCAACTGCAGAACCAAAGAAAAGGCAGGTAAACACGAAAGGGAGAGCTGGCCTGTGAGATGCGCTTCATCCTGACGACTGTGGGCTGAGCGCTCCGCGTCCTTCGTGAAAAGTCCCCAGCAGTGTTGAGATGCACTGGTCTCAGATCATCCCAGGGCCGATCTCCAAGAGGGGCGAGAGGGGAGGGAAGGGGGCGACTCCCTGACTGCCCATCTCCTCGTCTTCCCTCCACACGAGGAAAGCGGTCTTCACGTGACAGAGTGAGTGAAACAGGCCGTGTTCATTGTCTCCAGCGTCCAGCTGGAGGGAAGCTGAGCCCAGTGGTGGTAAATAACTACAGGATTGAAATCGTCTTGTTTGTGTTACCTTAGGAGTGCCCTGTTTTGTAGACACTTCAGATTTATTGAGACAGATTACACCCCTGTGCGTAAATCACTTTGTAAATCAGGCAGTTTTCCATAATTCCTTTTGGCCTCTAGGGTACAAGCTAATCCGTAATGCAATAATTTACTATTAAGTGGGGTCCCGGGGAACTGCCTTCTCATCGGGAGATGTGCTCTCGAGGTCACAAGAAGGAGGCACACCCACCGTCTCTCTGCTCCTGTCTTTCTCTGTTTCCGTGTCCAAGAGGGGAAAGTTGAGGCTCTGGGCTTGGAAGGTCGAAAGGTGGGCTTTGTGTAAAGAGGAGGAGACACCACGGGAGGGCCCACGACTTTGGTCTTGACCTTGGGTCTGGCAGGATCTGCTGCCTCGATCAGCCGGGCTCTGCCTGTCAGTTTGAGGAAAGGCCAGCCTTGGTGCTCACACTCAGGCTCCTCTGACACTGTGAGCAGTGCGTGCTCAGTCGCTCAGGCAAATCTGACTCTGTGACCCCATGGACTGTGGCCCACCAGGCTCCTCTGTCCATGCGATTCTCCAGGCAAGAATATGGAGTAGGTTGCCATTTCCTCCCCAGGGGAATCTTCCTGATCCAGGGATCGAACCCACATCTCCTGTGTATTCCTGCATTGGCGGGTGGATTCTTTACACTGTGCCCCCTGGGAAGCCAGTATATGACACTGTGAATATCAAACACTATTTTCTCTAAGATATTTCAATTGCATTTTGGTTTAACTCAGGACGTGGCCCTCTTTTTAGTGTTTCAAATCATATTTCCGATTTGCCAAAACATTAACAACCAAATGGTCGCTTAATCCTCAAGGGCTGAAACCAAGAAGTAGAATGTGAAGGGATGACAGTTAAGTATAAAGTTGTGCCTCGAAATTAAAAAGACCCATTTAAAAATTGGTGGCTTAAGTTTATTTAAAATGTAATTACTTTGGGCCTTTGTGATGGGGTTCCTCTTTCATGGTCGAAGACAAGAATTCCACACACAATGCCAGTCAGGGGAACCTAATATTCAAGAGAGGATTTGGGTGGTTCGAGATGAAATTAAATCACATGCTTGGATGGGCTGCATTATAAGCAACCTCCCAGCTTCCTTCTCGATTTCCTGGTTCCTCGTCTCCAGCGGCAGCGGGGGCGTCCCTCCTCCCCAACACTAGTTGCGGCTTTAATTGCCCTTCTGATGACCAGCCTCCTAATTGCTCTGTGAGCCTCCTTTCACACCTACATTTTCCTCTTCATTAAGTCAACAGGCTTTAGAGCACCTTTCCCCTGCGTAAGGTCTCCTCTCACGGCTCCACTGTTTTACTTTTGGATTTAATTTCTTCCTCCCAGCACTTTCTCATTATGTGATTCACAGACAGACAGACAAGAAGAGATTGCTCAGGACTGCACACTCACAGACCCTGTGAGGTCAGGGAGCACATCCTTATTTTCAAGGGCTGGGGAACACTTCCTTAAACCACGATAGAGGGGAAGATTCATTAGAGCTGAAAATTGTCCAGAGTTGTTTTAGGAAACAGGGCTTGATTGCAATGGAGATGTTTAAGAAGTAGCAAGAGGTGCAGAAGGTCATGACATGTGCATAAGTGTGACTGGTCTCAAAGTCGTGTCTGACTCTTGGTGACTCCGTGGACTGTAGCCTTCCAGGTTCCTCTGTGCATGGAATTTCCCGGGCAAGAATGCTGGAGTGGGCTGCCATTTCCTCCTCTGGGGATCTTCCCGACCCAGGGATTGAACCCATGTCTCCTCCACCGGCAGGCGGGTTCCTTACTACTGAGCCACCAGGGAAGTCCAGCAAAAGGCCCAGAAAGTCATGACACCACCATGTGTAAGTCAAGCTCTGATTTGCAAAGTTACTGAAAGTCATCCCTCTCCCCAGTAGGACCGGAAAGCCGGGTCCTTTCGGTAGGCTTTCAGGAGCTGTGCACTGCTGGCCATGGGGACCGGCTCTCCTCCTCATCCCCACCCCGCACCTCCGCGGCTGGGCCTCCAGCAGCCCCACAGAGCCGGCGAGAGGCCTGCGTGCCCCGCTAACACGCAGGAGGGCTGTCCAAGGCGTCCCAGCAGGGACTGGAGCTCGCATTTTCCGCCGGCTCCGCCACGCCTGGAGACCCGGCGCAAACGTGACTTCAGCGGGCGGATACGCCCGGGGCCGTCTCGCCGGGGCGTCGGTGCGCCGGCAGCTGCAGTCCCGGGGCATTGCTGCAGCGGGGAGAGAGATCCATGCCTTCCAACACGGAGGAGGCAGATCGGCCAGCGTCTGAACCGCTTCGAGATCTTTGCAAACAGATCCTACACACCTGGTATTGTTCAGATACCTAATAATACAGCAGTGCTTTCCATAATTGCCTTTCGTCGAAAACTATAAATAGCCCTCTTAATACGGGGCAGACATCTTGGAATGTGAAGTCAAGTGGGCCTTAGAGAGCATCACTACGAACAAAGCTAGTGGAGGTGATGGAATTCCAGTTGAGCTATTTCAAGTCTTGAAAGATGATGCTGTGAAAGTGCTGCACTCAATATGCCAGCAAATTTGGAAAACTCAGCAGTGGCCACAGGACTGGAAATGGTCAGTTTTCATTCCAATCTCAAAGAAAGGCAATGCCAAAGAATGCTCAAACTACCGCACAATTGCATTCATCTCACACGCTAGTAAAGTCATGCTCAAAATTCTCCAAGCCAGGCTTCAGCAATATGTAAACCGTGAACTCCCAGATGTTCAAGCAGGGTTTAGAAAAGGCAGAGGCACCAGAGATCAAATTGCCAACATCCGCTGTATCATGGAGAAAGCAAGAGAGTTCCAGAAAAACATCTATTTCTGCTTCATTGACTATGCCAAAGCCTTTGACTGTGTCGATCACAATAAACTGTGGAACATTCTGAAAGAGATGGGAATCCCAGACCACCTGACCTGCCTCTTGAGAAACCTGTATGCAGGTCAGGAAGCAACAGTTAGAACTGGACATGGAACAACAGACTGGTTCCAAATAGGAAAAGGAGTAAGTACCTCAAGGCTGTATATTGTCACCCTGCTTATTTAACTTATATGCAGAGTACATCATGAGGAACGCTGGGCTGGAAGAAGCACAAGCTGGAATCAAGATTGCTGGGAGAAATATCAATAACCTTAGATATGCAGATGACACTACCCTTATGGCAGAAAGTGAAGAGGAACTCAAAAGCCTCTTGATGAAAGTGAAAGAGGAGAGTGAAAAGGTTGGCTTGAAGCTCAACATTCAGAAAACAAAGATCCTGGCATCTGGTCCCATCACTTCATGGGAAATAGATGGAAAAACAGTGGAAACAGTGTCAGACTTTATTTTTTTGGGCTCCAAAATCACTGCAGATGCTGATTGCAGCCATGAAATTAAAAGACGCTTGCTCCTTGGAAGGAAAGTTATGACCAACCTAGATAGTATATTAAAAAGCAGAGACATTACTTTGCCGACCAAGGTCCGTCTAGTCAAGGCAATGGTTTTTCCCGTGGTCATGTATGGATGTGAGAGTTGGACTGTGAAGAAAGCTGATCGCCGAAGAATCGATGCTTTTGAACTGTGGTGTTGGAGAAGACTCTTGAGAGTCCCTTATACTGCAAGGAGATCCAACCAGTCCATTCTAGAGGAGATCAATCCTGGATGTTCATTGGAGGGACTGATGCTAAAGCTGAAGCTGCAATACTTTGGCCACCTCATGCGACGAGTTGACTCACTGGAAAAGACTCTGATGCTGGGAAAGGTTGGGGGCGGAAGGAGAAGGGGACGATGAAGAATGAGATGGCTGGATGGCATCACCGACTCTGTGGACATGAGTTTGAGTGAACTCCGGGAGTTGGTGATGGACAGGGAGGCCTGGCGTGCTGTTCATGGGGTCGCGGAGAGTCGGACACGACTGAGAGACTGAACTGAATACGCGGCAGAAGAACTTATACCCCAGATGCATGGTGAAGGGACTGGGGCTGAGATTTCCACCTGCTTCAGAAGCGCCAAGACGCGGCCGCCCGACAAGCACATGCTTTCCTTTTGCCGCCTACAGAGCCCCTCACCCTCGCCCTCCACACGGGTTCAGGACGCCCTGCTCCCCCTCCGCTGTCGGGCTCGAGGGCACCTGTAGCGATGCTTTGCGTCTTCACGCTCCCCGAAACACACCTCAAGCTAAGTCCTTCTGGGAGAAGTGCTCTGACCTCTGCTCCAGGAGAGTGTATTTCCCGGGACCGGGCCTCCTTGTTCCGTTTTGCTGCTGGAGACGGTGGAGCCGTCTTCCAGAGTTACCTCTTCCATTCCTTGTTTTGACTGCTGGCTTTTCATGCCTCCTCACATAACCACTGATGGGTGAATCCAGCAAAGAGTCTTTCTTCACAATTTGGATTAGAATCTTGACCAATGATTACTTGGAGCTGTTTTTTAGGCTGAACTAAAATTTGCAGGACCGGCACACTTTGTTTTATTGCGCTTTGCAGACACTCTGGTTTTTGCAGACTGAAGGTTTGCACAGCCCTGCGTGGGTCAAGTCGATCCATGCCGTTTTCCCAACAGCCTTTGTTCGTTTTGTGTCTCTGTCACATTTTGGTAATTTTTGCAATATTTCAGACTTTTTCATCATCATTGTATTTTTACAGTGATCTGATGTTAATGATCTTTGATGTTATCACTATGACAGGCTTAGGGGACGGTTAGCATTTTTGAGCAATAAAACATTTATATAAAGTATGCTTTTAAGTTATGTACTTTTTTCTAGATACAACGCTATTGCATCCTTAATATACTACAGTATAGTGTAAACAGTCTTCCCTGGGGGCTCAGTGATAAAGAACCCACCTGCCAAGGCAGGAGAAGTGGGTTTGATCCCTGGATTGGGAGGGTCAGAGGGCAATCCTCTTAGGTATTCTTGCCATGGACAGAGGGGCCCGGTGGGCCGCAGTGCACAGGGTTGCAGAGGGTCGGCCCTGACTGAGCGACAGCACAGCGCGCGTGTGTGCGTCTCACACCCGTGACTGCTGACCAGACACTTGCCTCTGGAGGGAGCGGCAACAGGAAGCGGGCTGCCCGCTTTCCCCGGCTGCTCTCTGGGAGGTGGGATGTCACCCGGGAGACACAGCGTGGCACGGTCACCTGAACTGAGAAGGGAAAGCAGACTTTTTCTAACAGGAAACCGCAGTCTAACTTGGCTGACTGACGGGGCAACAGAGGACTGACTTTGTTAATTCGTTTACACGACAAATTTTCATAAATTTCCATAAATTAAATGAACTAAATGATTGCTCCAGCTTCTTGAATAAAATAGATTTAAAGCCCTTGATAAGGTAATTGCATTTATCAAAAATATCCTATTAGTAAAGGCGTACTGAGATTAACAATATTTAGATTTTCCTGTATCTTTTGGGTGAAATAAAATGCCTATGTGATAGATATTAATAATAAGTATAGTCAGTTGTCATTTACTAAGTTTTAATATATCCATCCTTTTTGGTTATATTTTCCCAAAATTGAGAAACTAAATAACTCCAATGACTGGATAACAAATCTTTTTTTTAAATCAAATGGGGTTCTTTTTTTTTTTTTGGCTTTTAATAAAATTGAAGGAGGACCTAACTGAGTTGTCAGCTGATAGATTAATAGAATAATTTTTGAAGATGGAGTAGACTGTGATTTTTGAAATATCTCTTGGAAGAAGTTCAAAGGACTGAGTGCCACTGGTGTAGCAAAATGCCCTCTCTCTGTTTATGGGACCAGAGCTGTAGAACTCACAGACATACAAACAGAGACGACGCAGAGGAGGGAAGCTGCACCCGTCTTACTGTAGCAGCCAGAAATACTTGTCTGTGGACGAACCCACCCTTTAAGAGAAGCGTTTCCAATGACATTTTACTTTTATAGGTGACGATTATATATCAAATCAACATTTGTAATATATTTATATTGTTGTGATCAATTGTGAACTAATAATAATTATAGCAATAACTCCATTTTATCCAGATGAAAATGAATGCTTAATGCTTCACAGTCACTGGAAATTTAAACAGTTAAAAATTCCAATTTATATGCATACATCTGTGGCAGAGAAGTGTAATTGAGCAATCAATTATTACCTTGAAGCACAGACTTTACATCAGAATAAAATTCTGTGGGAGAAGTAGAATGGAAATGTAAGTTTGGGAAGAAAAAAGAATGACACAGATGTCCCAAGCATTCAACAAAAGTGGGGTTCACATCCTTTTTTAAATGAATGTTGAATGTTACTTACTCCACTTTTCATCCTTTATACTCATGGCCCTTATACACTGATTCATAAGGACAAATTTACAAGTCAAAAATGAGTGAGCGGGACCTCCCAGCTGATCCAGTGGGGAACACGACATTCCCAGTGCGGGGCCCTGGGTTCGATCCCTGGTCAGGGAGGTAGATCCAACATGCCACCGCTGAAGAGCCCACATGCTTCAACGAGGATGGGAGGTTCTGAGTGTGGTAACTAAGGCCTGGAGGAGCCAAAATAAATGTCTCTTTTTAAAAAAATTCAAAAAATAAACGAGAAAACTAACAGAATTAAGATTTTATTTAGCATAAGTGAAACTAACTGCCATGGGCATATAGCCCTGATTGCCAGGGGAGCCGGCTTTGCCATTGTTGCTTTCCCTGACATAAGTATATTCCTGGGGCTGGAGGGGCTTCCCAGGTGATGCGAGTGGCAAAAAACCCGCATGCCATTGCAGGAGACCTAGGAGAGGAGAGTTTGATCCCTGGGTGGGGAAGATACCCTGGAGGAGGGCATGGCAACCCACTGTAGTATTCTTGAACAGAGGAGCCTGGCGGGCTACAGTCCGTGGGATTGCAGAGTCCAACGCAACTTGAGCCTGCATGCATTCACACATGGGTGACAAACAGATTTTAAACACGAATGCAGACACCTTACTCTGGGAGCAGGATTTATTTCTAAAGTGGTCATCGAATGACCCTGGGATTACTTCCATTAATATTTTTTAAAAAATTTTAACTGGAGTGTAATTGCCATGGAACGTTGTGTCAGGGTCTGCTGTTGAACAGTGTGAATCAGCTGTGAGCGTGCATACACCTCCGCCTGCTCCTCCATGCCCCCTCGAGGTCATCACAGAGCAGGGAGCTGAGCTCCCTTTGCTACTCAGCAGCTCCCCTTTACGCGTGGGCGTGTGCCTGTCAACGCTGCTCGCGGTTTGTCCCGTCCTCTCCTTCCCCACTGTGACCACAAGTCTTTTCTCTACGTCTGTGTCTCTATGCCTGCCCTACAAATAGGTTCACCAGTGCCATCTTTCTGGATTCCATATACATGCATTAATATACAACATCTGTTTTTCTCTGACTTACTTCACTTTGTATGACAGAAATTTTTTTAAAGTTAGCAACAAAATGAAAACATGAAATTGATAAAATATCTATCGTAGAGCACTTACAGGCCCCCATCACCTTCAGACCCTCAGAGGCCCACAGCCCAGTTTGAGATGCAAACGATGATCTCAGCTGTTACCACAGCCTGAACACGCAAATCTTACTAATTTAGACAGGTGCAACAAGTAAAGGACAGACAGGCCCGGCGCGCTGCAGGCCGTGGGGCCGCAGAGCCAGACACAGAGACTGAACAGCATCAAGAGGAGGTGCAGGGAGGCGGGGTCACAGCGCGGTCTTTCCAGCTGATCCTCTAAGCAACCAGAGCGAAAGCATCTCCCAACTGCTCACCGTGCCTGGCAGAGTGCCCAGGGCTTGTGGGAAGACTCCATCACTGGTTAAAGTGATTTGAATAAAAGATCCAAGTCATTAAGTCGCACAGGATGAGCCTCTGATTATTGGCCCCGGGCATAGGCTACATGGGCTATTGTCTCTGTCAGTCCCAGCTAAACCCTCTACAAGTGGATTGTGGTGGTTCCTATAGATAGAAATCCTGTGTATGAGTTGTCCACGTTAAAGGCTTCCCTGGTGGCTCAGCGGAGGAGAGCCCGCCTGCCAGAGCAGGAGATGCGCATTTGATTCCTGGGTCAGGAAGATCCCCTGGAGCAAGGAATGGCAACCCGCTCCAATATTCTTGCCTGGGAAATCCCATGGACAGAGGAGCCTGGAGGGCTACGGTCCATACGGTCACACAGAGTCGGACACAACTGAAGCCACTTAGCATGCTGCTGCTGCTGAGTCACTCCAGTCGTGTCCGACTCCGTGTGACCCCACAGACGGCAGCCCACCAGGCTCCCCCGTCCCCGGGATTCTCCGGCAAGAACACTGGAGTGGGCTGCCATTGCCTTCTCCACTTCCATGCTGCTGCTGCTGCTGAGTCACTTCAGTCGTGTCCGACTCTGTGTGACCCCATAGACAGAAGCCCACCAGGCTCCCCCGTCCCTGGGATTCTCCAGGCAAGAACACTGGAGTGGGTTGCCATTGCCTTCTCCAATGTGTGAAAGTGAAAAGTGAAAGTGAAGTCGCCCAGTCGTGTCCGACCCATAGCGACCCCACGGACTGCAGCCTACCAGGCTCCTCCATCCATGGGATTTTCTAGGCCAGAGTACTGGAGTGGCTTGCCATTGCCTTCTCTGCATGCACATAAATACTTAAATATAAAATAAAAAGATAAAGAGACACTGGGTTGAGTGGAGCTCTGGGAAACTCACCTTGAAGTCTTGGCAGACCATCAGGCACATGTAGGTTGTGTGCTTCTGTTGCGTGGTTTTAGAGGGATCCAGTGGAGACTGGACCATTACTGACCTTGGGATCCTGAACCTTTAGATGTTTTGCATGACTCTCTGCCTTATCCTCCTAACAGCAGCTTCCAGGACCAGGTTTTCCGTAGAGAAAGGAATTTCCTCAGCCTCTTCTCCAAGCTTTTGATTACTACACATTTTCCTTAATAGAGGGTTTTCTCTTTAAGATGCCATCTAATTACAACGGAGAGGTTTTGTGTTTTTTTTTAAGTAAAGTCGTGTCTGTCCTATAATTTTTCAGCCCTATGAACATTTACTTTACCCTTGGGATTATAAGTGGACTTCGCCTATGACTTTTAGAATAGTGGGAGGTTAGAACCTTGGAGTTCGTGGAATCCATGCTCCCGTTTGATGGAGGAGGAGACAGAGTCGGGCAGGGGTCCCCGAGAACCCCCAGCTGGGCTGTGCAGTGTTGAGGCTCCCGTGTCTGCTGAGTCCAGTGCTCCCTCCTGTGCAACTCAGCCGGCATATTTTGAGCTTTCAATATCGTGACCACCTGAGGTCTTCCAGCTACATTACCACGTATATTATGTGTGTATGTACATAACCTGTGTGCATCGGCAACAGATGTTTTTCTGTGCCACGTGGTCTGAGGACTGAACACACAGGCTTTAGAACAGCATTGGCTGGACTTCCCTGGTGGTCCAGCGGCTAAGACTCTGCGCCCCTGGTGGCGGGGACCCAGGTTCGATCCCTGGTCAGAGAAGCAGACCCCACGGACCGCGTACAACTAAGAGCTGGCACAGCCAGGTAAATATTTTAACAGATGAATAGAAATTTAAACAGACGAATAGGGATTCAAACAGACAAATAGGGATTCAAACAGACAAATAGGGATTCAAACAGACAAACAGGAATTTTAACAGATAAACAGGAATTCAAACAGACAAACAGGAATTTTAACAGATAAATAGGGATTCAAACAGACAAACAGGAATTCAAACAGATAAATAGGAATTCAAACAGATAAATAGGAATTCAAACAGACAAATAGGGATTCAAACAGAGGCCCACACTGGCTTGGTTTGCATCTCATCCTTACAGCTCATTTGCTCTCTGGCTTGAGAAAGTCACTTAACTCCTCTGAGCCGCAGCTTTCTTGTTTTCCAAACGGCTGTGAAGGGATTAAGTGAGCCAATACGCACACGGTTCTTAGCACAGTATCTGGCACAAAAGAAGCCCTCAATAAATAATAGCCGTTCTTCTGTCATTACCTTCTAAAATATAAATTCACTCATGGCTCTGGGAATAAAATTGTTTGAATGAGAATTCCAAAGGCTTTTAAAGATGTAATCCCTTTCCTGTAACTTGACTTCTTCCCGAGTCCTTCCGGAACACAACGTGGTGTCATTACATGCACACTGAGGCACAGTCTCCTGAGAGCAGAGCAGCGGGCTTCCCGGCCCACAGCAACCCAGCAAGTAGCACGTTTTGGGTGTCAGCTCTGCTCTTAAGAAATAACGGATGGACACATGGTTTGAAAAAAGACAGAAGATTCTGTTGGATTCAAGAAACTAACCTCACTCATTTGGGCTTTAGGACTTTTCTGTTATGCTCTTGAGTTTTTTCATGCTTGACTAAGTTTGTTTTTTTTTTTTCTTTCTTTTTCTTCACTTCTAAGTGACAGAATACCACTTCCAAGTTACAGAACTTCCAAATAGTTCTGAACTGCAACCTCTGAACCCAAAGGGGCAAAACTGGGCTGAACAGGAAGGAGCACCCGAGTCTGCAGTGCCCGAAGGCTGGGAGTGAGTCACCGCGGCCCCCACCCTCCTGGCGGCCTCCCGGCCTGCTCCCCACTCTCCAGCGCGCACCTGGAGGAACCACTTTGAACTCTCCTCGTCGTTGCTTCTGGCAGCCGCCTTCCCGTCACTGCACCAGATGCTTATATGGCTTGCGCTTGATTTCTCCATCTTTGATGGCATCAATTCTCTGTTATGATGGATCACTATTTTAAATTAAAGCATATTATTATGACTACGTGAATATTACTTATTTTGTTCCAAACAGTCCATCAGTTCTGCCATCTGTCTGTCGTTTATCTGACCCTAGTGATCTGTTGTTGTTATTTAGTCGCTCAGTAGCCTCTTTTGGGGCTCCATGGACTGTAGCCCGCCAGGCTCCTCTCGCCATGGTATTTCCCAGGCAAGAATACAGGAGCGGGTTGTCATTCCCTTCTCTGGGGGATCTTCCCAACCCAGGGATTGAACCTGTGTCTCCTGCACTGGCAGGGGGATCTTTACTACTGAGCCACCAGGAAAGCCCCCCCAGTGACCTACCATCTCAGGTATTCTAAGGAGCTCCCGTTTACTTCAGGGTCTCTCCCTGAACCATCTGTCCTCCTGCTCCGGGTTAGTTTGCTGCTCTTCCGTTTTCCGGAAACTTCTCTTCACCCTTTTCCTGGGTTACATCCACTTTCCAGTATCTTAGTTCATCGTCTTTCTTGGTTTACCCCTTCATCTGTCTGGAGCATAAATGTCACTAGATTCTGAGTCCTAGGATGTCTGAAAATCTCTTTTGCCTCACATTTGAGCCAGTTTATCAGAGGGCCAACTTCTAGATTGAATTCATTTTTCCTGAGGATTTAAAACACATTACTCCCCTTTTTTCTGCTGCCTCCCTGGTAGCTCAAACGGTAAAAAACCTGCCTGCAATGCAGGAAACAGGGGTTTGATCCCAGGGTGGGGAAGATTCCCTGGAGAAAGGAATGGCACCCCACTCCAGTATTCTTGCCTGGAGAATCCCATGGACAGAGGGCCCTGGCGGGCTACAATCCATGGGGTTGTAAAGAGTCGGACACGACTGAGCGACTGACATACATGTTGAAATGCTGGATGCCATGCTTGTTTTTTCCTGGAAAACTTTTAGAAACATCCCTTTACCTCTGCTCTTCACAGCAGCTACCTGGGTGTGGATCATCTCTGTGACGTTTATTTGGAGTTTCCTGGCAGCTGTGAGAGGCAGATCTGTCTCTGAGCTGCATGTTACCTTACTGTAAGGTGGGCAGCGGCAGGAAGAGAAACGCAGTGGCATTTGGAAGCCCTGGGCTTAAATGGCTGAGTTGACCCAGCCACTGGGCCGTGGGCCATCCCCTAACTTGTCTAGGCCTCCAGGTGCCCACCTGTGGAAAGGTGGGAGCGTTCCAAGCCCATGAATAGTGGAGAATCCCACAAGGGAATGCTTTTGCAAGGCTGTTTTCCTGGGCCTCAGTTCTTAAGCCAGATACAGAAACAGTCCCCGATGTCAGATATTAGATTAGATTTCCTCGGGAAACACTATCGAGGGGGCTGAAGGCCGTGCTAGGCTTTTGAAAACACAGCTTTTGTGGTTGTTTTTTTAAAATATTCGTTTATTTATGACTGCATCGGGTCTCCGTGGCAACACTCCAGCGTCTCCAGGCTTCGAGGCCCCCAGGCATGTGAGATCATGGTTCCCCCACCAGGGGTTGAACCCGTGTCTCCTACATTGAAAGGCAGGTTTTAACCACTGCACCACTGGGGCAGGCCTTGCAAACACGGTTTTGAGCAGCGAATCGCCTCGTTTCCCTGTTGCCACGTGCCCTGTGTCTCCAGGCCTCCCTCACAAATGTCTCCGCTGGGCTTCCGCGGCCAAGGAGGAGGCTGCCAGGGAAGCGTGCTCTCAGTGGCCATGGGCTCTGGGGTCCAGGCCCTGGGTCTTTCACTCATATTGTCTAGGGCCTGCTGTTTTAGAATTATACTCAAAACACAGGGTAGGTTGGTTACCCTGGGTGCTTGTGTTTTGAAATTTGTAAATGGCCTACTTGGTTCCAAGTCAATTTTTGTGTTGCGGTGAAGCTAATTAGAACTGAGCTGAAGACGGCATGAACATCTGGACACTCATTCCTGCAGGCCTGTTGCTTGTACCACTCCAATGATAGGTCTGACCTCTAACAGATATTCCCTCCTGCTCATTCAGCGCTGGACAAAGGCTGGACTCGGGACACCGTGGAGAATGCCCCAGCATCAGGACAAGGCACCCCCAGGGGGGCCGTCACACCAGTGACTATGCCACGCTTTATGTAAAAGCCTGCACATTTTCTGGGATGGCCAGAGCACTGCATGTTGTTCTTCTGTCTGGTTGCAGGCGTTTGGGGACAGACGGCTAATATCTGCTAAGGTGGTACTGGCGCTGGTACTCGCTCAGCCACGGCCGACTCTTTGTGGCCCCACGGACAGTAGCCCATCGGGCTCCTCTGTCCACGGAATTCTCCAGGGAAGAATACTGGAGTGGGTAACCATTCCCTTCTCCAGGGGATCTTCCCAAGCCAGGGATGGAATCCAGGTCTCCTGCATTAAAGGCAGATTCTTCACCATCTGAGTCACCAGGGAAGCCCAGATTGTACATATATGTGCATAAATATCTTTTTCCCTCCAGCCTTGAACTTAAATATTAAAGATGACAACCTTATTATTGTTAGAAAATGTAAGTAAAAGAAAATTCTCGTTTTGTGCACCCAAGCAAAATGACTTCATCAATTTCTCCTTGACTTGCACAAAGGGAATTTGAAGTTAGAGTTCATGCTTTAGAAGGCATTATGTAGGAGACTTGTTTTTTAATCCCACACTGCACATCAAACTGACTGTTTATTCAACCGTGAATGGTACGGGGATAATTAAGATAAGCTTCTAAAATACTGTATGAAGACAAACAGAAATTTCACTTATATAGTTAAAAGAGAAATTTTCATAGTGTTTATTGCCAATGAATGCATTATATAATTGTTTGTCATTATAATTATTGGCAGGCATTATGACTATCCAGCACGTTTCAATTCACCCATTTTCCATAATATAGAGAAAATCGGTTCCTATAAACAGAACAAAACAAAAAACAAAAGAAAGAAAAAAGGGCTTGGCTGTAGGTGTCCTCTAAAAGAATGGTGTCCTTTTAGCGGCGACTTGTGGTAAAATTAGCTGATTCTCAGCTTGTTTTATGCTTTTTTTCTGTTTCTTTCAAGGTTATTTCAGGTTTCATCTCTGATGAAGCTTAGCTTTACTATATCTGGGTGGAATGGAAAGGATTTGGGAGTGTGGGAGTAACTGAAAAAAAGGCAACACAGCAGGACAGAATCTGCTTAAAAGACAGTAATGCTGGTGGATAGGGTGGTGATGCCTGGGGCCTTGCTACTCAACTATGGACCCAAACACCTACATCCCTCAGGGGGCCTTGTGAGGAATGCAGATTCTCTGGCCAACAGGCACGTGAAAGATGCTCAGTATTGCTAATCATCAGAGAAATGCAAAACGAAACCACAATGAGATATCACCTCACACCTGTCAGAATGGCCATCATCAAAAAGACCACAGACAACACAAGTCGGTGAGGATGTGGAGAAAAGACAGCCCTACGCACTGTCGGTAGAGTGCAGCCACGGTGGAAAACAGTATGGATGCTCCTCAGAAAACTAAAGGCAGTGCTACCACACGACCCGGCGATCCCACTCCCGGCTGGAAAGGGAAAGTGTGAATTGCTCAGTCGTATCCAGCTCTGTGACCCCAGGGATTGTAGCTGCCAGTAGATATTTCTGGAAAAAACAAAAACAAGACTTCAACACCCAATATTCATAGCAGCAGTACTTACCGTAACCAAGATACTGACGCAACCCAAATGTTCATCAACAGATGAGCAGATAAAGAGGATGCAGTGCATACATGCGCAAGAGCCCCCAAAAGAGAAACTCTGCAACACCACGGACGGACTCGCAGGGTACCATGGTTAGTGAGATAAGTCAGAGAAAGACGAACACCGTATGACATCACGTACGTGGGATCTAAAAATCACAGCAATCTAGTGAATATAATAAAAAAGGAACAGATTCACAGGGAACAGACCAGTGGTTACCAGTAAGGAGAGAGAACGGAGGAGGGGCAAGACAAGCGGGGGCCGAGAGGCCCAACCTACTAACTAGTAGCCCAAACTAGTAGTTCAGTTAAGTCACTCAGCCAGTCACAGCCGACTCTGTGCAGCCCCATGGACTGCAGCACACCAGGCCTCTCTGTCCATCACCAACTCCCAGAGTTCACTCAAACTCATGTCCATCGAGTCGGTGATGCCATCCAGCCATCTCATCCTCTGTCGTCCCCTTTTCCTCCTGCCCCCAAACCCTCCCAGCATCAGACTCTTTTCCAGTGAGTCAACTCGTCGCATGAGGTGGCCAAAGTATTGGAGTATCAGCTTTAGCATCAGTCCTTCCAATGAACACCCAGGACTGATCTCCTTTAGAATGGACTGGTTGGATCTCCTTGCAGTCCAAGGGCCTCTCAAGAGTCTTCTCCAACACCACAGTTCAAAAGCATCAATTCTTTGGCACTCAGCTCTCTTTATAGTCCAACTCTCACATCCATACATGACCACTGGAAAAACCATAGCCTTGACTAGATGGACCTTTGTTGGCAAAGTAATGTCTCTGCTTTTTAATATGTTGTCTAACTTTCCTTCCAAGGATAAGTGTCTTTTAATTTCATGGCTGCAATCAGCATCCGCAGTGATTTCAGAGCCCCAGAAAATAAAGTCTGACACTGTTTCTACTGTTTCCCCATCTATTTCCCATGAAGTGATGGGACCAGATGCCATGATCTTAGTTTTCTGAATGTTGAGCTTCAAGCCAACCTTTTCACTCTCCTCTTTCACTTTCATCAAAAGGCTCTTTAGTTCTTCACTTTCTGCCATAAGGGTGGTGTCATCTGCATATCTGAGGTTATTGAGATTTCTTTCAGCAATCTTGATTCCAGCTTGTGCTTCTTCCAGCCCAGCGCTTCTCATGATGTATTCTGCATAGAAGTTAAATAAGCAGGGTGATAATAGTACTCCTTTTCTTATTTGGAACCAGTCTGTTGTTCCATGTCCAGTTCTAACTATTGCATCTTGACCTGCATATAGGTTTCTCAAGAGGCAGGTCAGGTGGTCTGGGATTCCCATCTCTTTCAGAATGTTCCACAGTTTATTGTGATCCACACACTCAAAGGCTTTGGCATAGTCAATGAAACAGAAATAGATGTCTTTCTGGAACTCTCTTGCTTTCTCCATGATCCAGCGGATGTTGGCAATTTGATCTCTGGTGCCTCTGCCTTTTCTAAAACCAGCTTGAACATCTGGAAGGTCACAGTTCACATATTGCTGAAGCCTGGCTTGGAGAATTTTGAGCATGACTTTACTAGCGTGTGAGATGAGTGCAATTGTGTGGTAGTTTGAACATTCTTTGGCATCGCCTTTCTTTGGGATTGGAATGAAAACTGACCTTTTCCAGTCCTGTGGCCACTGCTGAGTTTTCCAAATTTGCTGGCATATTGAGTGCAACACTTTCACAGCATCATCTTTCAGGATTTAAATAGCTCAATTGGAATTCTAACACCTCCACTAGCTTTGTTCATAGTGATGCTCTCTAGGGCCCACTTGACTTCACATTCCAGGATATGCTCTAGGTCAGTGATCACACCATCGTGATTATCTTGGTCGTGAAGATCTTTTTCGTACAGTTCTTCTGTGTATTCTTGCCACCTGTTCTCAATATCTTTTGCTTCTGTTAGGTCCATACCATGTCTGTCCTTTATCGAACCCATCTTTGCATGAAATGTTCCCTTGATATCTCTAATTTTCTTGAAGAGATCGCTAGTCTTTCCTGTTCTGTTGTTTTCTTCTATTTCTTTGCATTGTTCGCTGAGGAAGCCTTTCTTATCTCTCCTTGCTATTCTTTGGAACTCTGCATTCAGATGCTTGTATCTTTCCCTTTCTCCTTTGCTTTTCACTTCTCTTCTTTTCACAGCTATTTGTAAGGCCTCCTCAGACAGCCATTTTGCTTTTTTGCATTTCTCTTCCATGGGGATGGTCTTGGTCCCTGTCTCCTGTACAATGTCACGAACCTCCGTCCAGAGTTCATCAGGCACTCTATCAATCAGATCTAGTCCCTTAAATCTATTTCTTACTTCCACTGTATAATCATAAGGGATTTGATTTAGGTCATATCTGAATGGTCTAGTGGTTTTCCCCACTTTCTTCAATTTAAGTCTGAATTTGGCAATAAGGAGTTCATGATCTGAGCCACAGTCAGCTCCTGGTCTTGTTTTTGCTAACTGTATACAGCTTCTCCATCTTTGGCTGCAAAGAATATAATCAATCTGATTTCGGTGTTGACCATCTGGTGATGTCCATGTGTAGAGTCTTCTCTTGTGTTGTTGGAAGAGGGTGTTTGCTATGACCAGTGCATTCTCTTGGCAAAACTCTATTAGCCTTTGCCCTGCTTCATTCCGTGCTCCAAGGCCAAATTTGCCTGTTACTCTAGGTGTTTCTTGACTTCCTACCTTTGCATTCCAGTCCCCTATAATGAAAAGGACATCTTTTTTAGGTATTAGTTCTAAAAGGTCTTGTAGGTCTTCATAGAACCGTTCAACTTCGGCTTCTTCAGCGTTACTGGTCGGGGCATAGGCTTGGATTACTGTGATATTGAATGGTTTGCCTTGGAAACGAACGGAGATCATTCTTTCGTTTTTGAGATTGCATCCAAATACTGCATTTCGGACTGTTTTGTTGACCATGATGGCTACTCCGTTTCTTCTAAGGGATTCCTGCCCACAGTAGTAGATATAATGGTCATCTGAGTTAAATTCACCCATTCCAGTCCATTTTAATTCACTGATTCCTAGAATGTCTATGTTCACTCTTGCCATCTCCTGTTTGACCACTTCCAATTTGCCTTGATTCATGGACCTAACATTCCAGGTTCCTATGCAATATTGCTCTTTACAGCATTGGATCTTGCTTCTATCACCAGTCACATCCACAACTGGGTGTTGTTTTTGCTTTGGCTCCATCCCTTCACTCTTTCTGGATTTATTTCTCCACTGATCTCCAGTAGCATACTGGGCGTCTACCAACCTGGGGAGTTCATCTTTCAGTATCCTATCATTTTGCCTTTCTTTTCATGCTGTTCATGGGGTTCTCAAGGCAAGAATACTGAAGTGATATGCCATTCCTTTCTCCAGTGGACCACATTCTGTCATAATATAAAGCAAATAAGCTGCGAGGATATACTGCACAGCACATGGAAAATAGTCAATATTTTATAACTATAAATGGAATATAACCTTTAAAAACTGTGAATCATTATGTTGTACACTTGAAAGTTACATTTTGTACATCAACTACACACCCCCCAATAAAGTTTGAAGGCCTTCCTGGTGTCAGGCTTCCCAGGTGGTGCTAGTGGTAAAGAACCTGCCTGCCAATGCAGGAGACGGAAGAGACACAGGTTCAATCCCTGGGTCAGGAAGATCCCCTGGAGGAGGGAATGGCTACCCACTCCAATATTCTTGCCTGGAGAATCCAATGGACAGAGGAGCCTGGTGGGCTACAGTCCACGGGGTTGCAAAGAGATGGACATGACTGAAGCAACTTAGGACACACACACACACACTGGTGTCTCAGTGGTGAAGAATCTCCTGCCAATGTAGGAGACACAGCTTCAAGCCCTGGTCTGGGAAGATCCCACGTGCCGTGGAGCCACTAAGCCCTTGTGCCACGACGGTTGGGCCTGCGCTGTAGAGCCTGGGAGCCTCAAGCGCAGAGCTCACATCTGCAGCTACACCCGGCTAACAAGAGGCGTCGCCGCAGTGAGAAGCCCTTGAACCACAACTCAACGCAACTCGAGAAAAGCCCGCACAGCAGTGAAGACCCTGGAACGGCCAAGGATGAAGAAATAAGATCATTTTTAAAAGTCTGAGCAGCACTGAGTTAGATCAGAAGTCAACAAACAACAGCCATGGGCCAAACCCAGCCCATCCCCTATTTTTGTATGGCCCATTGTTAAGGAGGCTTTTTACCATTTTGAGTAGCTGAATATTTATTCAAAAAGGATTATTATTTTATGATATGTGAAAATTATATGAAATTCACATTTCAACATCCATAAACAAAGTTTACTTGAAATGTTTTTTTAAAAAAAGAATCTGTCATAAAGCCAAGGCAATAGTTAAATAAACCATAAAATAAAAAAAAAACAATTCTTATGTAAAAGTCATAGACTACATATTCAAATACAATTTTGTTATTAAAAAAACTTAGGAATAGACTCACCGACATAGGAAACAGACATGGTTAACAAAGGGGAAAGGGCGGGAATAAATTAGGAGTTTGGGACTAATGGCGACACACACCAGTACATACAAAATGATAAACACACAAGGGCCTGCTGCATAGAACAGCACAGGGAACCGTATTCCATACTCTGTAATAACCCGTAACGAGAAAGTGTCTGAAAAGAATATATATGTACAACTGAATCACCTCGCTGTACACGAGAAACTAACACCACATTGAAAATCAACTGCACTTCAGTAAAAACAAATAAGTAAATAAAACAAAACTTAGGAACAGGAAAAAAGAAATGCAGATTCTTGGGTGCCACCCAGGCCTAATGAGTCAGAATCTGTGTTTCCACAAAACGATCATTAGCTAATAAGCAGCTGTGCATTTTGCTTTCTGTTTGAGCTCAGCTAATTCAAACGCTTTATCAAAGAAGGAATGGCTTGATCTAAGTCACTGGCGGGC
This sequence comes from Moschus berezovskii, assembly GCF_049115385.1. Classification (NCBI taxonomy): domain Eukaryota; kingdom Metazoa; phylum Chordata; class Mammalia; order Artiodactyla; family Moschidae; genus Moschus; species Moschus berezovskii. The sequence continues at coordinate 29,751,823 of NC_142487.1, read as the reverse complement.
AGCAAGATCACTTGCTGTTGCTTATAATACCCTCCAGTGAGCTGGTTAACCTGTGCTTCACTTGTGCCTGCAGGACCCTTTCAAATTCCTAATGCTGTCTACTCATGTTTGTTTTCTTTTCTTCTGGATAAATATTGCTAGATTCTTGTTTCCCCTACCCCAAAACAACTTTGTCAATGCTCTCATATGTATGTTCTATTTCATTAATTTTTTAAAAAATTTTAATTAATTTTTTAATTGGAGTTATCGTCTCTTTACAATGTTGAGTTAGTTTCTGCTGTGAGGCAAAGTGAATCGGCTATATGTATGTATACACACACACCCTCTCCCTTGGATTTCCTCCCCATTTGTGTCGTCATAAAGCACATGGGGTCGCGGAGAGTCGGACACGACTGAGCGACTGAACTGAACTGAACTGAAAGCACTGAGCAGAGTTCCCTGTGCTAAACCAGGAGCTCCTGGTGGCTCAGATGGTAAGGAGTCTGCCTGCAGTGCGGGAGACCCAGGTTTGAGCCCTGTGTCGGAAGACCCAGGAAGATCCTGTGTTGGCAATTTCCCCTGGAGAAGGCAATGGCACCCCACTCCAGTGTTCTTGCCTGGAGAATCCCATGGATGGAGGAGCCTGGTGGGCTGCGGTCCATGGGGTCACAAAGAGTTGGACACGACTGAAGCGACTTAGCAGCAGCAGCAGCAGCAGGTCTTATCGGAGAAGGCAATGGCACCCCACTCCAGTGCTTTTGCCTGGAGAATCCCATGGACGGAGGGGCCTGGTGGGCTGCGGTCCACGGGGTCGCACGGAGTTGGTCACGACTCACTTTCACTTCTTTCCGGGTTCCCATGTAGGTTCTCTTTAGTTTTCTATTTCACACACGGCCAATCTCAAGTCCCCACCCCGCCCCACATTTGTTCTCCACATCTGTGTCTCTGTTTCTGCTTTGCAAACAAGTCCATCTGTACCATTTTTTCCAGATTCCACATGTACACACTAATATATGATATTTGTTTGTGTATTTCACTCATTACTGTTTTACCTCTGTTAACTTTCTACTGTCTTTGGGTTTACGCTGCTATTTTTTCCCTCTAAATCTTTTTTGTTTGTTTTTTAATTTTATTTATTTTTAATTGGAGGATAAATGCTTTATGATATCGTGTTGGCTTCTGTCATACAAGAATGTGGATCAGTCACAAGTATACATATATTCCCTTCCTCTAAGTCTTAAGTTGGCTCTTTTTATTACTAAGTTTTAGATTTTATTTCCTAACAAAAACATCTAAACCTATAAGTTGTTCTCTAAGTACCACTTTAGCTGCATCTGGTACATTTTGGTACATAATTTTTAGTTACTTTTAGCTCTAAATATTTTAATTCTATTGTGATTTTTAAAATTTTGTTTATTTTCATTTTTGGCTGTGCTGGATCTTCATTGCTGTGCAGGCCATTCTCTCATTGCAGCAAGCAGGGGCTACGCTCTAATAGCGGCTCATTGTGGCAGCTTCTCTTATGGGGGAGCATGTATTCTGCAAGCGCAATTTTTGTTGGCCTTTATGAAAACTCACATCCAGGATGGAGATGATATTTGCAACAGAACTAGTTCTATTAGAAACAGTTGCCCTTAGAAGTTCTGAAACGCACTGGGAAACCCAGCACTAGGCTTCCTGAAGAAGCACTGGTGCAATGAAAAGTCTGAAATAACTCTCAGTGTCAAACAATGAGGGGTGTGCTAGAGTGGAACAATGGTGTGGGGTGCTTTCAACTCTTAGCAAGCTCAAGACAACTTTTCTAAAGCAATAAATATTTTGCAATCCCCCTTTGTTATCCTGAAATGAAATTCACAGGCAATATACCTAGGCAAGTGCATTTTTTTTTAAAGGGATAGAATAGCCTGACTATAACATTAAACAAGTCAAATAGGATAAAAATATTAAGCAGTTTTCAATCCATTCATGTCCAATGAGGAAAACAAAACACTCTAGGTATTTCAAATAGAAGTAAATTAATCCAGGGAACTAGTTATAAGGGTTTGGGAAGGGCTGCAGAGCAGAGATGAAGCCAGGCTGGTCCAGGGTTAGGAGCGACATGGAGTCACCACCCCCCGGAACTCGAGAAGCAGGAGGGAAGAGAGCGATGCGGGGCCTCCGTGGCCGGCGCTGCAGCCGCCACCACGGGCAGCATGCAGCCCAGAGCCAGGGAAGCACCAGCTCCCTGTGCTCCTGTTCCAGCCTCCCCAGTGTTTCCCGCTAGCAGACGCTCAATGCAGCCAGATGGGGAGGAATCTGGAAGATATAACTTGGAGGTTTCCGACCCCAGAGATGGAGAGCAGGGCTTGGAAGGGGCTACAGAGCTGACAGATAACAGTTGCAACTTGCAAATTTTTAGGCGCAACTACAGTTGAAGATATAATGAAGAAACCAGATGCTTGAATCTGCTTTTAAATAAGTTGGACTTAATAGAAGCAAGATAAGGTACCACTATGTTTGTAGGTACTTTCTGCATCTGACGTTGTAAATAAATGGCTGATAAGTGTATTTCCCTGTAATGTGTATACATGCTAAGCTACTTCAGTCGTATCCAACTCTTTGTGACCCATGGACGATAGCCCGCCAGGCTCCTCTGTCCATGGGATTCTCCAGGCGAGAATACTGGAATGGGTTCTCATGCCCTCATGCCCTCCTCCAGAGGATCTTCCTGACCCAGGGATCGAACCCACGTCTCTTGTGTCTCCTGCACTGGGAAGCGGGTTCTTTACCCCTAGCGCCACCGGGGAGGGGGGGGTCCCTGTGTGTACACTCACTACAGATGCAATGATTGCAGTACAGACAGACCCAGGCGGCCAGAATCCTGACTCAGATGCTGGGAGTGGCTTTCCTGTTGCTGATGAGGTTTTCCAAATGGTTGAGTTGAAAACTCATAGTAAAAAGTATAAACAAAACAAAACTCATCAGTTGCAGTGCTGTAAAATTCAGTGTATACTAAAACCATGCCAAAAAGCTTCGCAGTTATACGTCAAAATGAGTCGGGTCTTGGGCTTCAGTCATTTTAAGATTTTTTTCCCACTGTTGTAAATATCCACCAGGACATTCAAAATTTGAGCTGGACTAAGCTTTGCAGAACACCTAATTTCTGGTCTCTTGCCTTCTAAGTGCCAGCTACACACCCTTCCCCAACTGTCTGCAATCCCGCCCTGACTGTGACAGCTGAAAATGCCTCCACTGGTTTCCAGTCCTCTCCTAAGTGGCAGTGCTGCTCCTCTTAAGACCACTGAGGCAGCTGAAAGCTTGTGACATGGAAACATCATGAGATATTGAATGAAAAGGAGTTTCTAGGACAGGATTACAGGACGACAGAGGACGAGATGGGTGGATGGCGTCACCGATTCAATGGACATGAGTCTGAGCAAACTCCAGGAGATGGTGAGGGACAGGGAGGCCTGGCGTGCTGCAGTCCATGAGGTCGCAAAGAGTCGGACACGACTGAGCAACTGAACCACAAATCACAGGATGATCGTCTTTGATTCTTTTACAAAGTATTTATATACATATATGAGAAAAGATTCAGCAAATAGAAATCGAAGTGTTCAACAACAGTTTTCTCTGAGGTTGCAATTTGAGGAATAATTTTTGTCTTTTATCTTGTTGTTCAGGCGCCCAGTTGTGTCTGACTCTTTGTGACCCCATGGACCGCAGCACGCCAGGCCTCCCTGTCCCTCACCAGCTCCTGGGGCTTGCTCAAACTCATGTCCATTGAGTCGGTGATGCCATCCACCCATCTCAGCTTCTGTCATCCCCTTCTCTTTCCGCCTTCAATCTTTCCCAACATCAAAGTCTTTTCCAGTGAGTTGGCTCTTTGCATCAGGTGACCAAAGTATTGGAGTTCCAGCTTCAACATCAGTCCTTCCAATGAATACTCAGGATTTTTACAATTTTCTTCTTGGGAAATTGAAAATTCATTCAACAACAATAAAACAAAAACCAACAGGTCAGGCCAGGCACACATATGAGTGAGGATGCTTCTTGGCTCAGACGACCAGTCAGCCCTCAAATCTGTCAATAATGGCTGGCAGCTTGACACAGATACCTGTTATAAGCATTTGCTCAAACTCTGGTCCTCCCAGAAACGTTACCTCCTTCCTGCACATAAACCATTCTCTGATGCTCACTGAGCTTCCAGCATAGTGAGCAGGGCCTTTCCTTGGACAGGTGCCACAGGTCCAAATTAGGTCCTGCTGTGTTATACTGTTGCCATTATAGCACAGGGTTTTCCTTAAGAATCAGAGCCCCCACTGAACTAAGCGCTTTATGTTGTGCAAACAATTCATCCTTACGCCTGTGCCATGAATCTCAGGTATAAATCCCCTAACGGAGAGACCCAGCCCCAGTCTCAGACAGCCACTTCCCTCCACGGGCCAAGCCACGGTGGCAGCACCAGTGAGATGCCTCGAGGCGGGTGGGTTGCAGGCTGGATGTTAGAGGCAAGCTATCACTGGGGGCCCTACCAGGGAACCAGGAAGGATGGTAGCATGGGAACACCCATGTGGTGCTGTTGGCAGGTAGCCCGTTGGGATTCAACCCAACACACGGTCTCCAAACCCAGCCCCCAACCCCCAAGACCTCTGCCTTGCATGGGGCCTGGCGTGTGGATCACCGGGCGGGGCTCTACCTGACGCACACACATCGCCTAAGCCCGAACGCCTGGGCCAAGACCAGGGATGGTTTCCAGATGTGGGCCTCGCATCAGGAACAGCCATCAGGAGGCTGCTTATTTGAACAAAGACTGTAAGTACTCAAAGAGCCCCAAGGTCCAAAGAACGCTGCCAAGACCTGGCGAGCAGATGAGTGCAGAGCGGACCTTGATTTACGGCTCCAGGAGAGAAGAACCCGGGTTTTGTGGGCCACATCGACGCGTGCGAAGCTGGAGCGTCTGCTCTTACAGGACAGGTGACGGCTTCATTCACGGCATTAAAATCAGGGGCTGAGACTCCAGCAAGAGTGGAATTCTGGGCTGAAGACAGGTTTCTGTTTGCGACATCCCATCTCTTGACCCCACGCCCCTTTACACACCATCCTGTAACCCATATTCTCTGGAAGCATTTTTGAAACACAGAATTTTACAGCTTTTCAGCGTGGTGTCCCGTTTAGCGCACCATGCCCCGTGGACACACTTTCTTCTGCTCATAACCACGTGGCTGGAGAATCTCCCCACTTGAGAGGAGAAACCAAAAAGAAGAGATGCCATTAGCCATTGTCTCTGGAAGAGGCCGGGGATTTGGCTGCGACTCGGAGCTAAATCTTTCGCTCCCAGGAGAGGAGAAATTTGCTCCTCTGGCCGAGCTGTCACAGGCTGAACTGTTTTGCCTGCCTAATTCGTCTGTTGAAGTCCTAGCCCCCCGCACCTCGGAGACTGCATTTGGAAAGGGGTAATTAAATTAAAATGAGGTGATGAGGGTGGGCCCTGATTCAACCCAACAAGTGTCCCCCAAGAAGAGATAAGGATACAGACACACGCAGAAGGAACACTCCATGAAGACGCGGGGAGGGCTTCCCAGGCAGCTCAGTGGCAAAGGATCCGCCTGCCAGTACAGGAGACACAGGTTCGATCCCTGGTCCGGGAAGATCCCACATGCCTTGGGGCAATGAAGCTGGTGCACCACAGCTTCTCAGCCTGAGAGCTAGAACGTGGGAGATGGAACTGCGGGAGTCCACCCACACTGCAACAAGAGAGGAGCTCCTGTTCGCCTGGACAGACGAAAAGCCCAAGCAGCAACAAAGACTCAGCACAGCCAGAAACAGACACATAATTCAACAAAAAAGACACAGGGACAAGACAGCCATCCTCAGGCCAAGAAGGGCCCGGGAAGGATCCAGCACCGCCACACCTTCAGCTGGGCCTTCCAGCCTCCAGGAAAGTGAGACAGTGAACTTCTGTGGAGTCACCCGGCCTGCGGCCCTCTGTTTGGAAGTGGCAGTGAGCGACCAAGACGCGAGTGGAGGGGGCGCGCCTGGCGGGCGCCGGGGGCGTGGCCTTGCTGAGCCGAGGCCCGCGCGGCGCGGCCGGGCTGCGACGGGGAGCCCGGGTGCAGGCCTGAGCCCGAGGACCCGCCGGCCTCCCAGCGTGCGTCCTTACCCTCGCACTGCCATAGCCTCCGGTCAGGGTCGCCCTCCAGCCCTGGTCCTGTGTGGGCCTTAAGCACAAGGCCCCCACCGAGGACAGGGGAGTGGGGGCGCCTCCTTGGGCCCTGAGGACAGTGTGCCCCGGGGCAAGTCCAGAGCCAGGAACCAGGGGCGTGCCCGCTGACGGGGCAGCCTCCCTGGGTCTCAAGAGCAGCTCGTGGGTGGCTGAGGAGCACCGGTGCCCTTCGGCGCTGGTGCCTGTCTGATCCATCCCTGCACGGATCACACGCAGAATCTATATTTTACCATCTGTGATACCTTGGGGAAGTTACTGAAACCTTCTGGTCCTGTTTTCGGGGTACGGAGCAAGGATAAGCATCCTTTCACAGAGTTAAGGATTCAGTGAGACAATGGATACAGTCTTGGCGCTTTCTCTTACTTCTGGAGCACCTTCTGCGTGCCGGGCACCGTTCTACGATTTGAGGATATAATAGAAAAGTAGAGCAAAAAATACCTCCACCCTCATAGACTTCTGTTGTGGAGAAGGAGAAACTATGAAGGAAACAAACGTGGAGAATGACTCTTGGAAGGAAGGGCTGGTGCCCGGGCACCCAGTGCAGGTGAGGAGAGGGAGGATACGTGTGCGTGTGGGGCCTGTGGCCTCAGGCCGTGTCAGCACCGCACAAACTAGATGCTTGCAAGGCTGACGCTTCAGGGAGAAGAGGCTGGAAAGTCTCTGCTCGTTGGCCCAGGAAATGACTGGGAAGCGTATGCCCAGGGTATGTATTTCCCGAATGAGGGGAAAATGTCTCCTGGTTGAAAACAAAATGAGTTTGGAAGTTCCTCAAAGTACTATACACAGACTTGGCAGGAGACCCAGCAATTGCATTCTGAAGTACCGACTCCAAAGAACCGAAAGCAGGGGCTCAGGTCCAGTGTTCACGGCAGCACTGGTCAGGGAGGCAGCAATCCAGTGGTCCGTCAACAGCAAAAGGTGGAGCATGAGTACAATGGAATATTATTGAGTAAGTACAACAGAATATTACAGAACATGAGTACAATGGAATCTCACTGAACCTTCACAAGGAATGGAATTCTGATACACACTAGGCGTGGATGAACCTTGAGCACATTATTATACCATATGAAATAAGCCAGACACAAAAGGACAACTCTCGCACAATTCCACGCACACGAGGCACGTAGAACAAGGTCACGGGCAGCAAGTACACGGTGGCTGCCAGGGTCTAGGGGAGGAAGAATGGGGAGTCCTCGCTGAATGGGAATCGAGTCGCTGCTTGGGATGATGGGTGAGTTCTGCAAGCAGGTCATGCTGATAGCTGCCGAGTACTGTGAATCCTGAAAGCCACTGTGCTGCACACTGGGAAACAGAACGATATGGTAAGTTTTATGTTATGCACTTCTTACCATAACAAAAACAAGAGAAATAAGTAAAAATGAAGCGATGTACCCCAGATCTTAGAGCTAGGGGTTTTCAGATACTGAAACTGGAACCCTGGGATCCAGTTTCCCAGCCCAGCTCTCTCCAGAAATAGAAAGTAAAAGTGTTAACCGCTCAGTGGTGTCCAGCTCCTCACAGGGCCACGGCCTGCAGCCCGCCAGGCTCCTCTGCTCTTGGAAACAGAAACCACCGTCTCAGCAGTGGCCAGCACTCACAGCAGCAGCAGCAGTGGTACCGGGAGTCACTCAGTGTTCTTCCTCTAGTCCTTCTTAACTGTCTTTCCCGTCCTCCCTCTCAGGCTCTTCTGAGGTGTGGCGTAGTCACTAGGTGATTAGGGCCATGGACAGAGGCGCCTGATAGGCTACGGTCAATGGGATCGCAAAGAGTCGCACACAACCAAGCAACTGGTCTTTCAGCCACTAAATGAGGACTTCCCAGGAGGTTCCGTGGTAAAGAACGAGCCTGCCAGTGCAGGATCCCCTGGAGGAGGGCACGCAGCCCGCTGCAGTATTCTTGCCTGGAGAGTCCTGTGGACAGAGGAGCCTGGCGGACTAAAATCCATAGGGCTGCAGAAGAGTTGGACACGCTGAGTGCCTGAACAGCAGCCGCCGTTGCTGACTGGGACCACTCCACGTACGGACTAGGAGCTGCGCCCTGGAGTCTGGCTGCCCGAGTTCAGACCCCAGCTCGGCCACATCCTGGGCGGGTGGTTTGGGGCAAGTCTCTTGAACTCTCTGTTCTTCGGTGTCCCCACCCGTGAGGGAGGGTAACGGCAGAGTCTCCAAGCCTGGCGTTGTTAGGGCTAAGCGCGTGCTTCCACTGTTAACGCCACAGGGCTAAAAGAACTGCCTCAGAGGGAGGCTCTCTGGCCAGCGCAGAAGGTTGCTGGACTCTTACACCCCTTCTGCACGATTCTTACAGCCCCAGGACTCTTCTAGAAGGCTGCATCCGAGGCAAGAGGAACAGCCAAGATGCACATCCTGACTTACTCAGGGATGTCCAATGACCTCCCAGTTCCTGTCCCAGTTTCAGGACACAGTTCATAAACTACTAGGCTGCGATGAGAGTGAAAGTGTTAGCCGCTCAGTCGTGTCCAATCCTTTGCGACCCCACGGACTGTAGCCCGCCAGGCTCCTCTGTCCATGGGATTTTCCAGGTAAGAACACTGGAGTGGGTTGCCATTCCCTTCTCCAGGGGATCTTCCTGACCCAGGGGTCAAAGCAGGGTTTCCTGCATTGCAGGAGGATTCTTTACCGTCTGAGCCCCCAGGGAAGTCCTAGGCTATCCTAGTGATGAGTGCCATTTAAAAACCAACACAACATTGAATAGCAATTTTCCTCCATTTAAAAAAATAAACAAAAAATTTTTAAAGAAGTATAAATTAAAAAATGATCTGCTGCAGATGTGCAGCCTAATAAAGGGTGGACTCTGACAATGAAAGTGAAACCACTCTATTGCTAACAAAACAAAACTGACGTGTGCGCAGATAGTCTACACACACTGGGAAGCACATTGCTGCCGTTTTCAGTGCTGCCCCCTCTGGGCAGCCGGAGAACTGCAGCCCAAGTCACACACTGGGGGCCGGGGGTGCTGCGGGCACAGGCCTGACCGTATTATGTTTCCCCGACATAAGCCAGCTCCCGATTCTGTTCCCTCTGTTCTCAGTAAATGGATTTGTGAGGTACTTACAGTGCTCCTGTTCCCATGAAATGAGGCTTAAAGAAAGCAAAGAAAAAAGGCAGCCAGCCCCTGAGAACCCAAGGAGCTGCCGGGCCATCTGGGCCCTGGGGCCTGTCCTGGGCTCCTGGAGGCCTGGGAGTGCTCCCCCCTGGAGGCCTAGGAGTGCTCCCCTCGGAGGACATCGCTGTCCCATCGCTGTCCCTGCTTTGCCAGCCTGAGACTTGATGTCTAGAGGCCCGGCAATGAGACCAGTATGTTCCACTCCACACTTTAAGGGCTTCCCAGGTGGCTCAGTGGTAAAGAACCCACCGGCAATGCTGGAGACACGAGGGACAGGTTCTGTCCCTGGAGGAGGGCACGGCACCCCACTCCAGTGTTGTCACCTGGAGAATCCCATGGACAGAGGAGCCTGGCGGGCTGCAGCCCAGGGGGTCACACAGAGCTGGATACCACTGTGTTCACACACTATTTAAACTTTTGCATGGAAAGGAAAAAAACCACTGTAGACTAATTTTTTCTAAATGACAAATGTAAAAAAAAAATTCTTGCAGTTCATATGATAAAACAGGGATAAAAGTTCCTAATACAAAAAACGAGCACCTAGAAATAAGATGAGAGAAAGAGAAAGAGTCCAACAGACAATGTGGGCATCGTGGGCAGAAACCACCCCCGGAACGCGTCTTCATCCACTGCACTGGCAGAAGTCCTAGTTTTCAATACCTCGCTCTGCCAGCTGGTCTGTGGAGAGGCAAGCATGGTGGAATGTTGCTGGTGGGATGTGAACTGGTATTTCCATTATGGAGAGGATTGTGTCTCATCCATCAAAATTTACAAATACCTGGGGAATTCCCTGGTGGTCCAGTGGTTAGGACTCTGTGTTTTCACTACTGAGGGCCTGGGTTCAATCCCTGGTTAGGGAGCTGAGATCTCGCAAGCTGTGAGGTGTGGCCAAAAAAAGAAATTGCAAATGCATGACCCCTTTTCTGAGAACGCACCCTGTGGTCACGGGCAGGCACAGAAGAGGGTTTGCGCAGGAGACTGGTCGCTGCAACCTTGCTTGTGATAGGAAACTGCTGCCAGCAGAGGGCTCTTCCCAGACCGAGGCCTCCTGGGATGGACCGCTCCACTGCTGGAACAAGAGGAGGCGTGTCCTTGGCACGGATGCGAAAGCGCTGTACTGTGTCTCTTGAGAAAAACAAGTGAGCTTCAGGACTGTGTGTATGACTTGCCACTTTGTGTAGCAAAAGGAGTGGAAGACAGGAATTTATATTTGCATTCTCTTGGCTTTGCAAGGCAAATCTGAAGGGATTTAGGGAAGAGCTACCGAAAGAGTTTATCTGTTAGGTGCGGAGTCTGGATGGACGCAGTAAGGCTTGGAGACAGACTCTCCAGCCTCCCCTTTCTGTACTGACTGCTGAAAGGAAGAAAGGGCTTCCAATTCAGACTTAACTAAGTATATTCTTATAAGGGGATAGGGCAGATTCACCTATATCACACCAGGAGAATAAACAGTCCAACATTTCTGAAATGGACTGTTCTGAAATAGCTCAACATTTCTGAAGTGTGAAGATTCGCCTATATCACAACGAGATAATAAACAGTCCAACAATTCTGAAATTATGCACACAAAAATTTCACTGGAAGTATTTTGGCTGTATGTTGTTCACAGGGGAAAACTACAAGTTTTTGGAAGATGGACATGTTAACTAGCCAACAGCAGAGGATGGGCTGAATTAACTGTGGTTGAGTCACAAGATGGAACAGTAAAAGTTAATTAAAATAACATGAAGTACAGCTGACCCTTGAACAACTGGGGGTGATGGATGCTATCCCACTTCCTGCAACGGAAAGTCTGCAAATACCTTCATGGTTGATCCTCCTATTCATGGTTCTACATCCGGGGACCCAACAGACCATGGATCTTGCAGTACTGTAGTACATAATTTTTGAAAAAATCCATGCAGTTCAAATCTGTGCAGTTCAAGGGTCAACTGTATATGTTTTGACATGTCTTTGAATGGAAAAGTTGGTCGCTGAATGGAAAAGCAGATTACACATTTATATGACATGGTGTAATATTTGTAAAAATGTAGACATAGAAATAAATAAATTCTGTGAGAATAATACACCAGAATGTCATCAGTGATTATAGCTACATAGTAGGGCATGATCAATTTAAATTTTTATTTTTTACTTACCTAACTTTTTAAATATTATGAATCAATACTGGGATTAAAGTTAATTTAAAATAATCTTCCCAATATATGTGTATATTTGAAAAGATAATTTTAAATGCTGGGATCATTGCTATATCAGTTCAGTTCAGTCGCTCAGTCATGTCCGACTCTTTGCGACCCCATGAACCACAGCACGCCAGGCCTCCCTGTCCATCACCAACTCACGGAGTTCACACAAACTCATGTCCGTCGAGTCGGTGATGCCATCCAGCCATCTCATTCTCTGTCGTCCCCGTCTCCTCCTACCCCCAATCCCTCCTAGCATCAGACTCTTTTCCAGTGAGTCAACTCGTCGCATGAGGTGGCCAAAGTATTGGAGTTTCAGCTTTAGCATCAGTCCTTCCAATGAACACCCAGGATTGATCTCCTTTAGAATGGACTGGTTGGATCTCCTTGCAGTCCAAGGGACTCTCAAGAGTCTTCTCCAGCACCACAGTTCAAAAGCATCAATTCTTCGGCGATCAGCTTTCTTCACAGTCCAACTGTCACATCCATACATGACCACGGGAAAAACCATATATAAAACCATTGCTATATATCCTGTTACGGAACCTGCTTTTTTAGCTTGCTGCTGCTTCAGTCGTGTCCGACTCTGTGTGACGCCATGGACTGTAGTCCACCAGGCTCTTCCGTCCATGGGATTTTCCAGGCAAGAGTACTGGAGTGGGGTGCCATTGCCTTTTCAGCTTGAGCGTTCATTAAATGCTAATGCTGGGAAACTGAAGGCAGGAAGAGAAGGGGAAGACAGAGGATGAGATGGTTGGATGGCATCACTGAGTCAGGGGACATGAGCTTGCGCAAACTCTGGGAGACGGTGAAGGACAGGGAAGCCTGGTGTGTGGCTGGAGTCGAAAACAGTTGGACACGACTTAGCAACTGAACAACAGAACACATCTCAGGGAACTGAGTGCTGGGACTAAAAGTTTTTATGTCTGTTTACTTTTTTCTCACTTGGATCTTCTGATTTTTCTACTGTCAACATTTAGCAATTTATGCAATTAAGAAATAAACAGTCTTTAAAAGAAATAGTTGGTGGCTTTCAAAGCTCTTTTTGGGCAGCCTGCAACAATTTGTGGGAAAGCAGGCGGGCCACGATAACTCCATGTGGAGAAACAGACGCTGAGGTTAGGTTTGCGGGGAGACTCTGGGCCATCAGAGTGAAGCTGGATCTGGAGCCCGGCTTCTAACACATGGCTCATTCTGCCTGCTGTGTACATTCCCAGAGTCCTCCCAGACGTCCCGACGGCTCGGTCTCAGCTCCTGCTCCACTAGGAACGTGTACAGGGTCGTCTGTGATGCCCAGGGAAAATGCACAGGAGGAGGGGCTCCCCGACACGAGGGAGCATCTCTCAGGAGACGCTCGGTTCAGGGCCCTGTGTTACATCACAGTGATATTCTCAAGAGTTCTCTTTCCACTTTTCCCTGAATAGGCTTACCACTGCATATGGGCAGATTCACAGATATTTCTAGAGGAAGTGATTTCCATTAAAAGAAAAGAAAAGGTAATCCTGTTACAGATGTTTAAAAAAATGTTATTAAAGGGTAAACTAATATTTTTACCTCTGGATTTCAATGCTTAGGTAGTTAGCTCAGAGGCACTCGATCAGTCTTGGATGGTTGCCACAGATCAACGAGTGGACAGACGGAAGGGTGATTGTTTGAGACGCCTTAGTTGAAAGAGGGAAAGGGAGACGAGGGAAGGCAGGCAGGCAGGAGGGGTGGGGGGGCTGCTCGGCTTGGTTGGAGAGAGAGACCGAAAATGGCTGGGATGGAAGCAAGGTGCTGGCTCCCAAGCGGGAGGGATGTGATGGAACAATGGCTTGGTGGGTGTGAGGATAGACTGACGGGTGGATGGGACAGATAGATAGAGCTGAAATTGACACTGAAGTATAGCAAGACTCTCATTCAAGCGCTGGGGCCTGGCATAATTTTCTTCTGTGGTGCTGGCTTAGGCGCTTCAGTCACGTCCAACTCTTACAGCCCCCTGGACTGCACCCCACCAGGCTCCTCTGCCCATGGGATTTCCCAGGCAAGAATACTTGGGTGGGTTGCCATTTCCTCCTCCAGGGGATCTTTCTGATCCAAGGATCGAACTCACATCTTCTGCATGGCAGATGGATTCTTGATGGCTGAACCACCAGGGAAGCACCAACTCTCTTCTAGGAAGGATGGAGATTTCACAGCTTCATATACGAGTCTCTCTAACAGCTGCCAAGGTGGACCCAGGGCTCTCCACTGGAACCTGTCCTCCTCACAACCGTAAAACGGCAGAGTAAGAAGAGGCTCAAAAGAGGGCGTGCAAGAGGCAGCGTCCTTATTTTAGGTGAGGTGGTGGACTGAGACCCCCTTGTGGATAATGAACGTCCAGGCTATTAGAGACTTTATGAAAGACTGGGCGTTTAAGATAAAACTGTAGAGCACAGAAGGGAACAAAAGAAGAGAACAGGGTCATTAAAACCATTCAGTGGGATGGGACAGGTCACCCCGCCGAGGTTTCGGCCAAGGCTAAACTGCAATGAGTAATGCTGCCTGCCCTGGTGTTCTTCCTGTCACTCCCCAAAAGCTTTTTTTTCCATTTTAAGAGTGCCAAAAGGTGTGTTTCTAATTTTATTCCTCTCCAGTTCTCTTTACAGTATTCAAACCTGGGCGAATGTCAGGAATATGAAGGCGCGTCATTTTTTGGAGTTTAAGTCAGCCAGGAGTCGCAGCACTCTGCATTTCCTGCTGTTTGCAGTGCCAGCTGCACCCGCGTGGTCCTCCGAGCACACATCTGTCCGCTGACGGCCTGCCAGGCCGCTAGCAAAGCTGGCGGACAAGGCACACACCTGGGTGTTTTTTCTCTTTAGATTCTGTCCCTGTAACTAGAGGCAAAAGCGCCAGGCTTCCTGCAACCCCTCCCGAAGTTTGCAAGAGAACCGGGAGGAGGCAGGGTTCACTCAGACAAAGCCCGAGAGCAGCGGGAAGTCCCAAAGTACCTTTCTAGCCCCGAGAAAGGCGTCTTTGCCGGGTCTTTGCGCTGCCTGTGAAGAAGCACGCTCTCCTGCAGGTTTGGAATCAAGACGCAATGGCAGGTGCTGCCTGAGCCCGTCCACACCCTTGTCCTTCCCCTTCAGCGATGACAGGCTGGAATTCCAATGGCCAGCACCTCGTCCTGTGGCCCGAAGACTTTCTCTTGACCTGGAGCACCCGCCTTGCACCGGTGGATCAGGCCACAGTGCCCAGGAATGGATGCCCCTGGAACAGCCTCCCAACAGGGCAGGACGGGGATGGGGTGTGGACACCCTGGCTCCCTCAGCCCCCAGACAGGACACTCTGAGAGGCACATTCTACACGGGCTGCCAGAGCTTTCTGAGCAGGTATAAGCTTCAGTCACCCACGGTGACAGCCAGTTTGATATCACGCACTTAGCTGTCTTTCCTTTCCTGTCCTGTGTCCCCATGCCCCTGCCAGCGGTCTCCTGGGATCATCTTCCAAATAAACTGCTCCATCTGGAGTCTCTGTCTTAGGGTCAGACTCACAGAGTTCCCAAAGACGGGCGCCTACCTCGGCCAGTGGGAGACTGCTGTGGAGGATGGAGGGATTGGTGACAGACTCCCTCCCTGAACTGGAAGTGTGGCTCCTTCTGTAGCCTGAGCTGTAGCACAGGGCTTGGAGGCCCCAAGATGCACTTTGGGGTCTCTCCGGCTTCCGGCCTCTGTCCCAGGAGGGGTGGCTGCGTGGCGCTGGCACAGTGGAGTCACAGGAGGGCCCCCACGTGCTCCTGCCCCCATCCGTGAGCACCTCCTCACCTGTCCCTCCTCCCCGTGAGGTCGCATGTGGAGGGGTCATGAGAAACGGAGGACAAGAGCGCAAGGGAAGCAGAAGGCTTCTCTGTATCCTGCTCGTTTCCTTTAGATTCAACTTACGCTTTTCCTCTGAAGTATATTTAATAGTGTATTTTTTACGGAGGATCTGCTGGGGGTAAACTTTCCACTTTCAGCTTCCCTGGCGGCTTAGTGGGAAACAGTCCACCTGGCAGTGCAGGCGACAGGGGTTTGATCCCTGATCAGGGAGGATCCCACATGCCGAGGAGCAGCTAAGCCCATTCACCACGGCTGCTGAGCCTGTGCTCTGGAGCCGGGCACCATGGCTCCTGAAGTCTGTATGCCCTGGAGCCTGTGCTTCTAAACAAGAGAAGCCACCGCAGTGAGAAGCCTGCACAGCAACGAAGACACAGCACAGACAAAAATGAAGAAATAAAACTGTTTTTATAAACTTTCCACTCTTATTTAACTGAAGATGTCTTTATGGTATCCTTGAGCTTGAATAACCCTTCAGCTAGATTTTGGAGTCTACCTTGGTACTTACTTTCTGTTGGCACGTGCCTTTTCTTCTGACTTCTCTTGTTGATGTTGAGAAGGCTGTTTTCAGTTGGGCTGTCGTTGCTTTGCAGGCAAGCCTGCTTTGTTTCTTAATCTCCGGTTTCTTTATCAAGAGAGATTTAATCTCTTTTCCCTCTCTGGCGTTCTGCAATTTTATTTTCATCTGTAGGTGTGCCTTTATTTCCAGGACTCCCTACCACTGGACAATGAAGGATCATGTCTTCTGTTCTTTAAAAAAACAAACAAATTCGGCCAGTATCTCTTTGAGGATTGCCACTGCCTCATTCTTTCTCTTCCAGCTTAAAATTCCCATCAAGGATAAGCAGCTCGTGTTACTCTATCCTTCATGCCTCTTCAGTTCAGTTCAGTTCAGTCGCTCTGTCGTGTCTGACTCTCCACGACCCCATGAATCACAGCACGCCAGGCCTCCCTGTCCATCACCAACTCCCAGAGTTCACTCAAACTCATGTCCATCGAGTTGGTGATGCCATCCAGCCATCTCATTCTCTGTCGTCCCCTTCTCCTCCTGCCCCCAATCCCTCCCAGCATCAGGGTCTTTTCCAGTGAGTCAACTCGTCGCATGAGGTGGCCAAAGTATTGGAGTTTCAGCTTTAGCATCAGTCCTTCCAATGAACACCCAGGACTGATCTCCTTTAGAATGGACTGGTTGGATCTCCTTGCAGTACAAGGGGCTCTCAAGAGTCTTCTCCAACACCACAGTTCAAAAGCATCAATTCTTCACAGTCCAACTCTCACATCCATACATGACCACGGGAAAAACCATAGCCTTGACTAGATGGACCTTTATTGGCAAAGTAATGTCTCTGCTTTTTAATATACTATCAAGATTGGTCATAACTTTCCTTCCAAGGAGTAAGCGTCTTTTAATTTCATGGCTGCAATCAGCATCTGCAGTGATTTTGGAGCCCCCAAAAATAAAGTCTGACACTGTTTCCACTGTTTCCCCATCTATTTCCCATGAAGTGATGGGACCAGATGCCATGATCTTTGTTTTCTGAATGTTGAGCTTCAAACCAACCTTTTCACTCTCCTCTTTCACTTTCATCAAGAGGCTTTGCCTCTTAAGCTGTCTTTAATATTTTCAATCTCCCCTTGGCTCCATCTTCCAATTTACAAACTTTTCCTTTAGCTGTGCTAAGCTGCTGCTTAACCCTATCCACTGAGTGTTTTATTCAAATAATCCTATTTTTCATTTCTACAAGTTCTATTTGGCTCTTCTTTGACTCTATCGGTCATATTTATCTCCATTTATTACTTGCTTATCTGTGCTTTATATTTTAAATGCATTACTCCATGCTTTCTGAATATTCTATTACCTAAAAGCTACACTGTTTGGTGTGGACACTTAACTCTTGATGACTGTGTCCTTTAGCCTTTTATAATGATTCATCTTTACTGTAAGCTTATCTTCCACAAGGAGGATCACGTTTTGTTCTCTGCGAGAATCCTGTGCAATGTGGAACACGGAAATGTCCCTCCAAAGTGGCTTTGGTTTTGCTATTGCCAGCTGCTTGCGGGGAGCCAGAGTAGCTATAAGTGACCCCATCGACACAGCCTCCTCGGGTCCGTTTTCCTCAGCTGAGCCTTGGGGCCGCCTCTTCTGCTGGCGTGGCCCCCGACACACTCCTGTGGCGCCTCAGGCTGCACGCTGCTCTCAGGTCCTGTGTTTCCTCAATCCATCTCCGAGCCCCTCGACGTTCATCAGACCTGACACAGAGCGCATAAACATCCGCTTACTGAAGGGGCTTGGAGAAAGAAGTCCTCAGAGCCTCAGCTTTTTGGAACGGGATGTCATCTTTCATCCTCACTTCACAGAACTGGGGGGAGATAGACTTTAATTCAAAAGTACTTTAATTCAACCCATAAGATCACTGCATCAAATGCTTGAAAGTGTTAGTTGCTCAGTTGAGTCCGACTCTTTGTGACCCCATGGGATTCCCCAGGAAAGAATACTAGAGTGGGTTGCCATTCCCTTCTCCAGGGGATCTTCCCCACCCAGGGATCGAACTTTGGTCTCTTGCATTGCAGGTGGGTTCTTTACCATCTGAGCCACCAGGGAAGGCCCGTATTCCTGGCATAAGAGAATCAACTACAAGGCGCTCACCAGGTATAAGGCACCCATAGAGGTACATTGCTGTCTTTCCACTGTGCCTGGTGATGGGGTCACCATGCATTATTGTCTGCTTTCCTAGTGCTTTGTGAGGCAGGAATGGTTTCAGTGGGAAAAGTCCATCATGTGGGAAAACAGGCTCTGAGGAGTAACAAACTCTTGAGAGTCACTTGGACTGCAAGGAGATCCAACCAGTCAATCCTAAAGGAAATCAACCCTGAATATTCACTGGAAGGACTGATGCTGAAGCTGAAGCTCCTATACTTTGGCCACCTGATGGGAAGAACTGACTCATTGGAAAAGACCCTGATGCTGGGAAAGATTGAAGGCAGGAGCGAGGAGGAGATAGAGGATGAGATGGTTGGATGGCGTCACTGACCCGATGGACCTGAGTCTGGGCAGACTCCCGGAGACAGTGGAGAACAGCGAATCCTGGCGTGTTGCAGTCCATGGGGTGCAAAGAGTCGTACACGCCTGAGCGACTGAACAAGTAACAATTTCAAACTTTTCTGAGCTCAAGACTGGACCAGAGGTTGATTCCCTTCTAAATCAAATGGCAGCAGCCAAAAGAGCAGCTCGATGGAGCATTCTCTGAAGACAGTGATCCTATACACTGGCACACGTGTGTAAGCCAGAAGCACGAGCTAAACAGCAGGTCTGACTGAATTTTGACTCACTGAGTTCCAGTTACAGGTAGGGTTCCATCTAATACTCAACACTCTATCTGTGAAATACAAACTACCTCCGAATACCAGAAACTCTTGGTAGCGGTAAAGCCACTCTTGTGCAACGCTTGTTCCTTTTTAAACTCGAGCGTTCTGTGGTGGGAAAGGACTGGGCCTGCAGCGGTTTTACTGGCTCCGAAGAGCTGGCCTCCTCCGCCCCCTAGTGGCCGCATGACGAAGTCTAAGACCCTCCACGTTGTCCTCAGGCTATTACTGTTTTTATCATTGCTCATGAAAAAAGGTTTTCTTAATCTTGCTGCAGCCTCAAAGTTTCCTACAATAAAAGTGAAATGAATGAAGGGGATTTACTGGAAACTGTGCAATCAGAGGCACCGCGTGAGAATTCAGGAAGTGATCCCCCCCCTTGCAGGCTGAGTCCTCGGCCTCCCATCCTTGGTGTAAACATTTTCCGGGGCAGCCATTTGCCATCTGGGAAGCCCCTGCTCAACAGCTCCATCCAGTGCGACCTAGCACGACCACCTCTTCCCCAGCGGCGCTTTGCGACCCGGCCCCTCCCACATCAGAGCCAAGCCCCCGGCAGGATGCGGGCATCCCTCGGCCACCCCAGCCTCCCGTCCAAACCAGGACCAGCCTCCCTCTTTTGCCTGGACTCCCGCCACCCACATCCCGCCTGTGCTCTGACAGCTCATCAGTGTGGGGGAAGACCCTGGGAACCGGATCCCGGCCCTGAACGCAGTGTTAACGATGTGGTCCAAGCCACACCAGCCAGGTACTTCTGGGGAGGTACAGACCTCGCACACACGTCCTTACCCATGGCACCACATCTGCACTAGCTTCTCATCAAACAGGGCATCTGACCAGCTCCTGCTGAGTCGGAGTCACCTCACAACTCCAGGGGCCGACTCAGCCTGCCCTCGGCCAGTCCGCCTCACTTTGGCTTCTTCTTTCCATATAATCATGGGAACTTTCTGTTCATCCCTGCTTTCTGCCGGGGGACGGGATCACAGTGTGACCATAAAGGGAGCTTCCATCCTGAAGGATGCTGACCACAGGGGAGGGCACGTCCTGATAGCAGAGAGACGGGCCGGCCCAGGGGCCAAGAACCCAAAGTGCGCTCTTGGCCCCAACCCTCTTTGCTCAGCAGTGACGTGGAATCCGCCTGACCACACGCTTGGGAGGGTTGAAGAAGGGGAAAGCACTTTCCAGAGAGGAGCTAGTGCAACCTTGAATGGACAGCTGAAGGATACTAGACAGTCTTAGAAACTTTTTCCAGAAAACCACACGGATGTTCAGGAAATTATCTCTCCGGTTCATAAATCCACGTGAGTAAGAAATACTGCCTTTCTCTAGTCTCCTTAAATCCAATTCTGAATGTCTGCATTGGTTTCCTAGGGTTGCTATGATACTGTAAACCACTGTGTGGTTTAAACAATAGAAACGTATTAACACAACACTGTAAATCAACAGACACCCATTAAAAAAAAGATGTATCATCTCACAGCTCTGGAGTTCATGGTGTTCTCTGTGTCTCTTTGTCCAATTTCCCCTCCTGTAAGGACACCAGGCATAACGGACTAGGGCCCACCCTAGTGAGCTCATTGTAACTTGCTCACCTTTATAAAGACCTATTTCCACATAAGGTCACATTCTGAAGTACTACAGGTTAGACTTCAAAATGTCTTTTGAAGGACACAATTCAACCGTTAAAAATCTCCGTCCTGCCGAGTTAATAGGAAACTCAGTCTTGACCACCATTAATTAGCTACGCGTGCACACACACACCCGCACATCCTCTAGCCCAAGACTGAGCTTCTGATGTTTGGGGCCAACCCACAGCACCTGGGGGACGCCTCTGTTCCTCTGTCTTTCCTGGTTGCTGCTGAGTGCCCAAGCTTGCTCTGTGTCTCCAAACCAACGGCCAGCCACTCACACTTTGCTCGAGGGCTCCAAACGCTTTGTCACTGCCGGCAACTCCGGTGTCCAGGGCCCAGGCATTATGGCGTCCCATAGGGGAATCCTTTCAGAGTGTTGCCGCTTCACCAGAGACCTGGGTCTTGCTAGTCTTGAGCCTACCAGCTTCTTTCCTCTTCCCTCTTGAAGCCCCTAAAGGCAGCTCCTCGAGCAATTCCAAAGAAACAGAGCTGGTGGCGCTAAGCAGACTGCCCTTCAAACTTCCCCTGAGGAGCTGTCACTCAGAGCCTCTCTGGGGCATGAAATGGAGGCAGGGGAGATAAAAGCTGAAGAGCAAAGCTTGTATATCAACGCGTTACCCTGCCAGGCTTCCGACTGCGTGCCCAAGGGATAAGCCACGAGCCAACTCACTGACCAAAGCCAAGCTGGCTGGGGACCGCAGACCTGCACACAGCCTCGCTCCCTCCTCCACGTTCAGCTCCAGGACACCTGTGGGCCCGAGCGCATGATGCTGGGACCTGCAGGTGACCAAGGATGAGGGAGTTCTTCTGGGGTCCCAAAACGCAGGGTTATCTGTGAGGAGTTGGGCAAAGAGCCCAGAGCAAGAACCAGAAGGAGACAGTTTGAGAAGAGCTGGGTGTTGAGGGGCCCACCGTCTCTCCTGAAGAAGAGGGGACCATACATTTGGACAGGGTCACTGCGGTATGATAAGAAATACTCGGTATCTCTCGGGGACTGGTTTTAGGGGGCCCCTCTTCCACTGACTACCCAAATCTGTGGATGCTCAAGTCCCTTATAGAAGATAGCACAGTATTTGTATTTAACCTCCGCACATCCTCCTGTATATTTTAAATCATCTCTAGATTACTTCTCACACTTAATGCTATGTAAATACTTGGAGGTACATGGAAAATTCCAGTTTTGTTTTTTGGAACTTTCCAGAATTGTTTCGATCAAGTAAATACTTGTTTGTTCATGTTCATAGCAGCATTATTCACAATAGCCAAAAGATGGAAGCAAACTGTCGTCCATCAATGGACAAATGGATACACAAAAATGTGGTCTACACATACGATATCATTCAGTCTTGCAAAGGAAGGAAATTCTGATACCTGGTACAACATAAAGAAACCTTGGGGACATTATATTAAGTGAAATAAGCCAGACATGACAGGACAAACACTGCATGATTCCACTTATATGAGGTGTCTAGCAAAGTCAAATTCATAGAAAGTGGACGTTCCTAGGGGACAAGGGGAAATGGGAGCTGCTATCTGATGGGTACAGAGTGTGTTTCAGAAGATGGAAAAGCTCTGGAGATCTGTCGCGCAAGAATGCAGATATACTCAATGCTACTGCACTGTCCACTTAGTTAAGGTGGCACACTTCACGCTACATGCTTTGCAAAATCTAAAAATGTTTAGTGTTTAAAATTTTTTAAATTCTGGATGTGTATGCTGGTGAAAGTTGCCCAACACTATGAAGCCACTTAATGCCACTTAATTGTATACTTAAAAATGGTTAAAATGATGACACTTTATGTTCTGGGTATTTTTCCACAATTGAATAAAAGACTTGTTATAAAGCTACAGCAACTAAGACGGTGTGGTAAAGGCATAAAAACAGACAAGTAAACTACTGAAACAGCACAGAACGTCCAGACACAGACCTAAACGTACACGATCGCTGACTGATGACAGTGGTGAAATAAGCAAAGACCAAACCTTAACGAGCAGCGTTGGATCTGCTGACGACCATTCCGGAGAAAACAGCCTTGGCACCTAGTTCACACTCCACACAGAGATCAATTCCAGATGGATTGCAGAGCTAGATCTAAAAGACGACATACTAAATCATCTAGGAAAAACAGAGAAAACCTACAATGCACTAACTCTAGAAAAAGACTGGTCAACTAGACTTAATTGAAATTAGAGACTTTTAGTCATTAAAGCAACATTAAGAAGGTGACAAGGCAAGCCTCAGAGTGTAAGGTGACATAGTACATATACCCAACAAATAATTTATCTTCAGAATATGTAAAAAGTCCTGGAAGTCAACAAGAAAAAGATATGCAACCCAACAGACAAATGAGCAAAAGACTTGAATAGTTACTTCACAAAAGAATATAACCAAATGACCAATGAGCACATTAAACACGTTAAAAGGTGCTCAACATTAAAATTTTGTAAGGCTTCCCTGGTGGCTCAGCTGGCAAAGAATCTGCCTTCAATGTGGGAGAACTGAGTTGGGAAGATCCTCTGGAGAAGGGAATGGCCACCCTCTCCAGTGTCCTGGCCTGGAGAATTCCATGGAGAGAGGAGCCTGGCGGGCTATAGCCCGTGGGGTCACGAACACCACCAGAGAATTAAACTAAAAGACAGAGACCAAGGGCTGCTGAGATTTCGGGAAAACTAAATCTCAGGTACTGATGATGAGAGCACTCCTCAGTACAAAAACCAGGAAGTCAACGGCCCACGTCTGCCAGAGAGCACGCACACGTGGGGTCCAGAAATCCCACTCCTAGGTAATCGCCCACGTCTGCCAGAGAATACGCACACGTGGGGTCCGGAAATCCCACTCCTAGGTAATCGCCCACGTCTGCCAGAGAGCACGCACACGTCGGGTCCAGAAATCCCACTCCTAGGTAATCGCCCACGTCTGCCAGAGAACACACACACGTGGGGTCCAGAAATCCCACTCCTAGGTAATCACCCACGTCTGCCAGAAAGCACGCACACGTAGGGTCCAGAAATCCCACTCCTAGGTAATCGCCCACGTCTGCCAGATAACACGCACACATCGGGTCCAGAAATCCCACTCCTAGGTAATCGCCCACGTCTGCCAGAAAACACGCACACATCGGGTCCAGAAATCCCACTCCTAGGTAATCGCCCACATCTACCAGATAACACGCACATGTTGGGTCCAGAAATCCTACTCCTAGGTAATTGCCCATGTCTGTTAGAGAACACGCACACGTTAGGTCCAGAAATCCCACTCCTAGGTATAAAGTTCCACGGTAATTCAGCAAGAATGTTAATAGCAACACTATTCATAACCACTTCAAAGAAGAAACGACTAAAATGCCCACTAACAGTAAAATGAATACATAAACTGCAGTATAATTCAAAAAATTAAATACTATACAGCAATAAAAAAGAACAAGCCATGGTTACACATGATATAATGGGCAAATCTCACAATGTTGAACAAAGATTGCAGATACAAAGGTGACCCCATTTACTTATAGTCCAAAATCAGGGAGAAGTCATCCACAGTGTTTGCAGTCAGGAGGGTGAGCCATGCTTCTAGTTCACGGGGTACAGTTTCAATCCCTGGTCAGGGAACTAAGATCCCCCGTGCCTCATGGCACAGGCAAATTTTTTTTAATGCAAAACAGTATGAATGATCATTAGGAAGGGGAATGTGCAATGCCTCCTGATATCCCACACGCATTTATCCTTTGACTCAGGAATCCCACTTCTAGAAATCTATCCCAAAGAGACGTTGGAAAGAAACGCAACGCAGTGTTTGTGCAAAGCATGGTGGCATTATATATGACAGCAAGCCGTAGAAAAGAGACCACACGCCCACACACAGACGGAATGGAACAAGCGGCCACTCTGCACGGAGCAGCAGGAATGCCACTGCAAGAAGCTGCCAGGAGGCTCTCCAAGTACAGACGCGGTGCGATCTCTGACATGGTGGAGAAGGTGGAAAAGAAAATCAAGGTGCAGAGCAGTGTTTGCAATGTGCCATCTTTGGGGCTTATCTCAACCGAGAACATTCAGATGTACAAGCTGGATTTAGGAAAGGCAGGGGAATCAGATCAAATGGCCAACACTGGTTGGATCATAGAGAAAGCAAGAGGATTCTAAAAAAATCTACCTCTGTTTCATTGACTACGGTAAAGTCTCAGACTGTGTGGATCACAACAAACTGTGGAAAATTCTTAAAGAGATGGGAATACAGACATCTTCCTGCCTCCTGAGAAATCTGCATGCAAGTCAAGAAGCAACAGTTACAACCAGACAGGAGCACGTCAAGGCTACACACTGTCACCCTGCTTACTTAGCCTGCATGCAGAGTTGCCCAGTCTTGTCCGGCTTTTTGCGACCCCAGAGACTGCAGCCAGGCCAGATGTATGCAGACTTCACCATGCGAAATGATCAGAAAGCTCCACCTAGAAGCCTCCCACGCTCCCGCACAGCCTCACCCCCGGGGCCACGTGCGGCTCTGCAACAGGACATCAGTACAAATGGTTACTGCTCGATGTGAAATTTGATTTAGTCGCTAACTCGTTTCCCACTCCTTGCAATCAATCCCATGGACTGTAGCCTACCAGGCTCCTCTGTCCATGGGATTTCCCAGGCAAGAATACTGCAGTCGGCTGCCATTCCCTTCTCCAGGGGATCTTCCTGACCCAGAGATGGAACTCACATCTCCTGCTTGGCAGGTGGATTTTCACCATCTCAGCCACCTATGCTTCCCACTCAGAGCTGATTACTTGTGCAGGATTTTATTACAAAGTCCAGTTCACCAGGAACTAGCACCACACTCAGGCCCTGAGGGGAGGAAAATCCCTGACAGATGGACCCCAGAGGGGGCCAGACCAGGGGAGGTGGGGAGGGCGGGCAACCAAGTCAGCTGAAGCTCTGGTCAACTGTTAACACAAAGCCTCTTCAGGACCTTCAGGGAATCGTCCGAGTGCGTGGTAAGCCATGATGGAAGGGGGTGTGCTTACCACATGTCCCCAGGGACAGCAAGGAGATCAAACCAACCACTCAATCCTAAAGGAAATCACCCCTGAATACTCACTGGAAGGACTGATGCTGAAGCTGAAGCTCCAATACTTTGGCCACCTGATGCCAAGAGCCGACTCATTGGGAAAGACCCTGATGCTGGGAAAGATTGAGGGCAGGAGGAGAAGGGGACGACAGAGGATGAGATGGCTGGATGGCATCACCGACTCAATGGACATGAGCTTGAGTAAGCTCCGGGAGTTGGTGATGGACAGGGAGGCCCGGCGTGCTGCAGTACATGGGGTCGCAAAGAGTCGGACGCAACTGAGCGCCTGAACGACAGCCGGCCCCGGCGGCGCAGACGCGACGCGAGAGACGCCGGCCCCGGCGCAACGAACCACACAAAGAGGTGCGGCCGTGAGGAGCTACCCCACGCCTGAGGCCAGGGCCGGCGGCCGAGAGGAGCTACTCCACGTCCAACAGGCGGTGGCTGCGCTGGCGCAGGAGGGCCTAGAGGAGCTACTCCACGTTCAAGGTCAGGAGGGGCGGCCTTGAGGAGATACCCCTCGTCCAAGGTAAGGTACAGCAGCTGCACTTTGCTGGGGCGGCTGTGAAGAGATTTTCCACGACCAAGGTAAGAGAAACCCAAATAAGACGGTAGGTATTGCTAGGGGGCACCAGAGGGCAGACAAACTGAACGACAGCAACCAGGGCTTAAGTGTGCAGCCTGGAGGAGGGGTGCGTAAAGGGAGAGGGGCTGCTCCTGGACAAGAAGACGGCGCCCAGGACGGCCCGCTCGGGTGAGCCTGGCTCCAGCACTGTTCCTGAGAGTTCAGGTTCGCAACGTCGTGGCTCTGACAAACTCCAGCAAGAGGAATCAGTTCTTTGACCATCAAAAATCTCTCACTGACAGGTGGTCTGGAGGTGGGAAGCCTCTGCACCCGATAACGCAGAGACTGGACAAGGTCCAGGTGTAGGTGCGTCTGTCTTCAGACTTCAACAGTTTGGCAAGATGGTGAACATGCCAGTGCCCCTTACACTGCAGGGCGCTGTACGAATGATGGCACCTCTGCTATTAAGACGCCTTGGACTTTTAACTTAGTGGGAGAGACTGGTGTGAATAAATAAAATCATGTGAATTAAAATAGAATAAAATCCTCATGTCAGGCTCCAAGTTCCAGCCAGCTCTGCCACTTTAGATGCTGACGTTTAATTCAAGCCAGTATGAGACGGGGCCTGAAGGAAGGTGCAGACAGAGAGGAAGCAGGGCGGGAGGAGAGCCTGACGAGGGCCCACAGGGCTTCCTGGAGGCGCGGGAACGGAGCACAATTAACCTCTGGAAAGCTGCGAGGGGCCGAGGCGTTTCCTCACTGCGCAGAGGCTCAAAGGTTAATTGATTTGCCCTACGGGAGGGCCAGGCCTGAGATCCAGAAGCGCCAGCTGGATGCCTCAGGCACCCTCATTCTGACGGGAAGTCAGAGAGGAGGGGTGTTCTCTCCGCAGGGGTCACCTGGCCACGGGGCTGAGCTCACCTCACCCCACCCAGGTCCCCCAGTCACTCCCGGGGTCCACCCAACGGCACCCCTGAGGTCCTGGCCAGCGGTGCCCTCTGGGCCTGGCCCGGGGCCCATCTGCGCTATTCTGGGGACTCGACTTGCTGCCACTCCGGAGCCACCACCACTTCCTGGCCGTGGTCCTTTCACCGTCCCCACCCTCCTTCCCTGAGACGCAGGGATTCTGACAGGAAGCGCCCATTTGCCAGGGGCGAGGTGTGCCTGCAGGCCAGCTGGGCCCTATTCCCCACTTTGAAGGACTCTCTCGAGGTGAAGCAATCTGTCAGGCTTGTTCTTCTGTGAACAGTGCGCTGGTTTCCAGTTGTCTTAAATGGGGTGCTTGAGTCCTTGCCTCACCCAGAGCTGCAGAAAGAACTCTCCGTTTTCTCCCCTTCTCCTCCCACCACTATGATCCCCCCGGTGGAAGCACAATGGCATCACCTCAGTTGCTTTCAAAAATACCCATGGAGGTCCCACCACCAGGCCACTTAAATCAGAATTTCTCAGGCATCAGTATTCTTTTTTTTAATACTCCCCAAGTACTCTCGTGTGGAGCCAGGGTTGAGATTCACTGCCAAGAAGGGCTTCCAAGGTGGCTCAGTGGTAAAGAATCTGCCTGCTAGGGCAGGAGAACCACAGTGGGGAGAACACACCAACAGCTCTGATGACCCCATCAGATGCGCGGTTCCCAAACCTTTCAGGACTCGTGGAGATGGCCCTTCGTTTCCTGGAGTGGTTAGTCTCTTGCCCCCAGGCCTGCCTGACCTCAGACCCTCCTGGCACAAGATCCAGCCCCCAGTGCACTGTGTGTACTGCAGACGCCAGGTCAACTCTGCCGGTCTCCCATCCCAGCCTGCAGTCTGGCTTCCAGACCTTCAGACCCCGGACAAAGCCAACCTCACAAAGGGATTTATTCTAAAACCAGTTGCTTCACGAGAGATCTGCAAGGGGGTACCCACCACCAGAGGAGAATGTGAGGGCACGGGTGCCCGTGATCCTGAGCTCGGGTGTGGGTTTAGCCTCACAGTCTCAGACAAGACACTTGTCTCTGAGCATGGCACACTCAGCTCACTTCATGGTTTTCTCCACATCTGTGTGCTGGAAGTGGATTTTGTATTGGAATTGTCATCAAAAACAACACAAAAGAGGCTAAAGCCTCTTGAGACAAAAGTCTCCCAACAGGTGTTACAATCCAGTTGTCATTGTCCAGTTGTTAAGTCGTGTCTGGCTCTTTGCAACAACATGGACTGCAGCACACCAGACCTCCCTGTCCTTCACTGTCTCCCACAGCTTGCTCAGATTCATGTTCACTGAGTCACTTACGCTATCTAACCAATCCCACCCTCTGCCACTCTCTTCTCCTCCCACCTTCAATCCTTCTCAGCATCAGGGTCTTTTCAGGTGGCCAAGGTATTGGACTTTCAGTTTCAGCATCAGTCCTTCCAATGAATATTCAGGACTGATTTCCTTTAAGATTGACTGATTTGACCTCCTTGAAGCCCAAGGGACTCTCAAGAGTCTTCTCCAACACCCCAGTTCAAAAGCTTCAATTCTTCAGCACTCAGCTTTCTTTATGGTCCAGCTCTCACATCCATACGTGACTACTGAAAAAATCATAGCTTTGACTGTACGGACCTTTGTCAGCAAAGTGATGTCTCTGCTTTTTAATGTACTATCTAGGTTGGTCATAGCTTTTCTTACAAGGAGCAAACGTCTTCTACTTTCATGGCTGCAGTCACCGTCTGCGGTGATTTTGGAGCCCCCCCAAATAAAGTCTGTCACCGTTGCCACTGTTTTCCCATCTATTTGCCATGAAGTGATCAGACTGGATGCCATCATCTTCGTTTTTTGAATGTTGAGTTTTAAGCCAGTTTTTTCACTCTCCTTTTGGACTAAAGAGGCTCTTTAGTTCCTCTTCTCTTTCTGCCGTGAGGCTGCATCCAGTCTATTCTATCAAGATTTCAAAACTCAGAGTTGCACTGCACTCAGGGCAGCATCCAGTGTGCGTGTGTGAATAAGCTTTTGGTAGAAGAGTCTGGAATTTGCCCTCAAACAGTAATTCTCCAATTTCTTTCTCGAGCATTGTCACTGATGATCTGTTTGGGGGAGAGCAGCTGGAAGCAGAGCATCCCTCAGCGTGAGCTCACCACAGAGCCTCAAATGCAACAGTCTCTTGAGTCCAGACACCGATGTCCCGGCCCTGCACGTACTGCTCCTGTCAGAGAGGGAACCACGACCCTGGCTTGAGTGCCTGCTTCAAGGGAACAAAAGCCACAAAGAACGCTGGACGTTGTGCTCAAAGCTGTGGGCACACGGTAGACGCTAATCAGTGCTTTTGCCACTGGGGAGTGCGCTGTGCTAAGCAGTTGCCTGTCCACAGGAAATAATAAGGGGATTCATTTTTATCTTGAAAACTTCAGTATTTAACACACATTCTTTCGATATTGCCTTTTGTCCCCAGCTCCTGCCTCCAATATTTAATTGCAATATATTGTAGCTGCGACAAATTGAATCCATTGAGATTGAAAAGTGAGATGCAAAAAAAAGAAGTGTAAAAACTTTGTAAAAGTGTATCCTTTGTGGTCAATATTAATCTAGCGAAAGGGTTTTTTTTTTTCTGTACGGAAGCCTGCCAAGAGCGATAGAAAGTGATTCATGGAGTCAGCAGCTTCAGAGAGGTCAGGAGGAGACATAGCTGGCCCGAGGATTTGGCAAAGAGAAGAGAGTCAAGAGGTTGGCGAGAGGCCCCGGAAACGCATCCTGTGAGAGGAAAGGAGTTGTGTGACCACGGGGCAGTCAGGAGGGCGGGGTCCACACTGCTGGGGGGGCGAGGGGCGCCCCAGCCTCCTAGGACATGACCTCCGCCCTCCCACACCTTGGCTCCCAGCAGGGCCCCTCCCGTTTCCTGGAAGCCAATGTTCCCTTTATGTCAACAACCTCTCGATGACCTAACTATCCTTCACCCGCCAGGCTTCTTTCTGCTTGGGCTGTCAGGGGTGACCTTTGGGTGGGAGCCTCCTCCGTTAGAGACTGAATCCCCGGGGTCATTCACCTGGGACCCCTGGCACTTAGTTCGCCAGACTAAGAAAGCTGAGGCTAAAAGATGCTGTCAAAAGAAAAATCCCCCTTGACTTTCTGCAGGCATCGTGGCCTGGAATTATCCTGAGCTTTCTGCAAGCCCTTCTCAACCTTCACAAAAAGTCACAGTGAAGGAGGAGGAAGTCATTTACATGTCCACTTGGACATCTGCTTTTGTCACCTGCTGCCTGGGGGCCTGGTACTATTGGTTGCACTGGGGACACTTCACAAACACAGGTGAGTTTTCACGCCCATGAAGCTCCCACTATAATGAAGGAATGCTTCACAAAGAATAAAGAAGCTCATGTCAGAAGTGGCAAAGAATATGAAGAAGTCAAAATGCAGCCATGTAGTACAGGGTGATTCTGAAGGGGCCACCTTAGGTCGGGTGGTCAAGGAGACCCTTCTGAGGCGGCGACGTCTGAGCCAGGATCAGATCTGGCTGATGGAAGTGGATAGAAGGAGGCAGGGGTGAGACCATCTAAGGAAGCTGCAGTCACCAAGACAGTGTGGTCCCGGCACAGGGACGGGGACAGCGCCACGGAGCAGGAGAGACAGATCCCAGCCGCCACGGTCGCCTCACCTGTAACAGGGAGCAGGAGTCACCAAGACAGCGTGGTCCTGGCACAGGGACGGGGACAGCGCCACGGAGCAGGAGAGACAGATCCCAGCCGCCACGGTCGCCTCACCTGTAACAGGGAGCAGGAGTCACGGGGGCAGAGACAGCCTAACCTGTAAGAAGTAGCAGGAGTCACGGGGGCAGAGACGGCCTCACCTGTAACAGGGAGCAGGAGTCACGGGGGCAGAGACAGCCTAACCTGTAAGAAAGAGCAGGAGTGCACAGGGGTAGAGACAGCCTAACCTGTAAGAAGGAGCAGGAGTGACAGGGGGCAGAGACGGCCTCACCTGTAACAGGGAGCAGGAGTCACGGGGGCAGAGACAGCCTAACCTGTAAGAAAGAGCAGGAGTGCACGGTGGCAGAGACAGCCTAACCTGTAAGAAGGAGCAGGAGTGACAGGGGGCAGAGACGGCCTCACCTGTAACAGGGAGCAGGAGTGCACGGGGCAGAGACAGCCTAACCTGTAAGAAGGAGCAGGAGTGCACGGGGGCAGAGATAGCCTAACCTGTAACAAGGAGCAGGAGTGCACGGGGGGCAGAGACAGCCTAACCTCTAAGAGGGAGCAGGAGTGCACGGGGGCAGAGACAGCCTAACCTGTAAGAGGGAGCAGGAGTGCACGGAGAGCAGAGACAGCCTAACCTCTAAGAGGGAGCAGGAGTGCACGGGGGCAGAGACAGCCTAACCTGTAAGAGGGAGCAGGAGTGCACGGGGGCAGAGAGAGCCTAACCTGTATCAGAACAGGAGTGCACGGGGGCAGAGACAGCCTAACCTGTAAGAGGGAGCAGGAGTGCACGGGGGCAGAGACAGCCTAACCTGTAAGAGGGAGCAGGAGTGCACGGGGGCAGAGACAGCCTAACCTGTAAGAGGGAGCAGGAGTGCACGGGGGCAGAGAGAGCCTCACCTGTAACAGGAACAGGAGTGCACGGGGGCAGAGACAGCCTAACCTGTAAGAGGGAGCAGGAGTGCACGGGGGCAGAGAGAGCCTAACCTGTAACAGGAACAGGAGTGCACGGGGGCAGAGACAGCCTAACCTGTAAAAGGAGCAGGAGTGCACAGGGGCAGAGACAGCCTAACCTGTAACAAGGAGCAGGAGTGCACGGGGGGCAGAGACAGCCTAACCTGTAACAAGGACCAGGAGTGACGGGGGCAGAGACCGCCTAACCTGTAACAAGGACCAGGAGTACATGGGGAGCAGAGACAGCCTAACCTGTAACAAGGAGCAGGAGTGCACGGGGAGCTGAGACAGCCTAACCTGTAACAAGGAGCAGGAGTGCACGGGGGCAGAGACAGCCTAACCTGTAACAAGGACCAGGAGTGCATGGGGAGCCGAGACAGCCTATCCTGTAACAAGGAGCAGGAGTGCACGGGGGCAGAGACAGCCTAACCTGTAACAAGGAGCAGGAGTGACAGGGGGCAGAGACAGCCTAACCTGTAACAGGGAGCAGGAGTGCACGGGGAGCAGAGACAGCCTCTGCAGTCGCGGTGCTGGGAAAGCTGGACAGCTGCATGGACAAGAATGAAATTAGAACACTCTCTGCTGCTGCTGCTAAGTCACGTCAGTCGTGTTCAACTCTGTGCGACCCTATAGACGGCAGCCCACCAGGCTTCCGTCACTGGGATTCTCCAGGCAAAAATACTGGAGTGGGTTGCCGTTTCCTTCTCCAATGCATGAAAGTGAAAAGTGAAAGTGAAGACGCTCAGTCGTGTCCGACTCTTTGTGACCCCATGGACTGTAGCCTACCAGGCTCCTCCATCCATGGGATTTCACAGGCAAGAGTACTGGAGTGGGGTGCCATTGCCTTCTCTGGAACACTCCCTAACACACAAATAAACTCAAAATGGATTAAAGACGCAAACACAAGGCTGGACACTATAAAATTCTTAGAGGAAAACATAGGTAGAACACGCTATGACATAAAATGCAGCAAGATCTTTTTTGATTGACTTCCAGAGTAATAAAAATAAATAAAAAATAAACAAATGGGATTGAGTTAAACTTAAAAGCTTTTACCTTGCAAAGGAAATCATAAACAAGGTGAAAAGACAACCCTCAGAATGGGAGAAAAATACTTGCAAATGAAACAACTGACAAAGAATTAATCTCCAAGATATACAAACAGCTCATGCAGCTCAACATCAAAAAAACAAAAAACCCCATCAAAAAACAGGTAGCAGAACTAAAAAGACATTTCTCTAAAGGAGACATACAGATTTCCTGACACACACATGAAAAGATGCTCAACATCACTAATTATTAGGGAAATGCAAATCAAAACTACAATGAGGTATCACCTCACACCGGTCAGAATGGCCACTGTCAAAAAATCTACAAACAATAAATGGTGGAGGGGATGCGGAGAAAAGGGAGCCCCTCTGCGTTGTTAGTCAGAATGTAAAACGACAGTTACTGTGAAGAACAGTACGGAGTCTCCTTTAAAAACTAAAGTGAAAGTGTTAGTCCCTCAGTCATGTCCGACTCTGTGCGACCCCATGGACTGTGGCCCGCCAGGCTCCTCTGTCCGCGGGATTCTCCAGGGAAGGGTACTGCAGTGGGTTGCCATTTCCTTCTCCAGGGGATCTTCCAGACCCAGGGATGGAACCTGAACCTGGGTCTCCGTTGCAGGTGGACTCTTTACCGTCTGAGCCCCCAGGGAAGCTATTAATACATACATGTAATTACATGGTAAAGACGGGCTCACCCACGAAATGGTTAAACAACAGCAAGAAGAGACCGTCTGGGGGCCAGCCAGGTGGCCCTGACACCCCCAGGCAGTGACCTGACCTGCGGCTGACCACTGGAACCGTCTGAGCCTGCGCTTCCTGCGGAAACAAGGATTCTAAGTCTTCACCTCCTAGAGCTGCCGTCAAGATCAAGCCAACCACTAAAGTAAAGCAGTGTCTGACACTTTAAAGCAGGGTATGATTTTTTTTTTAAGATTTTTTTGATGTGGACCATTTTTAAAGTCTTTATTGAATTTGTTACGATATTGATTCTGTTTTATGTTTTGGTTTTTTGGCCGTGATTTCAGCTGCAAGGCTTGTGGTATCTTAGCTCAGCAACCAGGGATCGAGCCCTCACCCCCTGCACTGGATGAATTTAACTCTCACAACTTTCAGAAATGCAAACCCAAAAAAGGGGAAGTTCTGGTATTTTCCTTCCATATCCAGATGTTCCTCTGTGCATCGAGGGCCGAACACATGCTCCTGGAGACCACTGTGTCCTCCAGGCCCCTCCCCGCCGGCAGAGGCTTGGCGCTGGTGGTGCTGGGCCCCCCTGGGGCCAGCTGTGTGCACACACCCTCCCCAGGCCCTACAGCAGGTTCTCCTGGAGTCCGAGTGAATCAGGCCACGTCCATTTCATGTGCTAGGATGAGTCGTGCTTCCTGAGAAAACCCCGAAGGGTGCCTGTTCCAATTTGTCTCTGCTCGGGAAGAACATCATGAAAGCAACGAGCTGCCACCGAGGCGACTGTGGCAGAGAGTCGTTAAAGGCATAAGTCAGCTCATTGGCCAGACTGCGGTTCCACTTGGTTTTGGAAGAATTTACTTGATATTTATTGATTATGGAGGATGTGAAATGGCTTGTCCTAGGCTAAATAAGCAATTTAAAATAGAGACACAGGGAAAAACCTAACCACAGCCAAAGTGGTCTGTTCCTAGGCCGTTATAAACACACCCTGGACAGAAGGTGACCCTGGAGGGGATGGGCGGCCAGCTCACCAGGCACCTCTCCCAGCACGGGGGGCTCGTAAGCTGAAGCACAGGAAACGCCTAGTCCACACAACAGCTCAGAACGGTTGCACCTCCGACCTGAGCCAGCCTGGCATGGAGTGCCCGCCGCAGGACTCAGACAGGGAGGACTCCTCCCACGACAGCAAGGGACCCTCCGCAGACCGGTGACACCACCGCGCCCCACGCCGCCTGCAGTCCTGCCAAGAACTGGATTAACACAGTCATGAGCCTCAGTCCAGGGAGGAAACGAACATTTTGTTGAACGGCAGACATTTGAAACTCAAAGTTCCTTCTGGCTCTGGCCGGTCAGAGGGGCTGCCAGGGTGGCTGCACGCGGCCCCTGCGTTTCTCTGTTTGTGCCAACCTGCGGCAGAATTGTGGGCAGCCTGGACGAATCCATGGAGGCCCACGGCTTAAGCCGCCCGGAGGCAGGCTCCGCCGAGCCAGGCTCGCGGAGGGCTCATCGGAGGGCCCATCGGAGGCCCACGGGGTTCGCGGGGCCTGAGGCCTGGGAGGGGGCCCCGGGGGCGTGTGGAAGAGGGAGGGCGGGGGATGAGCCCCCAGGGAGGATCACGGAGCCTGGCCCTTAAGACCCGGCGGAAGCGCCTGCGAAACGGGGCAGAGAGGCAGCCAAAGGCAGGGCCGGGGAAAGGGCCTGCACGGGGTCTGAACAAGGAGGGCGCCGCCCAGATGGACCGCTGATGCTCTTTCTGGGCCAGCTGGACGGTGGAGGATGGGCTCAGCTCAAGGACGGAGCCTGGAGACCCTGAGGGTGCTTCTAGCGGAAGCCTGGCTGAAGTGACAAGTCAGTGATTTCCAGCGGAGGCCAAGGCGCACGTCCAGCCTGGGGTGGGGGTGCCGACCACCGGAGGGATTGCTCCAAGCCCTCCAGGATGTGCAGCGCCCCCGCCTCCTACTGAAGGAGCAGGAGCTTCCTACTGAAGCTCATCCTGAGTGTGCAAACTTTTTTTGTTAACAGATGGGCATGTGTATCTCCGTCCCGAGGATGGGCTGCAGGGCTGCCCTGGGGCCGGTGCGCTCCTAACCCCCACCGCCGTCATCCCCAAGTGGGGACACAGAGCTGCTCAAGTGAAACTCCGCCAGTTGGAGAAAAACAGCCAGACACGGTCTTGCTGGTGTTCGATGAGTAAGGGCACGTTAGTCCTTCTGCTTTCCGCCCAAGAGCCGAGTCTTCAGAGCTCTGCGGGCGCGGGCCCAGCGTCCATCTGCCCCATGCCCGCACCCTCGGCGCCCGGCCCGCCAGGAGGAGGAGACCCTGTGCACGGTGGCCCGGAGGGTGGAGCCATCAGGGGCCTCGGCTCTGTGGGAAGGAAGGCAGGCAGGCAGGCAGGCGAGCAGGGCGTTGATGAGAAGCCGCTGATGGAGCGCGGGCCTCCTTTGTGGCCTAGAGGTGAGAAGTCAGCGGTGTTATGCCACGGGATCCAGGGCAGAAACGCCTGAAGGTGGACAGAGGCACTCGGCACGGGGCGGGGCTGAGAGAGTTCGGAGCCGGAGCCGGGGGTGGACTCAGACCAGGAGCAAGTCTTTGCCCTGACCCCCCACCCGCCCCTGCATTCTACACATTTAATACTAACATCTTTCAAAACGTGGTTTATTCCTCACTCCTGTGGTCCTCTCCCTGCGCTCTGGCCACCCCGGTGCTTCTGCTCAGAGTGAGGCTCAACCTCTGCCTGTAGGCGCTTGACAGTTTAGGAAGCGGGTCTGTTTGGAGCTCCAGCAATAAAGCACAGAAGCCCATCTGCAGACGGTTTGGACTCTGCTCAGGGGTGCGTGCTGGGCGGGCTCCCAGGTATTTTCTCGGGTCATTCCTGCTCCAAGGTGCTCAGCCTGGCTTCCAGTATTGAGAAGGCTGCCACGCAGGCCACACTGGTGGGCTCAGGCCCCTGCCCACTGCCTTTTCCTCCCCCAGTACACAGTATCTCATCCTTCAGAGGGTGTATTGATAATGGAAACGGAGAAAAAAAACACAAAACCCAACAGCTTATAATCCAAGGAACGCCATGGGTTTTTTTGACTGTGACACGCAGTGTGCAGGACCTTAGTTCACCGCCCAGGCACTGAGCTCACGCCCCCTGCAGTGGTCACGTAGAGTCTTAACCATGGGACTGGCAGGCTAGTGCTGTGATGAGACTTAAATTTGAGAAGCGGAGGACTCCCAAAAATCGTTTACAGGAAGAGTATAGGCAAGTGATATGCAGACAGCACTGTCATACATGCTTAATGGGATTCCTAGGGGAAAGAGTCCTGTGGGTTAACCTGGGACGGAGGGTGGTTTCATCTCCTGAGGAGAAAGTGTGAATGACCATGCTTAGGGTGCCCGGCGTGGGACACTTCTCAGTGAGCCATCACAAGCCTGAGCTGCTCTAGGGAAAGCAGTATTCGAAGAATTCTTAAGATGTATTGACCATCCAGCTAACAAGAGATATCGTTTTTGTGCACAGCTCATTCCTGGCTGACATGGCAATTTCTTTTACGTGTAAAACTGACTCAAGAACCTCCAAATGTTAACTGCAAAGCAGTTTTCCTAAAGACACAGAAAAGCAAATGACCTGTAAACGAGTTCAGGAAAAGACAACAGCTGGAGGTGCCCCATTTGGGAAATGACCTGAGCTGCCATTTCAACTTTCCTCCAAATAGATAAGAGCACGAATTAGGGGGAAATTCAGTTTATTGGAATACGATCATAGTAATGACTAGAAAGTACTTGAAATTCAGTCTGAAGCCAGTTTTACTTCCGTGGCTTTAGAAAAAGAGAGGAATCACAGTGGGAGGAGCTCTAGTCACAGGCAGACGGAGAGGATTCTCCAGGTTCTGCTGTTCCTGTTTGGACAGAAGAGAGCATCGTGCCTCTGATCTAGAAGAAAACGAACGCATGATGCACTGGAACCCAACAAAAGCAGGGCTTCTGTCTGTGTCCTTAATGCAGGGAGTGTGGCTTCCTACGTGACCAAACGGCCAGGAGATGCAAAGCGGCCTGGGGCCCCTTGGCCCCCGTTCTGCTGTCGAAGGTTCAGCTTCAGTCCTCTGGAAGGCAGTGCGCAACACGCAGGGCCCGAAATCACCCTCAACTGGCTGAGACCATGACGTCAGACGACCACCTGGGCACCCCAGCCCCCTGCATTCGTGGGCCCCGGGTGGGGGGCCCAGGGCTGAGCACGCGGTGGTCCGCGGCGCTTCCTGTCATAGCCCAGAGCTTTGTCTGCTTGCTGGAGTTCCTACTTTGTTGCCGATCAGGGCAATGGATTTGCCAAGCTCAGTCTGAACTTGGCTGCAATTTTGGTAAGGCTGGGGTGGGGGGACAACCTTCAGAGCGACCTTCCGACTGCAGCGGTCGGGGTCAGTTCACGGCAGGTCAACAGCAACAGTGAGATAAGGACAGTGTAGATTCATTTGCCCAAAATGCCTTTTGGGGGATAAATTGAAAGAAAATGAAATTCAGTGGCAAGAAATGAGGAAACCTGCCCTTTTACCATTACTTCACCCCTCCCTCCTGGAACAGATGCTTCTCTAGGAGCTTTTTGTTTTCTCTCTAGATTTTAATTTAAAAAGCATTTCTGCTGTGTCCCCAGTAATGTTTCTCTGACCACCCTTAGGTGTTCATTTACAGCAAGACAGCACTTCCGCTTCCACAAGGTGCTACTCTGCCTACAAACTACCTGGTTTGACCAAGGGGAGGCAGGGAGGGCAGGCACCATAACCCTCACGTTTCACAAAAATTCTATTTCCTGACATGTCCGTGAGAATCCGAAATGCCTTCTGATGAGGTTCACATGGGAATTGTTCTTTATCTCCCTACTGGGCGTGTCAGCAATGAGCTCTCAGGTACAGTCCTATTAGATCCAAAGTGTATTACGGTTTTATTAATTTTTCACCATGAAAGTGAAAGTTGCTCAGTCGTGTCTGACTCTTTGCGACCTCATGGACTGTAGAGTCCATGGAATTCTCCAGGCCAGAATACTGGAGTGGGTATCGTTCCTTTCTGTAGGGGATCTTCCCACGCCAGGGATCGAACCCAGGTCTCCTGCACTGCAGGCGGATTCTTTACCAGCCGAGCCACCAGGGAAGCCTTTTCTCCACTATGAGGAACAGAGGGTTAGGTGGATGCTGGAGACTGACTTCCTCTCTCCCAGGTCAATGCTATGATTCCTGTTGCACCTCTTGATATGTCTGCATGTTGGTTTCCCAGAAAAAAACAGTGCCCATCACAGGAGCCAGTCGTCAACCGTTCCACCTCACACAGCAGAACTCTGGGGGAACGGTAACATGGTTTAACGCGGCTTCTCTGACTACCCGGTAGTGCTTGGGAGTGCTTTCTGCCTCAGCTCTAGGAGTAACTGTTTCTCCTGGAGAGTGAAAGAAGGGGAAAGGGAGTCCTGCCCATTTCCACCCAAATCTAGTCTCGCCAGCAGGTGGCGCTGTGACAAAGCCATCCAGAGAAGCCGGGTCGGATGGGTTGGGCATCAGGGCCCCTGTACCCTAGGAGAAGCCATGGCACCATCCCGGGTCAGACAGTTGGATGTCAGGGCACCCAGGGCCCTCCGGGAAACCACGGTGGGCACACCCGGGCAGCCTGCGGCTGAGCCCACACCTGCAACTCCCGGGGTCCTCAGTGGGGGCTCTGAGTGTCAACAAGGCCCCAGCCTCGCTGGAGCTCCGCAACCCTTCCCAATCCTCTGGCCTTCCCAGAGGAAGGAGGGAGCTGGGGGGGCAGAGGGAGCCTGTGTCCCTCACACTGACCCTGCAGACCCATGGCTTTGGGGAATTTCCAAATACTAAGCACTTTCCAGCTCTATGAGCAGCTCTGCATGCGGTGTGTTAGGTGCTACTTCGGTGGGCTTCCCTGGTGGCTCAGAGGGTAAAGAATCCACCTGCAGTGCAGGAGACGCAGGTTCGATCCCTGTGTCGGGAAGATCCCCTGGAAGAGGTCATGGCAACCCACTTCAGTGCTCTTGCCTGGGGAATCCTAGGGAATCCCATGGACGAGGAGCCTGGGGGGGTTCAATCCATGGGGTTGCAGAGTTGGACACGCCTGAGCGACTTCACTTTCACCTCAGTGGGCTGCAGTGAAGTCCTGTCAGGCGGCTCCAGGGAAGAGCAAGGAGGCTGAGCAGGAGCCCTGCGCCCACCAGCCTATTTTACTCACTCACTATTAACCGCACGCTCCCCAAGGGCGAAGTCTTGTCCTTCATCTCCAGAGGCCCTTACGTGTGGCGAGTGGACAGTGGGACTTGCTGGGATAATGAACTAGAAGCAAGCGTGCCGAGCTGCAGGTCTTGGGGAAACAGCCCCGCCCGTGCCCCGTCGGCCCGTCAGCCCAGAGGTCGGGCGCAGCCTCACTGGTCCCAGTGTCAGTGGTGTGCACAGCGTACTGTGCACAAGTAGCCCGCCATGCAGTGAAGACAGGACATCACCAAGACAAGGATGGGTCCGCTCATCTGGCCACCCAGAGGGGACGGACAGCCCCTTACGGAGTCCACAGGAGAGGCTAGTTGCTGTGTCCCGTCACTGAATCTGCCAAGTTCCCCCTGGAGGGCAGACCTGAAGAAGGGAAACCATTCTACCCGCAAAGCTGGTCCACGTAAGACGCAGCGAAGACCCACAGCATCTCCAACACACGGGCCATAGACACACAGTGGGACGCTGCCATTCACAGAAGTGCGGCCAGGAAGCCAGCAGGAGCACGGGACCCCCTGGGGGACCCCACTGCGCACACACTGTTCCTGCGAGGGCTGGCAGCACAGGTCGGCTCTGGTTTTCTCTCTGTATGTGCACTGCTAATCAACGACACTCCAATATAAGGAAGAACCATATCCGATTAAAACAAAGATGGACTAACTGGTTCGCGTGATTGAGGGGCCCCCGAGTAAGGGAGACAAACTTGGCTTTGCGGGGTTTCCCCAGGATCTCCTCTATGCAACCTTGTCTATTCCCTTTTAATATCTGTTCTGCACAGTAACAGCCAGAAATAGAAACGCTGTAAACCAGCTGCACATTGTTAACTGCAGGGCGGGTTCCACCACCTTCACTCGAGGCTGTTTAACCTGCTGTGTTATTTTCTCTTCAAAAGAAAAAAATCAAAGACGGAAGAACCAGATGACCCCAAAGTTACATGCATTCATTCCAAACCCAAGCTGGGCGTGATCATCTGCAAGATACACCTGGCTCCCCAGACAAAAGCAGATGGGTCCAGGACTTGTAAATTTTGTATTTATTATACCAAAATTAGGACATGTTCATTTGTGCATTCTGCTTTAATATAGCTCTCGGCATGTAAAGGGTCTAGCTGAATGCCACACAATCTTGCTGACTTGGCAGCAGTAAGGAACACAATTAAAAAGTGTCTGCAGAAGGGGCTGGACGGGAGCAGGGACAGGAGGAGGCGCGGGCCAGCGGCCCCTGGGGGCAGGTCCCTTCCAGTGGCTAAGATCTGCTCATCTGCGGCAGTGCCCCAGCGGGCGCGGGGACGGAGGGGAGTCAGCTGTTCAGTCTGTGTCCCTCACGCCAAAGCTACAAAACTTCTGAAGCATCGCTATATAACACGGAGCTATTTACAATAGAAATTTCTCAATCAGCGGTTCTCTCAGAGAAAATTAGTGAATCCCAGTGACTTCAGTCACCTGACAGAGTAAAACAACTCCTGGGAGTTAGTCTCCATATTCTACAAATGTCTATCATTTTCAAGACAAAAAAAAAAGAAAAAACAAAACAATAAAATGTCCTCCCCCCACAAAGAAATACAGAATTACAATATTATTAAATCACTTAGCACTGGCAACCTGCCCTGCCTTCCACACAAACAGAACAACGAAAAAGCCATTTTAAAAAACATTACATTAACTGTTTCTCTGTAATATATTAAACCTTTTGTTCTTCGTCTTTACACATCTGATATGTTAGGGGAAGAGGTTAACAAATTGAAATCATATGGCTAAAGCATCACTAGAAGAAAAGTGGCAATTATTATTATTTTCTTAAACGGCCAACAGAAGGGGTGCCGTCCGTAGCCGGCGGGCCCGGGCGGGTCAGAGCGGCGTGTCGCAGCAGCAGTCCGCCGGCTCCGCGGGGCCCGGGCGCGGCGGCGCGGGCGGCCGCTGCTTCATCATTTCCTTCACCTCCTCCTCCAGCTCCGGGGGGATGATGAACTGGTCGTCGGGGTCCGGCTGCGCCGGGGCCGCGAAGTACCCGCCCGGCCTGCGCAGCGGCGCATCGGCGGCCACCTCGATCACGTTGTGGCTGCGCTCCTGGGGGGCCACGGAGCCGTTTCCCCGCCGGCGCCCCATGGTCCCCGCAGCCCCGTCCGCGCGCCGCGCCGCGCCCGGCTCGTCCTCCGCGGCCCCCGCACCCTCGTCGGCGGCCTCGGGCGGCCGCCGGCGCTCCCCGTCCCTGGCGCGGCCGCAGTGGATGTCCACCGCCACCTCCACGCGGCTGCCGTTGCTGAACACGCCCTCGATGGGCTCCTCATCGTCGCTGTCCAGCCCGTTGTCCGAGAAGGCGCTGGAGAAGGTGGCGCTGGACAGCTGCCGCTGGAAAGCGCCGGGAGCGCCGCCGGGGTGCAGCGCGCAGCGGGGCTCGCCGGGGCCGGCGGGGCTGCCCTCGCCCAGCGCGCCCGGCGGCGGCGGCTCGTCCGAGGCCGTGGATCCCACCTCGCTGCTCATCTCCGACGTGGACAGCTCGCTGCTCATCTCGGAGGCCAGCCCGCTGCTGGAGGACGGCGCGCCCAGCCCGTCGGCCGGCCGCTCACGGACGGCCACGCCGGCGGCAGGCGCGAAGACACCAGGGCTGGGCGGCGGCAGGGCGGCGGCGGCGGCGGCCAGCTCGCAGCAGCAGAAGCTGTCCTCGGGGACACTGAGCTGCACGACCACCGCGCTCAGGCTCTCGCGGCAGCCGTAGCTCTGCGCCAGGGTGCAGAGCTTCTTGGCGGCGGCCAGGGCGTCGGGCACGCTGCGCACGGCGCCGACGGCCTCCTCCACGGACAGGCTGTCCCAAAGCCCCTTGCTGCCCAGGATGAAGAACTCGTCCTGCGGGCTCAGGGCCACGGACTGCACATGCGGGCGGGGCACCACGCTGGGGTGCAGGAAGGTGTAGCCCAGGATGCGCGTGGACTCGGTCACTCCGTTCACTTTGCCGTCCTGGAAAGAGAGGGATTGCCAAGCAGACGTTACCACCGAGAGTTGGGGGGTGGGGCTCCTGGCTGGGGGGAGCTCCGGGGTCTGCCCGCC
Source organism: Moschus berezovskii (assembly GCF_049115385.1). Taxonomy (NCBI): domain Eukaryota; kingdom Metazoa; phylum Chordata; class Mammalia; order Artiodactyla; family Moschidae; genus Moschus; species Moschus berezovskii. Next base: position 29,709,284 of record NC_142487.1, on the reverse strand, counting down.
CTGCAGGCCTGTCCGCCTCCTGTGAGGGGCTCCCATCAGCCTGTCATCAGAACCCAGAGCAGAAGCCCGTGGCAGGCAGGGAGCAGGAGGGATACATGGAAAGCGCCTCATGCAATCCCTGTGTTGGGGCCTGTCCGCTCCAAAGCACACTGTCATCTGGCTGAGTCAGCAACACAGCTGACCAGCATCTCTGGGAACACACAGGGGTCCAGGGAGGAAGGGCCTAGTGAGCCAGCCGTGAGCGGCAGACCCTCCCAGGCAGGTGCACTCAGTGTGATGGCCCCCATCTCAGACCACTGCCCATAGCCCAGCAGCCAGCAGGCGGTGGCGTGGGAAGGTCCACAGTGAGCGCAGTTTTAAACTGAAGGAGGCCGAGACAAACCGCAGGGAAATCGCGGTGAGACGGGATGCGGAGGAGCGAAGTGTTTGGAGAGGCAGACACTTAGTCAAGGAGAAAGGCGGCTCCTGTAATTCCTGAGCTGACTCTCCTGGCAGCCAATGGAGACGATGACACCTCCCGCGTTAGTACAGCTGGGTTCCCACCATCTGAGCCGTGAACCAAAGTTTCAGACCGTTTGCCAGTAAAAAGGTTTTACTCCGAGGCTGGAGCGAGGAGCCACGGCGTACCTGCTTGGCTCTTTATTCTTCAAGTTCTTCAGCAGAAATGGTTAATCTCTGTACCGTGTACTGTTGAACATGGAATTCCACACACAGTGAACAATTCAACTCAATCCCATCTGAGACTCTTCGCTCCCTACGTGGTGTCTAGTGTCCACTTTAGTCCTCTCTGCTCTTAGAACAGGAAGGGGACTGGAATTGACAGGCAGAATCCTTCCCCAGACTCCCACGGTAGATCCTGAGTCGTCTTCCTCATGGCCCTGGGTGGAGCCATCCTGGAGTCAGTCTTTCTCTACCGACTGCAGACCTCCACCACTGTCCACCTGGGTGTCACATGGCTCCTCGGGCTTTACTGACGAGACGAGACTGGACACCTGTGGGCAGATGTGCGTCTACACGGGAATCACGTCGACAGTGCCCATCCGTTTCAGGCACACAGAGTGACCCACACTGCAGGATGAACATGTGCACGGAGTCCAGCTCTTCCAGCCCGTTCTGGAGACTGTGCCGCAGCCCAACAGCCTTTCTCAGCAGCGGCACTTGGACCTTCCAGGCCAAAGACTGTGCTGTGGGGCCGGGCCGCACCATGGGAGGCTCAGAGGGGCCGGCCCGCACCGTGGGAGGCTCAGAGGGGCCAGCCCGCACTGTAGGAGGCTCAGGAGCGTCCCTGGCTTCTACCTGGGCTCCCCTGGTGGTTCAGATGGTAAAGAATCCACCTGCAATGTTGCGGGGGGAGAGGGGAGACCAGGGTTCGATCCCTGGGTCGGGAAGATCCCCTGGAGAAGGAAATGGCCGCCCACTCCTGGAGAATCCCAGAGGCAGAGGGGCCTGGTGGCTGCAGTCCGTGGAATCGCAGACGGTCAGACACGACTGAGTGACTGACACACACGCACACATACGGGCTTCTAGTGGCTAAGTGCCGAAAGCACGCACCCTCCACCCCAGCTGAGACAACAAAAATGCCCTCGGATGTGACCAAGTATCTGTGGTGTCGACGGGGAGGCCCCAGCAGCTTACTCAGGTGCAGCAGGAGGTATGAGCTGAAGGGACAGCCAGTTACCTCAGAGGCGCGCTGGCCCTGGGAGGCCAGACGGACGCCTCTCCACACCCACTTTACAAGCAGGAAACCGAGGCGTCGAGGCTGAAGGTGACGCCTGCAGGCCCCAGAGCCAGGAGGAGAGAAGGGCGGGCAGTTTGACCTCTGTGGGCCGGAGCCTCCTGCGGGTGCCCCGAGGAGGGGACACGGTGACCGCCTGCTCCGAGAGGAGAGGCCGCCAGGCCTGGGCCCCACTGCGGGCGCCCCGAGGAGGGGATGGGATGACTGCCCGCCCTGAGTGGAGAGGCCGCCAGGCCTGAGCTCCACTGCGGGCGCCCCGAGGAGGGGACGGGGTGACCATCTGGCCCCAACACAGAGAGGCCGCCGGGCCTGAGCCTCCTGTGGGACAGGGTGACCGCCTGGCTCCGACACGGAGAGGCCGCTGGGCCTAAGCCTCCTGCAGGCGCCCTGAAGAGGGGACACGGTGACCGCCTGGCTCCGCTGCAGAGAGGCTGCTGGGCCTGAGCCTCCTGCGGGCACCCTGAGGAGGGGACAGGGTGACCGCCCGCCCGAGCAGAGAGGCCGCCGGGCCCTGTTCTGTATTCAGTACGTACAATGTCTCAGACACGGCACACACAGAGTCTGCTCTGTGATGCTGTGGATTCGGAACTGGAATCTCCGATCAGCTCTGGCGTCTACAGAACGCCTAGGGTGATGCTCCCCAGCCGGTTTCCGCCGCCTCTTCCCAGTCCTGCCCCACCTGAGGAAGCCGGCCCTCACCTCGGTGACGATGGCCTTGTGCCGCTTGATTCTCCGCAGCTCCTCCTCGCAGCTCATGACATACGATCTGGACAGGGGCAGCGGCTTGCCGTTCCGACACAGCACTGTCTGGCACTTGCCCACGTTGGCGGAGGTCAGGGTGAAGGGTCCTCCTGGGTCCACAGGGTCATGCCTGATGTGACAAAGGACGGCAGCGCCTCCGAGTTTCTGTCCGGCTGTGCCCAGCTTCCTGGAATACAGAGATGGGGCTGAGAGCCCACACCGCCGCCAGACGGCCCCACGGGACAGGGAAGCAGAGCTCGGGGCTCCACTCGGCACCTTCACCAAAGCAGGCCCCGCTGAGCTCAGGGGAGCCCGCAGGACTGGACGCACACACGGGCACACACGCAGGGTCTGCTCCAAGCTGGGCGGGGCCGCTCCGCCACGGAAAGCCCGAGGAGCTGCTGAGGGATGAGGGACCCTCACCTGGTTCGGTGTGGCCTGCAGCGCCTGTTTCAGCGCGGCCAAAGCCAGCGGGGGTGGCCACATCTCCCTCACCCTCTGCTCCTGAGCGGGGCCAGGGGAGCCACTGCACAGGGGCAGGCGTGAACACCCACCGATGCGTCAGAGCAGCCGATCACCCCTCTCTCATAGGCTGCTTGCGGGCAGGAGCCTCAAGCGCTGGGTCATTTGTGTTCCTGTTCTACACAGTGCGGCTCTCCAGACGAAAGCAGTCTGTCCTCAAATGTTTACAGAAAAGACCGTCTAATGGTGAGCTCCAAGGTGCTCTTACTCATCATTAGCCCATCACGCACTGAATACACAAGACACCTGCAAGTGTTGGCAATCAAAAGGCGCTCAGACCTCTGATGGCAAGGCCCGAGGCTGGCGGAGCCTCCAGACTGACCCTGGGCACGACAGGAGCAGGGAGGTCCAGACGGACAGACCCTGCTGTTCACGAGGGCAGACCCTGTAGGTCAGGCCAGGGGCACCACGGACGGGAACAAGAGCAGCCTGATCACAGGCGTCAGCCGTCAGCAGAGTGGACACCCACTTCTTGCCAGGACCATGAGCACCGCCCCACGCCCCGACCCCGCATCCCGCGAACCCACAGGGAAAACAGGCAGGAAGCGACGCGGAGACGGCGGGTGGCGGGGCCTCCGGACCCCAGGTCGAGGACAGCTAGGCCGTCAGCTCCAGGCTCCGCCAAGGCAGCTTGGCTTCCCTGCTGTCAGAGGCTGTGACTCCTCCAGCCAAGCCAGAACTCGGGCTGTATCTGGGAGAAGTGCAGCCAGTGACCAGGGTTTGAGGGTCTCAAGTTCTTAATGCTGACCCAGTGCTTGGGGTCCATAAAAAGCAGGCCTGTTTGGGCTGTGTGAAGGGTATGTGTGTGGGGGGTGTGTGTGTGTATAATATGTGTTTGCTTTTTTCGGAAACAAGATGGTGATCAAAACAGAAAAGGAGACAGATATGCAGACAGACGTCCCTGTCTTATGCCTCTCGGCATTAAGGCATTTAGAACAATGACTGGTATATATTAAGGACTCACTAAATATTAGCTATTATCAGCATCGAATATTAACTGCACACGCCCACCGAGGCGAGCTGGGCCGCCTCTACTGAGCTCTTCAGGAGTCCTAATGCCTGGGGGAGCTGTCAAGGCTCCTCTGGGGCGGCATTCCTCAGCGGACACTTTTTCTAGCCCTGCCGCAAAGATATTTCCTCTTGCCGATTATCAAGGGAGAAAAAAAGAAGAGAAGCAGAAAAGATCGTCACTGTTCCCATGACCTTTGAAGCACTCTCTGCTTCCTGGTCCCACAGGAGCAAGTGTTTGCAGTATAATACCAACAGGCACGTCCTTCACAACCTACAAAGCCTTTAAAGTGACAAAAGAGCGAGCAAGGCTTTGAACGTGGGAATGCTTATGACATTCAGCCCTCAGAGTTAGAAACAACATTCCTCAACGTCCACGGTGACCAGAATCTCTAGGGAAAGGCCTATGATTCTTCTAGCAACACTGTCTTGAACAGGGCTTCCCAGGTGGCTCAGTGGTAAAGAACCCGCCTGCCAATGCAGAAGATTCAAGAGACGTGGGTTCGATCCCTGGGTTGGGAAGATCTCCCAGAGAAGGAAATGGTAACCCACTTCAGTATTTTTGCCTGGAAAATCCTACGGACAGAGGAGCCTGGTGGGCTGTACAGTCCATGGAGTTGCAGAGAGTTGGACATGACTGAGCAGATGCATGCGTGTACACACACAGACACACACAAACAGAGACACACACACACACACACCTCCCCACACAAACACACACACACACACACTTCCCCACACAAACACACACACACACAAATACACACACACCTCCCCACAAACACGCACACACAACATCGGAAGAACGATGTAACTCCTGGCCTTTTAAAATTCGATCAGGAGCAATAAGACTGCGCGGAGCAGCCGCTCTGAGGCCTGCCTCTGTGTGACGATGAACGTGTGGACCATGCACTCCTCCGCGTTTCTCGTCCTCTGCAGCTCCTCGGCCAGAATGTCGCTCATGGTGCACTGCAGAAGGGAGGGCACCTCCGCGTTGCGGTCTCCGTCAAACACGCCGTACAGGGCCTCCCGGTCGTCACAGAAGTTACTCACCGACAGGGCTGCTACACACAACCTGCAAGCAAACACGCGTCTGTGCTGAGGAAGCTCACCTGTCCTCCACGCCCAGCCCAGCTGCGGTTCTTCTCCCATGTGCTTGCTCCAGCCCTGTCTCTTTCTTCGTGACTCTGAGTAGGTGATACTTTGGCTACTTGACATGGAGAGCCAACTCATTAGAAAAGACCCTGATGCTGGGAAAGACTGAAGGAAAACAGGGAAGCAGGGTCAGAGGATGGGGTGGTCAGACAGCATCACTGACTCAATGGACATGAATTGAGCAAAGCCCGGAAAATAAAGGAGAGGAGCCTGGCGTGCCGCAGTCCACGATGTGGCAGAGTTGGACACGACTCCGTGGCTGAGCAACAACAACACTAAGCCCAGCTAATTTATATCAATGAATTCCTGTGCGTGAAGAGAAGTGACGAGCACATGTTTGCGCCCCATGGCTTTCCCGCACTTTTCCTCTGATGATTTTATTTTTAAATAGCACCGAAAGAAAGGCCGTAAGAGGCATGGTGAACAGCTCCACATTATGAACAAACACGTCCACATTCGTTCACAAAACACTGTCTAAGGAAAACTTCCACAAGGAGCAAAACTGGGCTCCCAGCTCAGACACCGGGAAAAGTAAAGGAGACGTGCGCGCTGGCGGGAGGAGAACTGCACAAGGCGCGCCAGAGACCGCAGTCTCTCCACCGAGGCTGCGTCCATGGAGGGCACCTGTTCCCAAACGCTCTCCAAAACGGACAAACGCCTGGGGAGAAACGAAAAGCCAGGGCATTCACAGTGGGGAGGTGACTTCAGGCAGCCTAACACGCAGGGAACTGGAGTCTTAGAAAAGAAGAGAGACCCGCAGAAAAACGTTTTGAAGAATTAACAGATAAAAATATTCCAAATCTGATGAAAATGACAAACTTACAGATACAAGAAGCTCAACAAACAGCAAGCAAAAGCAAGTAAAAAAGGCTTAACTGAGGCACATCAAAATCAAACTGCTGAAAAGCCGGGATAAAGGTGGGGGTGGGGGGCAGAGGGAAAGCACACCCTGCGAGGAACAAGGAGCAGAGGCCGCAGCTCTCCTCAGAAACAAGGCGGCAGACGGAGCAGCAGCGCCTTCAAGGACTGACAGGCAGACCGTCAGCCTTGCTCTCTAAACCAGTGAGAACCGCTTCCGGAAGCGAAGCTGCACAACAGAGATTTTCAGATGCACATACAAAAGCCAGCACTACAAGAAACGGGAAGTACGTGGGGCAGGAGAAAGTGACCCCGGCGGACGGGAACCTGGTTCCACACAGAAGAGCGAAGCGTATCGGGAATGACAGAGGGGAGCATGCATAAACGCTTTTTCTTATTTTAAAAATCACGTTAGGACAGTGGTTCTCAGGACTTCCCTGGCAGTCCATGGTTAAGACTTGACGCCTCCACTACGGGGGGCACAGGCTTGACCCTTCACTGGGGAACCAGGATCCCACACGCTGCAGGGTGCAGCCGAAAAACAAGCAAAGGGGACAGACAGTGGTTCAACAGGGGACATTCTGCACCCCAGAGTCGTCTTTGCTTGTAACGACTGGGGTGGTGTGATACTGGCATCCAGGGGGTAGAGGCTGAGGGTGCTGCTAAACATCCTACAATGCACAGGACACCCCATGCCTCCCCTGCTCCCCAACAGCAAGTAACCACCTGGCTCAAAATGTCGACAGTACTGAAGCTGAGAAGTACTTTGGGAAATAACTGTTTAAAGTAAGGTCATCACAGCGTATCTGGGGTTTGTAACAAAGCAGAGGTAAAACACGACAATAGGGCACGGAGAGGCGGAGCGCGGAGCGGCCGTGCACAACGCAAGCGCCTTGTCACACCTGAGGGAGGAGAGGCCATAATGAACTCGGTCAAGGCTGGGCTGCAGACCCGAGACGAACCGAACACACAGAGTGCAGCCAGGGAGGATAGAGAGAAGAGCTAGCAAGGAGCGAGAGACAGCCCAAAAGAATGGAGAGAGACTCAAACAGAAGACAAGTATCATTAAACCTAACCGCATCAGTGTTTTATCAAACGTAAAAATGCTCCGGACACTACCCCAAAAGAGTCAGGTTATATTAAAAAGACTTAACCACATGCTGCTTATAAGAAATATACTTTAAACATAAAAAGGCAAACAGGTTAAACGCAAAAAGGATTAGAAATGATATACAGTGGCCCCCTAACAACACAGGTTTAAACTCCATGGGGCCACTTCTTTGTTAATTTTTTCCCTCTAATACTACTATAAGTGACGTGAAAGTGAAGTCGCTCAGTCATGTCTGACTCTTTGCAACCCTGTGGACTGTAGCCCACCAGGCTCATCCATCCATGGGATTCTCCAGGCAAGAATACTGGAGTGGGTTGCCATTTCCTTCTCCAGGGAATCTTCTCAACCCAGGGATTGAACCCAGGTCTCCCGCATTGCAGGCAGACGCTTTAACCTCTGAGCCACCAGGGACCTGTACAATCTCTGCTAATGTGGAGCCTTGGATATAAAGGGCTAACTGTAAAGTGATGTACGGATTTCTGATGGTTGGTTGGTGCCTCTTATTCTGATGTAGTTGAAGGGCCAACTACACTATGCTAACACTAAACAAAAGGAAGCTAGAGTAGCTGCATTAATATCAGACAAAATATATTTCAGCATGAAGAATATTACAGAAATAGTTACTTCACAGTGATTAAAGGGTCAGTTCATCAGACTACTAACATTCTAAATGTTTATGCACTTCACAGCAGAGCTCTGAAATACACGAAGCAGAAGCTGAGAGGTCCACAAGGAGACAGACAAGCCTAGAATTACAGCCTCTCAGGCGCCGACAGGAAAGCAGACGGAAAATCAGTGAGCAGTCACGGCTTGAACATTTTCAACAAACCTGATCTAAATGACAACCTACCCAATTTTTTTCCAAATGCACACAAAATATTTACCATAATAAACCATATTTTGGGCCAGAAAATGCCTTAATAATATTTTAAAAGATTCAAGTGATTTAAAGTATGTTCTCCAACTACCCTGGGAAAATTGCTTAGGAGGAAACTTATAGCTCTAAATGTTTAGAATATTAATACCCTCAGCTCAAATCAGTAAGCCAAACTTATACCTTAAGAAGCTAGAAATTTACAAGCACAATAAATCCAAACAAGCAGAAAATAATAAAAATAAGAGCAGACGTCAATGAAATAGAAAACAAAAAGACAACAACAAAAAAATTCAATGAAACCAAAAGCTGGTTCTTTGAGAATTATCAATAAAACTGATAGACCTGAAACCAATTTGATCAGGATAAAAAGACAAATGACAAATACATCAGGAAAGAGAGCGGGAAGAGACATCACTAGAGAGCCTACAGACAGGAAAAGGAGAATAATGGTGTATTATGGCCAACAAATTTGAAAACTAGATGAAATGGATAAATTCTTTGACAGACATAAATTACTAAAGTTCATTCAAGAAGAAAGAGATAATCCTATATTAAAGAAATCACATATTTAGTTATAAACCAAAGAAAACTCCAGGCCCAGGTGGAATTCATTGGCAAATACTACCAAAAATTTAGGAAGAAATAGTATCAAGGCTACAGAAACTCTTCCAGAAGGCTGTGGAATCCTGAAGACAAGATACTCTTCAAGTCAGTTTATGAGATGAGGCCAGCATCACCCTGATATCAAAATCAGACACCACAAGGAAAAATCACTGTGAATACAGACGCGATCCACAAATTAGAAGAAAACTGAGCCCAGCAGAATATAAAAAGGGTAATACATCATGACCACATTGAAACTTATCCTGAAAACGCACAGCGGATTCAACATTTTAAAATCAATCCAATTCATTATCTCTACAGACTAACACAAGAAACAATATGATCGCCTCAACCGATGCAGAAAAAGCCTACGAAAAACAATCTGACACACATGATAAAAACCCTCAGCAAGCCAGGAGAGAAGGGACGCAGAGAAGTCTGCGTCTTCTGTAATGGACCACATCACACTGTCAGCCAAGAGGAAGGCCCGACGCGTCAGGCCCGCAGTGTGAGTGCCACTCTGTTTCCTGACCCAAGGAAACGCAGTCAGCATGGCAACCACAGTTCCACCGTTTACTGTCCACGAAGGAAAGCGAGACAGCAGTTCTCAGTACCGGATGCCCGTCAGAATCACCTGGGGGTGGTTGTAAAGCATTCTGGTTTGATGGTCCTCGGCTGGAGAGTGTCCTTTAGTGCTCTGCACCTGACTGATGCTAACGTGCACCTAGGGCTGGAGGCCGCCAGCCTCCTGAGGGCGTCCGCACTGTCGGTCCCCCTCGGCCCCGCCTGCTCTGATGCTGTGGGTTCTTACTCCGTAGCCAACTAAAGGGCGACCATCCTAATCTACAGGAGCCTGTGCTTTGCTGCTGCTCAGTCTCTCAGTCACATCCAACTCTTGGCGACCCCACTGACTGCAGCCCACCAGGCTCCTCTGCCCACGGGATTCTCCAGGCAAGAACACTGGAGGGGGCTGCCATGCCCTCCTCCAGGGGATCTTCCCCACCCAGGGGTCACACCTACGTCTCCTGCGTTGCAGGTGGATTCTTCACCCGCACTGATTATCAGCACCCCTTCATAAAAAGCGAGCCTGCAGAGCAGGATTACAATTCTCAAAAAACCAACATCTGCATGTGAGACAGGGAAGGCTGGTGAAGAGAGGGAAGAGAAAGGAGTTAAGATGGACAGGACCTGGTGGCAAGACAAGCAGCTGACATTATAGAGAGGAGACATCAAACTCCTGACAAGCTGACAGACTGCAAAGAACAGCTCCACAGAAACGCTGTCAGCACCGAAAGGGATCACGAGTAGGGACAACCAAGGCTACTCCTGTTGCTGTAACACTACCCCTGTTTTGCTTGGCAAACAGGCTTCAGAGAAAGATAAAGGGGTTTTTCAAAAGAGCGGGGATGCGTTTCAATACTCACGCCTTCTCCAATCACGGGAGTCTCACAGAGACACGATGTGTCAGTCACACCGTCTCCTAGCAACCTCTCTCAGGGAGGGAGGGTGTGCTGCCAAGCGGGGCTGAGCTAATGCTCCCGCCTAAGTCACGTGGTGGTCTCCCTCTGGGGAAGCATGCCGGATGGAATAGAGGTGGCACGGGAAAGTCTGTGCCAGCGATGGGCTTCTCTCTGCCTTGCTACGGCGGGGAGGCGGGCAGGCAGCAGGTCTCATTCCAAAGTTTCCACTTACTTGTTTTTCACCCCTGAAGCTTCGGTGTAACCGTGGCTCCACACAGCTGGTGCTCCAGAAGCATCGCCCGCCGAAGGCTGATCAATCTTGAAACAGCGGATATTACTGATCAGAAAGATGGAGGGGCCGGGAATCATTAAAACAGAACACGTGCTCATTGCTACCTTTACCTGAGAAACAGGACACACCTAAGCACTCTGGGCTTACCGCTTCTCACTGTGTTTGATCTGAGATGTTTATCAGCAGTGAGAACTAGCTACTCATCGTAACGAAAACCAAGGGGCATATACACAGAGCACAGAGACGAGCTTATCAGCATCAAACGGCAGTTACTGAGGGCTTCCACACTCCGCCCTGGGTGGCTGCTCTCTGCTGGGAATGGAAGGCTCTCAACCTTGGCATGAGAACAGGAACTATTTAAGTTAGGTGTGTTCTCACAACAGGAAACCCAGATGTGAAGAGAACGAACCCTCAGCTGCAATCATACTGTGCTTGGACGGCGTGAGAGAGTTCTGCAACGTTTATCCTCGAGTCCAATACCCGCTCACATCACGCCTTCACACGTTTACAGAACATTACTGGGGACCTGCCGCTCCCTGACTCTTCCAGTTCTTCCCTCACTTGCATAGCCAACCATGCTGAGACCAATATCATAAAGTTATGAAATAAATGAGGGGAATTCAATAAATTTCATGTTAACTACATATATATAAACAGGGAGACAAGTTCTTATCTCACCTTGGCTGTGGTATGCTGTAATTGGTCCAACAGGACCCCAAACAGAAATATTAAAAGAGTAAACCCTCAAACGCAGTTCATTAAAAACCAGCCTACGAGAAAGGATTCAATGCCCATGAACAGGGAATCATACAGATATGCAGCAGGTTCTTAAAAGGCCGCCCACCACATGGTGAGATAAATCCCTGTTTGTAAACTGTCACTAGTTTCTTCTCCTGTTACTTAGAGAAAGGGCGTATAACGCCAACACCTAAACACTCTGTCCTGAGCCCAGGAATTTAAATTATCTGTTGGCATTCATTAACTCCAAAATATAGTAAACACTGAATACCATTCCTAAGAAGCAGTCAACTCAGAAGTAAATCAATATCTAATATTAACTTTGAGTCTAGAAATATTTGGTGGCAATTTCTTTGAAATTTAAAACTATTTCATTAAACAGAAGTTTCTACTCTTAATTACCAGAAGGCATTCACTTTTTCCTTTATCCTAAAAAGCTGAAAAACATAAATATCACAGATGGTGCCAATGGAAAGTTCTGAAATAAAATACCTCATTTTACAACAGGGGGATATATCCTCTTTTCAAACACATCAATAAAAGGGGTATTTAAAAAACATCTGCTCCTGTCTGCTTTCCATATGACCTGGTACCAGATCTGATCCACGGACCACGGTAAGCAATGTACTGGGTTTCTTAAGGTGTATCTCACAGCTTCTCACTGCATTTTTTGCTTACTTTTCTGAGCTCTAGAGAAAAATGGAAGGTTCCTTTCTAAAGACATTTATACTTAAAAAAAAAACCACACAGAACAGAGAGCCTTTAAAGAATTCCACCTCCTAGCCTGATTATTAAGGAAAAGAATAACCCTGTCCCCACCCCAATCCTTTCCAGTGAAGCAGCACTCATCCTCCGCCTGGCTGAGAACAGTGTGGCCCGCGGCTGTCTGAAGGGAGCAGGGCGCATCCTGAGAGGAGGCTGAGGGGATCTGGGAGCCGGAGCTTAACCCCGTGGAGGGCTCACCACACGGACCGACGCTGCCTTGTGGAGAACAGACCGGCCAGCCCTCGACACAGGGTCTGAGTTACACGCTAGGTATGGAACCTCCACCACGTGATTAAGGGGCCACAACTGTCCAGACACTGGGCACAGGGCGGCACTGCCACCTGAAGATGCTACGCTGTCGCTGTCTGGCACCAAGCACTTAAACCCGGGAGCACACCGTGCTTCGCGGCAGGCGCTCCGGCCGCTCCAGTGACATGTGCTCTTCGGTGGAGAAGTTAACAGGCACTGTCCTAGGCCTGTATAATAGTGGGGTCATTCCATTATCTATATGGTTCTGCACTGTTTTCTAATTACATCGTGAAAATCTCCCCGTGTGATTTTATACTCATCCTGAATGTAATTAGAAACATCTTGATGACTATCTCTATGCCTAAAATGAACACATTTCTGATTACTTTTTAGAATAAAATCTTTACCACAGAAAACCTTGATTTAGATATACGAATACTTTGAAAAGTCTGACAGAGAGAGCCAATGGCTTTTTAAAAAACTTATATAAATGGACAGTCCTCCATCAGCACCAATTTGAGGGGGAAAATGTTATCATTTAAATATTTTATTTAATATTTCCTTGATACACTAATAAAGTTGCACATTGATCTCTTCATGTAACTACCTGTACTTTGTTAAATGTTAATGTCCTTTGATTACTTTCTGCTTGAATGAGTGCTCAGCATTATTGACTCATGCATAACTATATATAACATAAATATCAAAACCAATCTACACATACTGACTTCTCTTGTGACTCCCCCACTCTCTTTTTTGGCCTTAAAAGTTCTTTCCTGGTTTGTGAATATATTTATATGATTTCTTCTTACTTTTAAAATTATTTCATTTTACAGATTTAGCTCTTTAATTCAGCTGGAGTTTATTTTGGTGTGCAAAAGAAATTTGACTTTTATTTTTCTCCAAAGAGCTGCTTCTATTTATTAACAACTTTTTACACAACTATTTTTAACACAAAATGACACGTCATATTTGCAAACACTCAAAAGTTACCTGTATAAGGATGAAATATGTCTTGATGAGCCATGTATTCTCAGTTCTGAAAAGTCCCTTAGACAATGTGTAGAACACCCTCCCTTAAAGATGAAACAACTAAGGTCTGGACACACTGCGGGGCCTGGGCCCAGGCTCTGCATCCTGGTAAAACCGTGCAGAGCTGCGGATCTCCTGTGTCTTTACGTCTCCCTTTCTACTTTGTTTTCATTATTCTCATCTCTTTCTGTCTGGACACTTTCTCAAAAACTTTCTGGAAGGACATGTGAGTATCCAATTATCTGAAAAAAATTTTTGGCTGTCCGTCCATCTTGGTGAACTACAGACTCACAAATCACTTCAAGTCTGTGCAGACAGACCCATTCCATTTAATGTTTGCACTGAGCGGGAAATGTCCTGCTCAGGGAACAGTGCGGGGCTGTGGCGCCTCACAAAGGACTCACTTCAGCAGCTCCAGGGTTCTGTGGTCAAGGGCGAGCCGGGGGTTTCCAGTCAGGTCCAGCTCTTGCAGCTTCGGAGGCAGGTTTTCTGGCAACGTGACTTCAGTTAGCTCGTTACAGCTCAGGTCCACGCACTGAAGGAAAAGTGGAAACAAGAAAACATGGCCTGCAGGAGTGGTTCAAGTGGTTCTAATGTTCTGTTGCAGGAGAATCAGTCTGACGATTCACTGCACCATGACGGCCAAACGCAGGAACTGTGTCTGTCTGCTGTTCAGCCCTAAACATTTACAACGGACTAGGGCCTCCCTCGGAGAAGGCAATGGCAAGCCACTCCAGTACTCTTGCCTAGAAAATCCCATGGATGGAGGAGCCTGGTGGGCTGCAGTCCATGGGGTTGCTACTAGTTGGACACGACTGAGCGACTTCACTTTCACTTTTCACTTTCACACATCGGAGAAGGAAATGGCAACCCACTCCAGTGTTCTTGCCTGGAGAATCCCAGGGACGGCGGAGCCTGGTGGGCTGCCGTCTATGGGGTCGCAGAGAGTCGGACACGACTAAAGCGACTTAGCAGCAGCAGCAGCAGCAGCAGGGCTTCCCTGGTGGCTCAGATGGTAAAGAACCCACCTGCAATGCAGGAGACCCAGGTTTGATCCCTGGGTTGGGAAGGTCCCCTGGAGGAGGAAGTGGCAACCCACTCCAGTATTCTTGCCTGGAGAATCCCATGGACAGAGGAGCCTGGTGGGCTACAGTCCATAGGGTCGCAAAGAATCAGACATGACTACACCACCACCACCACTACCCTTTAACACCTGAACACAACCAGTGTTAGAATTCTAAATCTTTCTTTAGTATTATTAATATAAAATCATAAATGTAGGTACAATTTCATTTCACTTATTCTAGATCTTCACTCTCATCACCTTTGATAGCATTAATACTTTCAACAGAAGTGCAAGAAGTCACTTAATCTAAATGTTAATAATAGGGACATGGTCATCTCCTTTTTGTTGTTCTTCCAATTACAAATAATGGTTGCATGTCACCTGGACTTGAATGAAACCCTGATAACACTGCTTCATAATGGGCTATCCTGGTAGCATGGTCTGTATACATCAGTACAGAGAAAAGAACACATCACATGGTGTCAATACAATCTCCTGATGGTGATGAAATATGAGCTTAAGGACGGACAGGTGTGGGTACTGTAGAAGGCTAAATGGCTGACACAAACGAACTTGGAGGTCAGAGTATGTAGTAAGGGGAAAGATTAAAGACATTGTGGAACATCAATGAATTTTATAAATTGGTTAGCAACGTTTTTTAATGTTACCTCTAAAGATTTAAACTTTTACAATTCCATAGACATAAAATTGCTCCTTCTTTAAATTATCAGATTATAAACAAGTTCGGCGGGGTATCATTTATGAAGGTGACCTTGGGGACAGCGATACGGATCCTAAGAGACAGGTTCAGTACCAGCACGCCCAGGCCCATCCGGCCACCAGACCCAAACTCCCTGCAGCCAGTTCCGTGCTGTCTAGTTCCACTGTCCTGTTCTGACCGACATCTCGTTTGCCCTGAGGACTATGGCGCTTCCCGACTTTGCTTCCAGCCTGCTTTCCCTCTGACCTGCTCCCCACCGTGCTGCCGGGGTGGTTTTCTGCTGCGGCTTGTTCCACCTCGTTCCACTCCAGCCTCGGTCTTTCTGCCGCTCCCTGCCACCCTTCAACCTGCCCCTGAACTGCTCAGCTGGTCAGCTGTGGCCTTTAGCCCGCCTCTCAGCACCGGCTTCCTCTCACGCGCTTTCGGCTGTCAGAGTGAGCTCTCGCGCCAACGTGCTCTCACCTGTCTGGGCCCTTGCACACCTCCCTTCACGTTCTCCCTGCTGCATCTCCTCCCATGTCTGATGCCTTTGTAGCACACTGCACAAAGCAGCTCAATGATGCTCTCACCAAAAGGAGAAACAAACAAATGACTGCCTGCCGCTTCGTAGACAATTATTTGTTGACTGAATAAATGAACAGATCTTAATGGATCTGTTAGGATGAGAACTGCAATATACATGTTGAGGTTAAATTCAGTCTAGAGTAAGTAGAACTGCAAAGGAATTGAAATGTTTTTGAATGTGACTGCTTTTGCATGAGAAGGTAACTCATTCCATTAAGGTCAGACTGAGTAGAGAAACACCCCGAATTTAGTTGTGCATGCTGAAGGAGGTTTATTCCAGAAATTACAGGACATTGATATCTGGTACCAACCTCTGGTGTTAACACAGATAGTAAGTGCTTTGCTTACAAGCACTATTTCCTGTTCTTTTAATAGTCTTCCACAAATGCTTGTTGACTGAATAAGCAAAAGAAGAACAATTAAAAGTGTTAATTGCTCAGCTGTGTCTGACTTTTTGCAATTCCATGGACTGCAGCCCACGAGGCTCCTCTGTCCATAGGATTCTCCAGGCAAGAATACTGGACTGGGTTGCCATTCCCTTCTCCATTAATTTGTAAAGACCCCTCCTTTTAAGTTTATATACAGTATCTCTGATTTTTCTCAACTGGCTTTTAGATTTAAGAAACCTTATTGACAACACCTTGACAAAAATGACCATCAGGGTAAAACTTATTTCAAAAAAATCCTCAATTCGCCAATTAGTATTCCATTCCTGCAAATAGTAAATTCCCTTAAACACCAAAACTGTTTCTAAAATCTGACTAATGAAACGCATCCTGCTGCTGCTGCTGCTAAGTCACTTCAGTCGTGTCCGACTCTGTGTGACCCCATAGACGGCAGCGCATCAGGCTCCCCCGTCCCTGGGATTCTCCAGGCAGGAACACTGGAGTGGGTTGCCATTTCCTTCTCCAATGTGTGAAAGTGAAAAGTGAAAGTGAAGTCGCTCAGTCATGTCTGACTCGTAGCGACCCCATGGACTGCAGCCCACCAGGCTCCTCCGTCCATGGGATTTTCTAGGCAAGAGTACTGGAGTGGCTTGCCATTGCCTTCTCCAGAAATGCATCCTATATATAAAGCAATTCCTTTTCATCATTTCTTCTTCGAACTGGTTACATGCGCCCCTTGGGGAGAGTCAGTGGTATATCACAAAGTTACAGGACACCCGGCCTGTGCTTCTGAGGGTGTCCTTGTTACTCATAAGACTATGGAGCCTTCACTTTGATATTAAGACTGAAAGAAATGGTAAAAGAGTAGAACACAAAATTAGCATGTAATTTTAGATCAGAAAGGAGACATCAAAGCAGCTTATAGATGATTGCAGGGCATACTCCAGACTCTGGGGCATGCAGGCTCTCTTCTCTTCTCCCTGCGGACAGCAGACCATCGAGAGCAGGGAGGTGCCTGCTTCCCGGCCAGCCTCTCGAGGACACACGGTCACGAGTGCTCCTTTCCCCGGAGCACCTCTGACGGGATGCCCTTCACACATATGACTCTCAGAGGCCCAGTTGCTTATCTGCATGCACACACAGCCCACCTCATAAGATGCAAGCGGTGTTTGGTTGGAAAGGGCGTGGCTTTCTGTTTAAAAGACCTGCTGAAATAATTTTTCAAACTTGAGTTAAAAAAACAAATCAATCTGTCTGAGTTAATATATTACCCCGACTCAGAGAGAGAGACTATTCAGGCCCAGCTTTCCTCCGGGCTGTGTGGCCAGTGCAGCAGGGAGAAAAGTGGCTTCTACGGTCCTGTCCTGGGAGACACTGCTTCATGCCTTTACCACAGCTTTTGTTCCCAACACGAATGGATGCCAGATTCCCCAAATTTTAGAAGAATTCCTAAATAACGAATACCCAGACTCCAGGACCAGAAAGACAATTGTTCCTGCTTCCTGGTTTTTGGATATTTCAGTTCCTGGGTGACCTGTTGAGTCTAGAAGGTCAGCTACCCCAACCAAACTGCCAACTAACCGGTCCCTGGCATGGCTCTCTTTCCCTTACCCTCCTCTGTGAAGAATTAATGCCTTCTCTTTCATCTGCATTGACCCACCACTTCCCCATGTGCTTTGTGTTTTATGACTGAGCTGGTCTCTTGCGCTCATCCCACTTTAGAAACAACAAACATGGCTTGATTCCAAGGGAAATTCAACTTCCTGGAGCCATTGTTTTCAAGAGTATGGCGTATTAAACATACTTCGTACTCCATTTCCCAGTGAAAACAACAGTCCTAGAGATGACATCACTCAGCTTATCCAAATGGTTTATTACTTCACAGCACAAACATGAAAATAACCTTCTGCGGAGAACTTAAAACATTTTAAAATATGCTGTCCACCTAGTGGCCAGAATCAGGACCCTACAGGAAACGGAAAATTTGACAAAAGTTTCTGGTATATGGTGTTTAAATTTCATCTGCTGTGTCACACGTTAATTTTACCTGCTTAAACCACACTTTGAAAACAGCAGGAATGTGTCACTAATTGGAAATAATTCAACGAGGAGCTTGAGTTTTGTTGCAAAGCTCCGACACTAACGATGTGGCGGCCGTGGAGTGAGGTGAGGGGCCCTGGGTGAGAGGGGCTGAGGGCCACCGGGCGGCTCCGCTGCTCTCTGGGCCACCAGCACGGGGTCCTGGATGAGGCTGTTGACCCGGGCCAGCCGAGCCGAGCCTGGCTGACGTGGTGACTCGAGGGCCAGGTTTTCCTCTCTAGCTGAGTGGCGGTGGATCTGTGCCCAGAAGGAGGTGTGTCTATTTTAGAATCAGAACAGAACACGACCTGCTCCAGAACACAGGACTGGTGGTGGGTTTGGAAGAAAGGGCTGAACAATGGTGAAGACAGTAATCCTAGGGAACAGAGCTTCTACGATTGGGTGCCCTTGAATGCACCAGAAGACTCTAACAAATTAACTTTATTCCTACTAACTTATATGACCTTCTGGCCCACATAGAGAATTT
Source organism: Moschus berezovskii (assembly GCF_049115385.1). Classification (NCBI taxonomy): domain Eukaryota; kingdom Metazoa; phylum Chordata; class Mammalia; order Artiodactyla; family Moschidae; genus Moschus; species Moschus berezovskii. The sequence continues at coordinate 29,690,835 of NC_142487.1, read as the reverse complement.
GTTGCCTGATGATCACTCTGTGAGATCTCACTGAATGCACCAGAATGAGGCAAGCCTACACCTACATTTTACCCAAGATTAGGGGAGGCATGTGGTCTCTGTTCTAGGGGTATGCGAACAATGGCCTGATTTTACAAGTTTCAAAAATTACCTTTTAGTATATATAGTTTAGTAAGAAAACTTGTTTATCCTTTTAAATGATAATTGGTTTTAAAGCTTTGGTAACAAAGCTGTGAATAAGCCCTCTCCTTTAATGTCTTAAAAGATAAGACTGCTCACAGAGAACTAGCTAAGTGTAACAGGACCTTATTCTTCTTTAAATTATGTTATCTGCTAATGTTTATAACAATAATTTTAATACTTTTATGAAGCACTTTACAATTACTGGACTTCACTTTAAAGAAGCATTAAGAATATAATCTAGGATTACTAGTGTCAGTCACTCCGTCACGTCCAGCTCTTTGCCAACCCACGGACTGCAGCCTGCCAGGCTCCTCTGTCCACGGGATTCTCCAAGCAGGAATACTGGGGTGGGTTGCCATTCCTTGTCAGGGGATCTTCCCTCCAAACCCAGGGATCAAACCTGGGTCTCCTGCATTGCAGGCGGATGGATTCTCACCATCTGAACCACAGTAAAATTTTAACATAGGCTAGAGTATTTCAACTTATAAAAAATGATTTCTTTTATATTAAAAACATGTTTTACGGTCAGTTTGCAGTGACGACTCATAGGTATTTTATCATTTGTTTACAGCCACTACTTTTACCAGGAATTTTCTTTTGGATGGTTTAAATGTGTGTAAATAGAAAATCCCATGGATGGAGCAGCCTGGTGGGCTGCAGTCCGTGGGGTCACTAAGGGTCGGACACGACTGAGCCACTTCACTTTCCCTTTTCACTTTCACACATTGGAGAAGGAAATGGCAGCCCACTCCAGTGTCCTTGCCTGGAGAATCCCGGGGACGGGGGAGCCTGGTGGGCTGCCGTCTATGGGGTCACACAGAGTCGGACACGACTGAAGTGACTCAGCAGCAGCAGCAGCAGGTACTTACACTTAAAATACTCTCATATGAAATATGAATGAGTGGTTTCTCGTATGAAAGAATACTAAAACATTAATCCAGAGTTCTCAAACAGTGCAACTATTCCTTTTTCAATAACACTATCTGTCCAGGGCTGCAAAGTTCATACATTTGTACGTAAAGGATACTTCATACTGCTCATCACCGCCCACCCCTCCAAATAAAACCCCAACAACAAAACATCTCTTGGTCATGGGACTGCTGGATCAGAAAGACTGGGCATTTTTAACATAAGGAAAATACCAAGATATAATACCTGGGATTTTTAAAAAAAATTTTTTTAAATAATACCAAAAGTAAAGTTTTAAAAGTGTCTGTAGGACTTCCCTGGTGGTCCAGTGGTGGGGACCCTGCATTTTCACTGCCAGAGCCCTGGGTATAAACCCTGGGCGGGGGGAACTGAGACCCCACAAGCCACTGGTGCAGCTCCAGCCACACACCCTCCCCCACCCCCAACGCAGGGGCTGCAAAGCAGGGCACAGAGAGCAGACCACAGGGAAGGAATTAAATGAAACACAAAGGCACCGATTTTAAAAGCCAGGAACCCAAGGAAGGGTCTAAGAGAAATTTTGCTTTTGCAGAACAACATTCATATTGTGCAAAATCTCGTCAAAACTTGAAAAATGTAAACGTCTATGCATATTTTAAACCAGATACTTAAAAACAAAAGAATCTACAACTAACAGTTTGGTGACATTAGAAGACAGATGCAGAAAATAAGAGCAGCGCACGGGAGGTTAACCCTGAGGCCGGGGTGCACAGGGCCGTTTAATGAGCCCCCGAGACACACCACACCCCTCCCAGGATCAGCCGGCGAGCAGCCCCCGGCAGGCTCAGCTGTCAGCACAGCTCCTGTGCTGGAATCAGAGAAGCCTGTGCCTAAGTGACAGGCTTCCTGGATTCTGTTGATCATCAGCCAAAACAGTTGCTCCATATAATCAACATCAGAGCTGACCCCTATGGAGGCCTCGTCACTAAAAATAGTCCACATTTAGTGCTCTCGTTGGACTTCTTACTTCTATTTCAGATGCTTTACATGTTTTATTTCATTTCATCCTCACAGCAACGCAACTCTGTACTGTTCTTTCCCTCACTGTACAGATGAGGGAACAGAACAGTTAAGTGATATTTAGCTGGACTCCAACTCTAGATCTATTCCTTTCAGAAGCCCACCTCTCACCCACAAAGGTGCTATAAAGCACAAACAGAACACTTCTGGGACTTCCCTGGCGGTGCAGTGGTTAAGACCGTGCCTCCACTGCAGAGGTCTGGGTTCCATCTCTGGTCAGGGAACTAAGATCGCGTGAGCCAGACGGCATGGCAAAAAAAAAAAAAAAAATTCTGCTAGTTTTCAGTAAGTGTTCTAAAATGCCACAGTCATATATGAGATGACAGTGCTCAAGTAAAATACTTCATGGCCTAAAGTGCGCGCACACACACACGGCTCATACACGCCTCAACCATATAAACGTACTCCTGTGATGAAAAATCGTTCACGCTATTCAGTGTCTTCAAATAGGATGACATTTGTTCCTTTTCAGATCAGAATATATCCTGAGTCTATAACCAGAGGTTTATTTTCTTTATTAAGCATAAAACTAATAATCAGAAATACTGAGACACAAATGAAAGAACTTCTTACTCTTTGTGCCAAAAAAAACCCGTTAGATGACATTCCTTCTAGTGAACAGGTTTCGTCCCGTGAGACTGCTCATAGTCAGGAGGTGCAGAAAGCCTCTGCCACCAAGCTGCCGTCTTCACTGACACAAACCACCTTCCTTTTCAGCACCTCAGCTTCCTTGCCTACCAAATGGGAGATACTACTTGTTCTGCCAGAGTCATTCAACTCAAGGGCATGTCTGGTCATTGAAACAGCAGTGAGACTACATCTGCACATGGAATTACTACTACCCCACAGTGCCGTGGGGATGCCGCTGTTTAGTCGGGGCGTGGGGTGCGGGGTGCTGCCGACTCTTTCAAACTCCTATTGAGCCTGGCTCAGCCTGTGGGTCTCACAGACAGCCTGGAGAAAGGTGTGACAGGTGCTGTGAGATGGGACGAGCGAGGTGGCTGCGCGGCTGGTGTCCAGTCACAAGCAGTGTTCGATCCCTTGTGACCCCACGGACGGTAGCCCGCCGGGCTCCTGTGTCCAGGGGACCCCCAGGCAAGAACACTGGAGTGGGCGGCCATTCCCTCCTGGGGGCGTCTTCCTGACCCAGGGATGAGACTCGGTCTCCCGTGTCTCTGCAGGCAGACTCCTGACCTCTGAGCCACCCTGCCCACTCCCAGGCCAGGGTTTCTTGTTTACTGGTTTTTCCCCCTCGGCCAACTCAGCAGTGTGGCCCAGCAGTGAGGAAGGATGGAGCAGGAACAACAGAGACGTCTTCATTCCGAGGAAAGCCAGTGAGGGTGCGACATCCTGAACCGGTGACTCACAGGAAACACATCTCTCTGCAGACCTGAAGCCGGCGGTTACGGGCTCGGACCACGTACCTTGATTTCTGGGAGCTGCATAACTTCAGGGAAGACTTCGATGCAGTTGGAGTGAGCGGCCACTGTGTGCACGCGCCGGCAGTTCATGATGGTCGTCGGGATGGCCTTCAGCTTATTCCCACTGAGGTCAATCTCTTCAAGTTCCTCCAGTTTTGCCATTTTACTAAAGAGAAAATCCAAGGTGGACAAGTCACAAAATAATTAGAAAGAAATTGAAAAAGAAAATACTAATAATAGATAAAGAGAACCAAAGGGTAATTTAGTCTGAAGATTCTTTAAAGATTCACTTAGAATCATTTTAACAAATGATTTGTTAAATCACTTTTTCACTACTGTTTTTGAGGATCAAAGTATTTTAACACCTCCTTTCTTACTACAGGGGGTTCCCTGGTGGCTCAGACAGTAAAGAATCTGCTTGCAATGCAGGAGACGCAAGAAACCCGAGTTCAATCACTGGGTCAGGAAGATCCCCTAGAGTAGGAAATAGCAAACCACTGCAGCATTCTGGCCTGGAGAATTCCACGGACACAGAAGCCTGGTGGACTACAGTCCATGGGGTCGCAAAGAGTTGGACACGACTGAGAAACTAATACACACACTTTTCTTACTACAAAACAAAAAGTCTTAGCTTCAACTCTTTAAATTGGCAACAAGAAGAAAATCAGATGTCCTTTTCCTATTAAAACTCTGTGTGTGAATTAAGTTATCCTGACAACAATCACTTTGCTATGTGGCTTAGTCTGAACTTCAGTGAAAATTCCACTCGAACAGGTCAAAAGTTAGCATTAATCTAGTATATGTGCTCTAAAGAGCTCCGTGTAACAGCAGGACTTCTTTGTACTGGCACTGAACCCTCAGGGAGGAGAAGAGGGAACGGGTTACATGAAGACATGCTTTCTCCTGAAACCCCACTCCCGAAATTCCTCCGATGTCACGTGTGATAACGAAGTAGCGGTTAGGAGAATGCTGACGGGCCGCCTGGGTCACCTCGAGACTGTCTGTGTGAGTGTGTCAGTCACTCAGTCGTGTCCAACTCCAAGACCCCACGGACTACTGCCCACCAGGCTCCTCTGTCCATGGAATTCTCCAGGCAAGAACACTGGAGTGGGTAGTCATTCCCTTCCCCAGGGGATCCTCCCCTCCCGGGGATCGAACCCAGGTCTCCTGCACTGCAGGCGGATTCTTTACTGTCTGAGCCACTGAGGGCCAAATTCAATCTGTACCCAAAGAAATTTCTCTCAGCTTCTGCTAAATATCTACAGAAAGCACCTTTCTGACTTTACCTTAATAACACACTCTAATATAATTTCCCTGGTAGCTCAGCTGGTAAAGAATCCACCTGTAATGCAGGAGACCTGGGTTCGACCTCTGGGTTGGGAAGATCCCCTGTAGAAGGGAAAGGCTACCCACTCCAGTATTCTGGCCTGGAGAATTCGTGGACCGTATAGTCCATGGGGTCTCAAGAGTCGGACACGACTGAGCGACTTTCACTTTCAATATAATTTAACGTTTTGTTTAAGGATGTCTTTTATTGTTTAATCTTAACCTATAGTCTAGAATTAACATTAGTTATATTAATCAATAATTACAGTAACCAAATAAAGAAAAATTCCAGAGTTAGGGGTTTCCTCTATTTTCTGTAAATCTAGAGGGAGAAAGTTCCCCCGCCCCCACCCCCAGCCACAGGCCCACAGGCGTCTATCGCTCTGACCCCTTTCCCACCGCGGGTGATGCTGGAGTCTTAACAGGCACCAGTGAGTACGACTCAAACCTTCAATGTGAATCATTCCGTTTGCAGTTATTGGTATCTGACCTGCTGCTGCAGTTTCACTTGTCACAATAAAGCATCCAAACAATTTAGCAAGAAACCCTTTATTGCCCTTCTGCTGTTTCTCAAAAATAAAGGCTACTTTATTTGATTACTTGAAGATATACACCAAAGACACAAGAACTAAGTTTTTACCTTATGAAGTCAGATCTTTCAATATCATAAACATTCAACGTGGTATTATGATATGCTACAAACACCCCTGTATGTACAGACTGTGAAGTAATCCATCTGATAGCCTGGATTTGTAAGAGATTGTTATCTGAATACGTCATCATATTTTGAAAAGAAATGGGAAGAAATCAATAAGCAACAGGCATGAAAAAAGATTCGAAATATGGAAATCAGGCCCAAGGAAGAAAATGTTAGAGAAATTTCCATGCCTCAACACAGAAGGAAAGTGGGAAAAAAAAACAAGTTTCTGTATTTAGGGCGGTCAGCAGTGGCCTGGGTCACTGGGGGAGCCCTCAGAGCCTGAGTGGTGGCCATTCCTCCTGCCGTGATGGGTCACTGACCACCTCAAAGAGGATGGGGAGCCCTTTCAGGGATGTTATTCTTACGGGACCACCATGGTTTCTTCTAAAAATATCATTTCGTTCCATAGTAAAAGAAAAATACATAACAATTAAAAAGAAAAAGATAAAGAAAAACATTAACATCAAATGAGCGGGAGACAATAAATAAATGTATAGAACAAAACAGAGCAATGCTAGAAGTCAACGCATATCTGGGCCTCCCCGTTTTAGTAAGGGCTTCAACAGACTGCTAACCTTGATGGCCACAGAGAGGGGCTATGCCAATATTCTGCTTTGGCCCACTGCTAAGCTGCAGCTAACAGCAGAATACCACAGGGGTTAGTGTTTGCTTCTCTGATGTGTAGGTGTAAGTTCTAGGGCCTGACTTGTTAAATGGATAAATGCCAATGACAGAAGCAGAGTAAGTCCTCCATGGCAGGCTCGGTGTGCAGATTCATTCAAAGCAAGATACAATGCTACTGTTTCCCAGATTACAAATTCAAATTAAAATAGACCTAAAAGTGGAATCTTCTGAGAGCCGTAAATTACTTCCACTGTCACAGTTTCTATGATCGAATAAGCCACCACTGCTTTTTATACCATAAACACAAAGCTATTAGCTGATTAAGAACCGTCAGGTTCCTAGTTAACGTTCTCATTCTTGCCATACTATGTTAATTTTTTTTTAAATTAATTTGACTGGTTAATAGGAAGCAAAAGAAAAAATATACCTTGTAAATAATATACTTTGTTTCAAAATCATAAGAACAGTCTAGCAACTGGGTCCTTGGATACATTCATATTAGAAAAATAAACACATTCCTCTTTAGCGGAATGTTGATAATGGCTTATAGAAAAGAGGAATAAGCTTAAACTATTTGGAAAATAAATATTTTAGTTTTTGCCTTTCCACCTATGAACCCATTCTCAGAAATGCAATGAAGGATGCCACTCTGTAATCTCTTACCTTGCGGGAAAACTGTGAAGTCGGTTGTAGGCCATGTGAAGAATCTTCAGATGGGGGTGTCCGGTTAACAAGGGTACACATTTATCTGTGAGGTTGTTATTCGTCAAGTACAACTCCTGTAAGATGCTGTTGGTCTCCTCTGAAAGTGTGGCTGGAGGGAGGGTTTCCAGTCTGTTTGCAGATGCATTTAGGAATCTCAGGCTACAATGACAAAACACAACAAAATCATGCTGATAAGTCAGAGCTCCACTCCAGAATTCTCGACAAATCTACAAGTTTTCTGATGGGTACCTGCCATGCTGGAAACTGGGTTTAGAAACACGAATTTAAAGATAGGTTTTAGCTTTGACAGACATATAGATATGACTCCACAACCTATTCTGAACACAATAATTACCTACATGTGTTAACTACAAAGAGACAGAGATCAGTTTCTTTTGTTTGCTCTTTCTGGCTGCACTGTGTGGCTTGCAGGATCTTAGTTCCCTGATGGAACCCTTGCCCCTTGCAGTGGAAGCATGGAGTCCTAACCACTGGACTGCCAGGGAATTCCCTAGAAGAAAATTTTTATGGAAGTACAAAAGTAAAAGGAAGTCATATTTTATAGCTGGTGGGGAGTAGCTAATATTCTGTCTTAAGAAAGAGAAACACAATTGCCTATTTTAAAATAAGAGTTTTCATAGCAATAAAACAATTAGATGTTAGATCACAATACAACTAAATCACACAGTGACCAAGTCCTTTTCAGGATGCTGTATGAACCGTATTTTACTGACGTATATTCAAAACTGCAAGAGATAACTTGTTCTGTAGTAAAATAATGGAATACTATGTATCAGTGAAAATGAAGAACTGCATGTATCAATAGGATGAATCTGAAAAATATGGTACTAATTAGAGACTCTAGATAACAGGATACACTGCACAATTCCATAATTACAGAGTTCAAACTCAGGCAAAACTAACCTACAACATTAAACATCAGGGAAGGGAGGCAGTGTCTAGGAGACAGCTGCTAATGTTTCCACACGATACTGTCTGGTTCTTAATCTGGGTGCTGGCCACATGACTATGTTCACTTTGAGAAAATTTATCAAGTACTATACTTGCAATAGAAGGAAATGGGCTACTCACGCCAGTACTCTTGCCTGGAGAACTCTATGGACAGAGAAGCCTGGCGGGCTACAGTCCATGGGGTTGCAAAGAATTGGAAACGAGTGAGCAACTCACACTTTCATACTTACGGTCCCATTCTATATTTATATGTTAATAAAATTTACATGGAAACATACATATTAATATCGGCTATCAGTCACCCAAATGACAGTGTGAACAACAGCTAAACTATGAAGAAGGTTTTCGTACTTGAGATACAGTTACTGTGAACCACAGATAAATGCAAGATGCAAGGCTGGAGAACTGAAACAGAACCCTTGCTGGGATCAGGTTCCCAAGCGCTGAAAAGGGAAGCTGAGGGCGCCGCAGGGCCTGGGCAGACAACCCTGTGCGTCCCGGTGATCTCCAGCACGCGCGCGCCGTCGTGGGGCCGCGGTGACCGAGCACACAGGCTGTCCAGCCCACAGGACCCACCTGCCACGGTTACCAAGGTCAAAGCTGCCTTGCTCCCCAACCCCTACCTGGAACGAATCACTCTGTTAATGAACTGACTTTCATTTCAAAACCACCCAGGTTTGAAACATCATGCATTCAATTCGGGACTATTTTACCATGCCTTAGGTAAAAAAAGAATAAAATCTTCCTTAAAAAGAAAGACTCTGGAATACCAGGTACAGATATTTTTAATCCACCACGAAAACTGTTGTTCCAAGCTTTCAATCCACTAATTCAATACGCCGATCTTGCAGCCCTTACACACACACACCCGTCCACGACGTAGCTAAGGAAAAGCAGCTTCCCCCAAAATAGAACAGTTTCCATTAAAGAAACACGTATTCCGTAGACATTTTCTTAAAAAAAAAAAAAAGAAAAGGAAGTTAGAAAAGGGCTGTACAGACCATAAATAGTCATGGGAAATTACAGTCATGTGTGCTACAGAGAAGAAAATAAAGGTCATTCATGCAGTGTCTGAAATGGCTTTGAACTAGGAAGGAAACCCATCCCAGCACCACAGTTCTTCAAAGCACTTTTACGACTCTCTCATTTTATCACCTGACTTAAATACCCTGTTAGGATTTCTCCAGTGTAGAATTAAAAAACATTAAAATGCACTGCCCTAAAACACTTTGGAATAGGGCTAACTGAGAAACTCTGACAATCTCATTAAAACACAATTCTCTAGGAAATACGTAGTTATAAACACATGAAAAGAAAAGAAATTAACTCATGAGTATCTGCATTATTTTTAGGCCAGGAAAAAAAGAAGGAAATTTGTTTCAAAAAAGGAAAAAAGATTGACTAGTGAATGCTCACCTAGAAAACTACTAAAGGAACTTTAAAAACTCCTTACAACACGGAAGTGATTTCCAGAAAGACCTGTCCACTCATCTTGTTGAAATTTGCCTGTACTGAAGCTTATACTCTTTATGGGAAACTGAGGGGGCGGGGTGGGGGAATCCCACATTCCACTCCTCCAGGAAATAAAACTATGTTGAAACTACATGGCTAGTTTCGAAAGATTGAGTTTGAACTGAATAAAGCCTGATTAAATCATCTTGTTAGTTAATGGTCAAAGAACAAACAACTGGGCTAAAAACATTTTTGATTATAATCGTCTCAGGGAAATTAAATTCAATACCCATCCTTCAAGAAATAAAACACACCTGTCACACAACCACACATTTCATCAGAAGGCAGATTAGCTGGTTTAATCGTCTATGTGTTATATCCATCAGAGTGAGCAACTGCTTTAATTCTGTAAAATGTCTCCAGTCCGGGTAACAGTTTTACTCAATAAATAGGGTGTAAAACCCTACCCCCCTCTGCTTTCAAAATCTTCCGGAGAGTTAAATTCCTAAAGCACTGAGTTAGGTTTCAACTCCGTATGATATGGGAGAAGGTCCTCAGGCTTCTCCCTTGTAGATTTTTGCAGAAACTGCATAGAAGACTTGTTTAATACGCCATGAAGACTTTGTTCACTACTCAGCCCTCTCATGAAGACCAGAGAAAAGCAGCTGCATGTCGCTGCCTGCTTCCGGTCAAGTACTCTGCAGAGACCACAGCTCCTTCCCATTTCCTGGTTCATCTGACCCCCCACCATCCAGAGATGCCCCTGTTCTACTGCACAGAACACAAACTGAACCTGAGAAAAGTAAAATTACTTGGCTGCTGTTAAATAGCAGTTAGTGGCTGTGTGCGCGCACGCGGGCTCAGCCATGTCCAACTCTTTGGGACCCCATGGACTGTAGCCCGCCATGGGATTCTCCACGCAAGAATACTAGAGTGGGTTGCCATTCCCTTCTCCAGGGGATCTTCCTAACCCAAGGATCTTTGCTATCTTGAGCCACCAGGGAAGCTCCAAAAGACAGGTGTCTCTTTCATCTCCTGCACTGGTAGACAGGTTCTTTGACACGAGCGCCACCTGGGAAATCAGTGTGGCAGAGTCAGAAATAAACGTAGATCTCACTGACCCTAAAGACTCCACTGTGTGAAAGGGGTAGGGTTCGTGCTCAGTCGTGTCTGACTCTGCGCAACCCCACGGGCTGTAGCCTGCCAGGCTCCTCTGTCCATGGGCTTGCCAGACAAGAAGAGTGGAGTGGGTAGTCATTCCCTTCTCCAGGGGATCTTTCCGACCCAGAGATCTTTGCCATCTGAGCCAGAAGGGCAGCCCCACAAAAGCCCATGAGTACCTAATATAGTTCTCCAAAATTTAACTGACAGAAACAGAAATAATAAAACATTTTCCAGAGGACATTTTCATGTCATCTTCCCCCAAAACCCTGGAGGTCAAGCAGAGCACCTGCTGGGCAGCGTGAAGACCACACCCCCCACACACTTCAAACTCTAGCTCTAAAACAGCGGCGCACACGGCACAGCACTCAAACCTTTCCTCAGCAAAGAGTGACGCTGTGGAGAAAGGACACTCACACAGGACTCCTGCCCTGAAGCATCTGGAGAGCCACCCACGATGGCAGGAGACAAATCCGCTCCCTGTTCTTGAGCGATCCCTCTGTTCCCCCCGGCACATTCTGTCCATCCGTTCTGGCTCCTCTAGGGATTTCTGTTTTGCTTTTGTTTTTTTAGTAATTCCCAGCACATCCTTAAATTTTACAGCCAGATTCTGTCCTTGAAACGAAGATGTACGTATTTGCAGGCAGACTAGGTATTCTGCATTCAAATTATTTTCTATGCAGATAGGTATTGTGACTGGTGGTCTATTAAAAATGCAAAAGCTTAAGACCAAAAGCACACTGAAATCCTTCAACTTTTATACAAGCCCCTGATTTCTGGCCCTCAAAATCCTTCAGTTCAGTTCAGTTCAGTTCAGTCGCTCAGTCGTGTCCGACTCTCCGCGACCCCATGAATCACAGCACGCCAGGCCTCCCTGTCCATCACCAACTCCCGGAGTACACTCAAACTCATGTCCACAGAGTCGGTGATGCCATCCAGCCATCTCATTCTCCGTCGTCCCCTTCTCCTCCCGCCCCCAACCTTTCCCAGCATCAGAGTCTTTTCCAGTGAGTCAACTCGTCTCATGAGGTGGCCAAAGTATTGGAGTTTCAGCTTTAGCATCAGTCCCTCCAATGAACATCCAGGAATCCTTAACAGGTGTCAAACAAAATGCTCTAAATTACTTATGATGTGTCTACACAACGCAATGCTTTTAACAATGTTATCTATCTTCAAAAGACTGGTAGCTGTTAAAGCAGGGACTTTCAAACTTTTCATTAGTGGCAACCAAGAGTACAACACGCATTTTACATGACCACCGAGTGAAGCTGCAAGACACACACATAAAAACAAACGCTTCTTGCAACAGTGTTTAACCGCACTCTGTCTCACACGGATATTCCCAGCCCATTTTTTCAGTGCTGTTGCTGCTGCTGCTGCTAAGTCGCTTCAGTCGTGTCCGACTCTGTGCGACCCCATAGATGGCTGTTAGAAACCCACTGAATTACTACATCCCCACTTACCAGTTTGAAAAAAGGATGCCTATTATTCATTGTACAGCAACACCACTTAATAGTGAGACTGCATGGGAAGAGAAAGTACATACGTATAGCCTAAAAGAACGTACACGTTATTATTTGGCAAGGTCTGAAAACGTGCCTGGCTTGGGCAATAAAGATCATAAGCCTACGGAGCAAGGGAACAAAGATCATACAGACGGAAGACGCGCTGAACAAGAGCTCAGAACGGATTAACTTTAAGCACTAAGCGCAATTATGCCAAGAGCCAGCACTGAGGCGACACTGAGCCCATCTGCAGCCCGCGTCCCGACTCAGCCACTCACCCACACACGGCATCGCTCTGGTCCGGAACCCAGAGGACTGCACATGCCATCTCCTTCTCGCGCCTCACACGTCTCCTTCCATCAGTGTGATTTGCTTCAAATGACCTTGACTTTTGAAAAGTACAATCATTTTGTGGAATGTTTCTCAATTTAGATTTGTGTGATGTTTTATTATCATTAGAATAATGTAATACACTTCTACCAAAAACACGCAAAAGTGATGTTCTCACTCTGGAAGTTCTGTGATTCTCAACTTTACCTCCCAGATATTCTTATTAATTAGGTCAGGGTCATGTATGGATGTGAGAGTTGGACTGTGAAGAAAGCTGATTGCCAAAGAATTGATGCTTTTGAACTGTGGTGCTGGAGAAGACTCATGAGAGTCCCTTATACTGCAAGGAAATCCAACCAGTCCATCCTAAAGGAGATCAGTCCTGGGTGTTCATTGGAAGGACTGATGCTAAAGCTGAAACTCCAATACTTTGGCCACCTCACGCGACGAGTTGACTCACTGGAAAAGAGTCTGATGCTAGGAAGGATTGGGGGCGGGAGGAGAAGGGGACGACAGAGAATGAGACGGCTGGATGGCATCACCGATTCGATGGACATGAGTTTGAGTGAACTCTGGGAGTTGTGATGGACAGGGAGGCCTGGCGTGCTGTGATTCATGGGGTCACGGAGAGTCAGACACGACTGAGCGACAGAACTGCACTGAACTGAAGGTTCAAATAGAGGAAGGCATGGTAACCCACTGCAGTATTCTTGCCTGGGGAATCCCCTTGGACAGAGGAACCTGGCGGGCTACAGTAGTCCATGGGGTTGCAAAGAGTTGGACATGACTGAATGACTAAGCACAGCACACAAGGCTTCAAAAATCTATACAGAATTAAGAATTCTGATGACTGTCCAAGTTGAATCAGTAGAAATGAGAAAATGGCCAGAAAAATGCATGTTTAGTAGGTAATCTAGGGGATCCTGAACACCCTTTGAGGAACACTTTTATTTCACTATGGCTATCAAAACATCAGAACTTCACAAGAAAGCTCTATTCCCTTAGGAAAAATAATACAGGCAATCTAGCTCTTCAAAATGTCAGAAATTTTCTATCTTTGCCAAAAGGCACCAGTTGTCATGGTCAATTGATCATGCTTTCCCAAATCTTCTATTCCCTGTGAGTCCCTTTGATATTCACACCCATTCTGTCTGAGTCATTAAAACGTATGGTCTGTAATGTGACTAAAACTCTGGGACTATTTTAATAATTACGATGTACTTCAATAATTACGATGAACTTCATTTCTAATCCCTTTGAGTCCCTTTGATACTCACACCCATTCTGTCTGAGTCATTGAAACGTGTGGTCTGCAATGTGACCGATACTCTGGGAATATTTCAATAATTACGATGAACTTCACTTGTACATACACTCTGTTCTCCTTCCCATCCCCTGAAAACACCTTGTTTTGCTCCAACCAGGGGGAAAAAACAGACCCTAATCTCCATGTATAACAGCAATCTATAACTCTCCTATAAAAAGCCCCTTGTGGCTTTGTTAATTAGACTCATCTCATCAGAAGTAGTTCTTGGGCCATGATGTAAGAGTGTGAATGCAAAATGGCCCAGGAATCAGCCATCACGCCAAGCTCTCAGGAGGAGCAGCAGGATGGCGACACCTCACCCATCCACTCCGGTGGCCCAGAGTGGGATATCCACTCCCACTCCTGCCCATCTGCTGAAGAACACTGATTATCTGAAACTCTTTTGGGGGTTTCCATCAGGAAAATTCTGAACTCTCGGTACAATGGGAGGACTAGGCCAGCTAAGACCCAGATCAGAATATCTGCCAGTTTCCCTCACAGAACCATGTCCTGTCTTGATCACAAGATACAAACTCACAGTCCACTTATCGGCAAATAGGGCCCAAAATATTACACATCTGTCTATAGTCACTGGGCTGCCAGTCAAAAGACACAACATTCAAAGAAAAACATGGAGAGTAAACTCATAAACTTAAATTGCTAATTCAAGTCATTAGAATTTTAATACAACGGGTCTGAAGGTGCTCTGGAGCCACAACCGCTGAGCGGGCATGCTCCAGACCCGTGCTCTGCAACGGGGGACCCACAGCACCGAGAAGCCATGCACCTCAGCCAGGAGCAGCCTCCACCCTCCAAACCAGGGAAGAGCCCCAGCATAGCCAAAAACAAACCAATAAGAGTATGGGGGAAACTGGCCTGAAGCTTCCAGAGGAAGCTGAGGACATCACTGGAAGTCATCTAAGGTAGGTTCCTCGCTGTTCTCCAGGTAACTGCTACCAGGTCAAGCAGATGAAAAGACACCATCCCAAAGCTATAATATCTCACAGACAATATTAGGCAATTAAAACCATGATACTGTGTTTTAGCAGCAAGATTCAGAGCTAAAGAAATCTCCCTAGAAAGAGAGTTCAACCTTTTGCTGTGTCCAATAACACGTTTTTCTGACCTCTCATGAAACTTCCAAGCACAAGTTCTCTTTAGAGAACAAACTAAACCATTTTTAACTTATGAAGACTTGTATATTCAGGTCTTTTCCTCAGTTACATAACCACAGAACTGGTAACAATAATTACCAGAAGAAGAGAAAGAAAGAAAAAGTGAGCATCTACATATATTTTTAAAGATTTGTACTATGAAGCAAACTGAATGGAAGGAGAACTGAAGCAGTTCTGTGGCTGCCTGGAGCCATCTCCAAACAGAGAGCTCCGCCTCACACCAGGAGCCTACATGGAAACCAACCCTATCATTTACGTTCTTCTTTTCCCTCTAACCCCACGTTTTATTAGTTTACTGTGCAGCTATTTTAAACTCAGCATTAGACCGTAAGCACCTTGAGGATTAGTCATTTTTCAATTTCCTGCAGCACCCAACCCAGTGACATAAACTGACAAGGTCAGCAACACACCGGATCCTGAACTAAGTGAATTAAAACAAATCACAGCTGATCCACCTGCAAGGAGCTTGTGACGATTCTCTCCTAAAAAACACTCTTTTAATATTTAAGCTTCGTGTCTTTAGGTTGACCTACTCGCAACAATGTCGGTGGTAGTTTATTCCTTCCCCTCAAACTAATCAAGCCAAATATACTCTATCCCTACATTTCCTGAATGTAAATTATGCCTCAATGTAAAATCTTAATTAATCTCAATCAAAAAATCTTAAAGTAGGTAGATAAAACCTCAATTACTTAGGTTTTGGAAATGGGATAAGTAGAAAAAAAGTATTAACCCTTTAAGAGGCAGTAAACAGTATGGTACAATATGGAATAAAGTCAATATTTTTATCATAACTTTGTATAGCATGTCATCTATAAAAGTTAACTAAATCACTATGCTGTACACCTTAAGCTGATATACTATTGTAAGTCAGCCACACTTCAATTTTTAAAAGTTCTGTTTTTCTTGTCTTCCAGTGAGTGAGATAATACAAGAAAGTTGTTCAAAAAAGACCTCGTCGACTTGACCCACCCTTGTCATGACTCGGTCTGCCCCAGAGACTCCAGCCTCCTGGCCTTTCTGACCGAGTCAGGACCACATGGTCAGCGGCAATAGGAGCCCGGAGATGCAGCTCTCGCAGTCCTGGAAAATGAAGGCAGCGTGTCTTCTGGAACGTTTCTCACTGCAGCCCTTTCGGGCTTTTGGCTTTCTCTCCCAGAACAGAGGTGGGACGCCTGCCCTTCCCAGTTCACTCAGCCCCTTACTCCAGAGCATTCCTGGGCTAGAGCCGCGTTGAACACCGCCTGCCCTCCTCCCAAGACCTGCAGAGACTGTCCACGTCCCCCAGAAACAGCCCTGACTTTTCAGAACAAAGCTGGTCCTGGACAGGCCTGTGCATTCAGACCAGGGCGCTTCTGCCCAAACGCCTTCAGTTCTCATTGCAGGCTTGGCTTCCTCTGCCCCCCTGGGTAGCAGGGTCCTCCTTCAGAGGCTCGATTCGGATCCTAAGGTTTTCACAGTGTGTGACCAGAAATACTCCAGCTCATACAGTCACCCCTGTTCCAACACGCATGGTCCATCTGGGACTGCACAGCCTAGACAGCGCGGGGGACCTGCGGAGGGCCACGCGGCAACAGTCCACGCAGCAGAGCCGAGCCCCAGGGGCCAGCAGAACGGCCTGCGGAGCAACCGGGTCAAAGCTGCCCCTCCAAGCTCCTCATATGAACACATCTGAACATGAACACAGCGTCCCCCGGACCACGGTACGCGCACCCTCAGACACACGCTGTCAGACGCGCCCGGAACCTGGAAGACTCAGGGACTGCTTACTGCCGCCGCAGAGAGTGCAACGCGTACACAAGTGTCCCTTCAGAATTAACTCCTCAGAAACGAACAAGAGTGATCACTATCTACAGGGGAGTTCCAGGTCTGTTTACCTTCTCTGTGAGCCACGACCTTACAAGACCCAGATGCACAGTTTTATCTCACTCAAAGACTCCTAAAACCCAAATGCAGCTACCTATCTTTTTTCCTACCAATTCAGCGTAGATTCCCCAAGAGAACAAGTAGACGCCCATTACAGAACTGCACCCAGATTTTGCCTAGCTAGCCTCAGGAAAGAAAACACAAGGTTACAGCACGACATAGAATTCTCCACAGGGGACGAAACCACATCCCATATTCAAAACAATAAGAAACAAGACTAGAGCTACTGCTAGGCTGGGCACTGTCTTTTCATATGAATGCAAAAGCAAGAACAATTCTTTAAATGATCTTGAAATACTGTTCTCCTTGTCAGGGCAATGACATAGCACCAGCCGTTACAAAGGAGCAATCCCGTTTCCTCACAAATTCATTATTCTCAATAACTGTTCCAGTAGGAATTCATTGTAACTTACATTAAGTACAGAGAATAATTTTTTTAGTGAGGAAAACAGAAGGAAAAGAATGAAGGAAATATTCTCTGTTTCAATCTGGGTGATGGTTATGGGGTATATATATACGTAAAAGTTCACAAAGCAGTATGCTTAAGAGTTGTACACATTCATTATCAGAAGTTACATCTGGATAAAAAGATTTCCTCTAAAAAAAGAGGAGGAATAAAAACATGCAAATCCAAGATCAAGGGTAGTATGTAAAATTCCTTAAATTTTCTATCTTTCATTAAACAAATATTTACTGAACAACTTAAAAAGGCTCCTACACTGTTGGTGGGAACATGAACTGGGGCAGCCACTATGGAGCAGGATGGAGGTTCCTTAAAAAACTAAAGATAGAGTGACCATGCAGTCCAGCTTCTGGACATATATCTGCAGAAAACTCTAGCTCAAAAAGATACATGCATCTCAGTGCTCACAGCAGCACTATTTAACAAGTCAAGACATGGAAGGGCTTCCCTGGGGGCTCAGTGGGAAAGAACCCACATGCCAATGCAGGAGACATGGGTTCGATCCCTGGTCTGGGAAGATTCTCTGGAGAAGGAAATGGGAACCCACTCCAGTAATCTTTCTGGGAAATCCCAGGGACAGAGGAGCCTGGAGAGCTATAGTCCATGGGTCACAAAGAGTCGGCACCACTCAGTGACTGAATGACAAGCGATGGGAACAACCCAAGCATCTGTGGTCTGTGAGTGGGGCTGGGCACACACGCAAGAACCAAACACAGCGTGTGTGCGGTGCGTGTGATGGCAGGGTGAGCCCTGGGGGCTTGGGGACCGTCCTCTAATTCAGTTCAGGAGAGCCAGAGTTCTTCAATTGCTATTTCACCCACAAAGTCAAAACAAAAAAAACGCACATTCTGAAATACTTCTTAAAGCAAAAAGATCCATCACGATGTCTTTCTCTTAGGGAAGCACAAAACTAATTTCAACTCTTATCTTTATCACGAGGCACAGTAAAAGTCAGATCCTTCTTCTTGTCACTAAAGTTATGGTCACTCACTAAAATAAACATCGCAGAGACCAACATAATTCAGGCCACCAGGCTATGGAGCATTTCGGTTTAATGCATAAGGGCTCTGAAGCAAACAAGATGTTCCAAAGTAACTTAACATGCACAGCTACTTACAGCTTTCTTGAAAGAAAGTTCTGCCCGTGGTAATACCTCACAGAAGAGAGTTTTCACTTAATGTTTAAACCAAGTTCCTCCTCAGATCAAAACAACGTCTTTTAACATTTAGTGAACAAGCAATTTAGAAAAACTCAGTCCAACAAGAAAATAGTTCAAATGTGGTAAAGATGAGAACAATTAAAAAAAAAAAGACAAGTCAAAACTCTAGGAAAATCTCTCTGTTGCCCAAAGTCATAAAAACGTGGAGACAAGAAGGGAGACTCCTGAGATGATTCCTTTAAGGGGGAGTGACTTGCAGGGTTTTGACCAGGTAGCAAACTTCTCATCCTGCTATCACACACACCCCCACGGCACAGGCTTGCTTATGCACAGCTCACCGTACCTAAGGAATCAAAATTAAGGAAGACTTTCTAAGATATTCCTGCCTGTATCCCCACAGAATGGGGAGGCTGGCAACACCATTTTCTTTACAAATGCAGACAGACAGATAGTCACAAGGAGTAGGTAGCCATCCCCTTCTCCAGGGGATCTTCCCAACCCAGGGATCAAAACAGGGTCTCCTGCCTTGCAGATGGATTCTCTTCCATCTGAGCCACCAGGGAAGCCTCAGACAGTCACAAATTCCAGCTGAAATGGTCTGAGATCACCCAAGACAAGACTGGGCTTCCCGCTGGCTCAGATGGTAAAGAATCCGCCTGCAATGCAGGAGACCCAGGTTCGAGCCCTGGGTTAGAAGATCCCCTGGAGAAGGCAATGGCAACCCACTCCAGTATTCTTGCCTAGAAAATTCCATGGAGAGAGGAGCCTGGTTGGCTGCAGTCCATAGGGTTGCAAAGAGCTGGACACGACTGCGTGACTAGCACAGCTGAGACAAGCGTGCTAACGAAGGGGCACTTCACAAGTCAGCAGCCACGCAGGGCACGCCCGCGGCCTCACCTGCCGGCCGCCATCAGGAAGCTGGGCGGCAGCTCCAGCAGCTGGTTGTGTTGTACGTCCAAGACCTCCACGGAGGTTCTCTCGCGCCCGTCGGGGAGCCTGGTCAGCTGGTTGTGTCCCGCCAGCAGTTTCCGGAGGCTACTGTCACCAAACAAGCTGTGTGGACAGGGCAAAGAGAGAAGGCAACTTACTGAGGGCGCGTTCGGGACGAAGGCTTAGACACGGACGGGAGCAGGAGAAGGCTGAAACCCAAATTCACCAGAGCAACAGCAGATTCATCTTAACAGAAGCTCAAAGTCTGAGCTGTTCATATTTCAATGCTTTCCATACTTAAAAAAAAAAAAAAAGAGGGTGGGAAAAACTATGAAGCAAACTATTTAACAAAGCAGCTCTCCTCAGTGAAAAGGAAAAATGAGCTGCTCGGAAGACGCTGAAGGCAGCGGCCTCGTCTTGTCAGCCGCACGAGGAGACTGGGATTCTGCCAGCTCCCGGGCAAGGTCTGCACCCAGGGCCGTCCCAAGCACAGGGAGCTTTTACCCACAAGAGACTCTGAAGAAACACAGCTGAGCAACTTTTACCTACAGGATCAACATTCAATGAGGGTTCTTTTGTCCAAATAAACTTTTACCAATGCCCACTGAGAAAATGTTACATTTTCCTCAGCTGCATTTCACGGTAATTATTTGTTCCTTCCCTCACTTCCCTAAACCTGATTATTTTTATTTTCTCATTGATTTCATACTGGACCAAACTAGACTCCCTTCCAAAGAGAAGAGAAGGGCTCACTGCAGCGTTTTCTTCTGAGCCTTAAACGAGCTGTTGGGAAGCGTGACTGTTTCTTCCACTGGTTATCAAAACTGCAATAAATGATGAATTTGTGTTCATCAAAGCAAAATCTGCTTTATGATCACTTAAGACAGCAACAGTTGTAGAGAATGAAGCGCGTCCTGCATTAAGCACAGAAGCCTGGGGACTGTGGAGAAGCAAGGTTGTGATTCACGTCCGGGTCACTTTGAAACAAGAGCTCACTCACACCGACATCAAAGAATGAGGCTTCCTCACCCGCCTCCTGTTTTCCACCATCTTGACCTCACTCACTTAAAAGTTCTTAAAGTCACTCTAATTTACAGCATAACTTTATTCACTTTAAGAATCAAAACGAGAATCTTTGCTCGCAAAGATGCTACCAACCTGTCTCAACACGGTGACACCGTGGGCCACCATTCAGGATATGCCTGCCTCTGCGGGTTTAGAGGCTGGAGGACAAGACAAGGCGTCCAGGACGGTCTCCAGCCAGTTCCTGCAGGACTGGCCTCTGGGACACTCACTCTAACCTCATGACTCTGGATTTGGCCCACAGAGGAACAGGACTATCTGTCTGTCTCTCTCTCACACACAGACACGCATGAGCACACACATCTTACCCGTAAGCAGAAGGACAGCTGTCTGTCTGTCTCTGTCACACACAGACACACACATGCACACACATCTCACCCGTAAGCAGAAAGACAGCTGTCTGTCTGTCTCTCTCACACACACAGACACGCACATGCACACACATCTCACCCGTAAGCAGAAGGACAGCTGTCTGTCTGTCTCTCTCTCACACACAGACACACACATGCACACACATCTCACCCGTAAGCAGAAGGACAGCTGAGAAAAGGGAACACAGCCTTGATCTTCGTTTTCCACATAAGAAGGCAGATGTCATGACTACAGAACGAGTGTGCATGCTCGTGACAGAACTTGTTCAGTCCTTTTGGATCTGAGGAATAAACAGCTTCTTTTCAATACCTCTCTGGTTCTAAATGTTAATTTCTGTTTTGTCAAACCCCTTCACAGACCTCACGTAGACAAACAAACCTTGAATGTTCAATCAGTTTCTAATGAATCGCTGTCTAGGCCTGGATAGTAGATCAATGACAGGGCTGATACAAAGTTTGCAAGTAAACGACACTATCAGACGAACAAACAATATGCACTGTTATTGTCCCATGTGTTAAACACACACGAAAACAAATGCTGTTTACATTTTATGACAAGAGAGCATCTGGATTTGCTTTGAATAAGCATTTGTTTAGATCCCCCAAATTCTGTACCAGTACAGAGCAAATCAAAGATTAATTAACTTGGGCAAACTGGATAAGAAATCAGTTATCCTGTATTTATGGAATGGTTGTTTTATTTATGTTTGCTGCAGCCTGCAGTGACAACAGGGGCCTTAAACTCCAATAGGCTGCATGTGTTAAATCGGGGCGGTCAGAGTAGGGAAGAGAAAAGCAGATGGAAAGATAACGAGACAAGATTTTTTTTTAACAAATTACTTTTCCTCGTTAGTAGTCACCTTTTGTTATTTTTACTATCTTCTAAAAGGGTCTCTCTCTCTCCACCTACACACACACACACACACACACTGCTGTCCAAAGCCCTTTGGATAATGGTGATGGGATAATATATGGCTGAGAAACAAAGTAAAAGTAACTGAGCTTTCCAGGAATTAAAAACGGAAATTTAGTTTTTAAATTAAATTCTTCTCAGTCTTCTTCTACGAGAAGATAGACATGTTAGGACAATAGACAAAAAGTAAAGATTCTGAAAGAATTAAGATTACAGAGGTGAACCAGCCATATCGTTTGCTGAGTCTCTGGACATCTCTTTCGGCTCATTTGAAAAGCTCCCCAAGCCTCAGCCTCCACACGGCTTTGCCGAGTCTGGCTAGCGGCCAAAGCTGGAGTCCACCTGTCTCTGCATGACGACATACCATGACTTAACGACGCCACGAGAGGGGAAAGACGCTAAACAAGCTTTGGAAGCAAACTCTTCCAGGGCTCACAACAGCCAAGTAAACGCTGAACCAGCAGTTCTCCCCACTGCTCATTTATTTGAGATTCTCTAACTTAATCTGCACTTAGTACTCACCGTGCAGGAAGGTCACATATTTGATTACGGCCAATATCCAAAACTTCTAGCTTTCGGCTTTCACAGACCCACTCAGGCACGTTTTCTAAACAGTTCCTAAATGTAAGAACATACAATTTCTTCTTTGATTGGAATCTGGCTTAAAACATGGTTCAAAAGTCAAAATAATTACAACAAATAAAATTTCAGAGGAAATACTCAATTAGTGAATATAAAGCAAAAAGACTTGTGTAGTCAACTTAACCTGAAGCAGGATGTGATAGGGAATAAGAAATAGAGAAAACGTAGGAACGAACACAGTAGCATCGTTTGTATTACCTCTAAAGTCTAAAAGGTGGTCTGGTTCCCAGAGTTACTATCCCCAAACGTCTATACACCCACATAAGTTTAGGGAGAAGATGTCTTCCATTGGAAAACCAATAAACACATATTTACACACTTCCAGTTAAGATAAAGAGTCAAATGGCATAAAATAGCTTTGTTTTCCAATCTGCATTTTTACCGTTAATATGAAAAATTTCCCCAGGGTCTCAGAAGGTACCCTGAGATCACTGCCATAGACAACAGGAAAGAAATGGTGGCAATGAAAACATACACTGACCCTAAGACGCTGAATCAATGATTTGAAATTTTTTACTTATGGACTGTGAAGTGAAAGTTGTTCAGTCGTGTCTGGCTCTTTGTGACCCCATGGACTGTACAGTCCATGGAATTTTCCAGGCCAGAATACTGGAGTGGGTAGCCTTTCCCTTCTCCAGGGGATCTTCCCAACCCAGGGATCGAACCCAGGTCTCCCACATAGCAGGTGGATTCTTTACCAGATGAGCCACCAGGGAAGCCCACTTATGCATTAGACAGTAATTATAGTTACTGGAAACAAGTGAACTAAACTAATGGTAACTTTAATTGTTAAATGAATTGACCACTTTTTTTTTTAATAAATCTATTACTGTATTTGAATGTCTCCTTAGTCATGGATGGTTAGCTTTTTATCTTCTTTTTAAAATAGGTAAAATGACTAGGCACAAAAAACTCTAAAACAGTATGTATGTTATGGTTACAATTCTTTAAAAATAGATGAACAAGTCTGTGAAAAGTATGAGGCCTGGAACAAGGATTATAGCAGAATAAAATTTTTTGCTATTATGTCGACTTCTCAATTAAAATATAGAGAAGAAGGCATTATTTTCCGTTTAGTGTTTGTGTAGGTACACATTGCTCTGGCTTTGAAGGTCTACCGACTGACACTTGATTAATTTATTGTATAGTAGTTGAGGAGGGCATGACAACCCACTCCAGTATTCTTGCCTGGAGAATTTCACGGACAGAGGAGCCTGGCGGACTAGAGTCCATGGGGTCGCAAAGAGTTGGACACGACTGAGTGACCAAGCACACAGTCTCTCTTTCTCTCTCACACACACGTCAACCCCTAAACATCTCATTAAGGTAGGCAAGTGAAAGTGCCCCTCACCACAAGCAAACACTAAATAACTCCTCTAAGTGATAAGAGAGTCTGGAACTTTGACCCTGAGGAACGCTAAGAGCCTAGTAAGCACCATACTGAGCAAGAGCTCAGTTCTTTGGAAAACGTGAGGGCGGAACACCCAGAGCTACACGAGGGGTCGGACACAGAGGGCTTCGTAAGGGAAAAAGTCCTACAGCTTGGGAGGTGGATTAGGCACAGCATGTTACAGTACAGGTTCTGGACATGAGAATTTTTCTTAAAAAAAAAAAAAGATGAACAGCATTTAAGGACAGAATTCAGAGACTAGCACAACACAAGTTTCTAATTCAGTCTCACGTGGGGGCTTCAACGGGAACCAATTAGCAATTACATCCTTTAAGTAAAAGAAAAATAGATTCACTCTATGGCCAGTTCTCTAGAATAAATCTATCCAAGATATTTACATGCACCCATGTATGTAAACCCCACTCCTGTACTCTTATTTCAATGCTGAAGAAAACAATATTCAAGGCTGATAAAATAAAAAGAACTTGGGTAGTGTCTGACTTAAAGTTCATTAAAAAGAAAATTGACATGAATTTAGTAGGAAGTGTATGAAGCACCACTCATAAAGGATTTTATAAATTCAAAGCTGTAATTGTAATCATTGTCACATCAGCTAAATTCTGACACATTTTTACATAATATGATTGAGGATATTATTAAAGCATCTAGGTTTGTATACTTTTATGACTAAAGGCAAATTCTGCACCTGACAAATTACACAGCAGCTATAGCAGATTTTATGCCCTGAAATGAGTTGCCTGTCACACTGAGAAGCCACATACTCCTATGTACTGTGGTCGTTCAGAAAAGTTTGGATTTACGTTAAAAGTGACCTTCATTTAGTGTGTGATTATGAAAGTCTAATTTGCTCCAGTACATGCTTCGGGCCTTCAGGGAAAAAGTCTACTGCAGTATTTGTGGAAACCAAAGTAAACATGATACACGGCAGTAGTGAATTTGTGCAGAAGGTGAGGAGCTGAGCGTGTACACGTGAGCTGAGGGGAGTCAGCGGGCTGCACGGAAACCCCACCAGGTAGCGCCAGTTGCCACTACTTAAGGGCTCCAGGCAGGAGACGTGGGGCTGTCACGGGGGCACAGCGCTAAAGAGCCCGCCTGGCAGAGCAGGAGACATGGGTTCAGTCCCTGGGGCGGGAAGACCCCTGGAGAAGGAAATAGCCACCCACTCCAGTGCTCTTGCCTGGGGAATCCCATGGGCAGAGAGAGGAGCCTGGGGGCCTACAGTCCACGGGGTTGCGGAGTTGGCCATGACTTAGCCGCTGAACAGCAGGAGCAGCAGTAAGGAGGCGTGTACACAGAGCAGGGACAATAAAAGAGCACAAAACGTATTTTCAACGAACGTGACGTCATTTCAGGGAAAGACACGAAAATACCGCTAATGTAACTGCAGAAGTACTGGACCTTCCAGCCACACAACCCTCCTCTGACTCATCTTTCCAGTGCAAACCTGGCGTTCACACCGAGGTCCACATGATGCCGTGACTCCTCTGCCGTAACCTACACAGACTGACGGTCCCATGTGTTTTCAGAGGGTAAGTATTCAGCACTGCTGCTGCTGCTGCTAAGTCACTTCAGTCGTGTCTGACTCTGTGCGACCCCATAGACGGAAGCCCACCAGGCTCCCCCGTCCCTGGGATTCTCCAGGCAAGAACACTGGAGTGGGTTGCCATTTCCTTCTCCAATGTGTGAAAGTGAAAAGTGAAAGTGAAGTCGCTCAGTCGTGTCTGACCCCTAGCGACCCCACGGACTGCAGCCTACCAGGCTCCTGCATCCACAGGATTTTCTAGGCAAGAGTACTGGAGTTCAGTTCAGTCCGACTCTCTGCGACCCCATGAATCACAGCACGCCAGGCCTCCCTGTCCATCACCAACTCCCGGAGTACTGGATATTAATTTGCATTGTTCATCTTTAAGATATAGAAAAAAGCCTTTTTTCAGAATTAATTTTTATCGGAGCATAGTTGTTTTAAGATATAGAAGCAGGGCTTCCCTGGTGGCTCAGTCAGCAAAGAAGCTGCCTGCAAAGCTGGAGACCCGATATCTGGGTCGGGAAGATCGCCGGGAGAAGGGAATGGCCACCCACTCCAGTATTCTTGCCTGGAGAATCCCCATGGACAGAGGAGCCTGGTGGGTTACAGTGCATGGGGTCGCAAGGAGTTGGACACGACTGAGCGACTCACACAGCTGTGGTTGTTCGACAGTGTTGTTGGCTTTACAAGTTGTTTCCATCATGCAGCCATTTGTATACACATATCCCCTCTTTTTCGGATTTCCTTCCCATGAAGGTCACCACAGAGAGCTGAGTAGAGTTCCCCGTGCTGTACAGGAGGTTCTCATTAGTTACCTATTTTATATAAAAAGTTCTTATGCTCAGGTTTAGACAGAATTATCGAGATAATTTTCACACAGACCCTGGAGTGCTCCAGGAACTGGCTTCTTACCTTGAGACATCCATGTAGGACAGATAATTCGGAACTGGGCAAACGTCAAGCTGGACAAGTTCTAGGAAGCAGAAAAAAACAAAACCAAACACATCACCATTCGAGTGACACAGAGACTCCTTTTATGTGTAGAATCGCTCCTGTGCTTCCTTCCCCATTGTGTGTTTAGCTTGGAAAGCACAATGTGTCCATTTGTTTCTAAACCACAGGGAAGTACAGAGACCTTCTTGAGGTCTCAGTCAGAGACTGAAATGCACCCCTCGCTCTGCTTTCCACCTCTTTCCACCCACTCGCTGTGGCACTCCTCTTGTCACGCAGCCTGCATTTTATCTGGAAGATTAACTGTATGAATATCGCTGCTTTTTAAACACTCAGGGTTCCTTACATATAATCAAATGCATCCTGGCTTCCGCCTTTTTCACTCTGCTATTCGCTGGAATAGCACTCCTGAGGGTCAGAAAGGACTTCCTCTACTGAAACCTGGAAGCCTTCCTCAGAACTGTGTGCAAAGTGACACCAAGGGCTCTGCTTCTCAGATGCAGTCGTCTCGAGATGCCCTTCTGCTTCCTCTGAACTCTGACCAGGTGCCTCAGAGGCACAGCTTCTCTCAGCTGCCTCGCCTAGCCCCGGCTAACCGTGATGGTTTTGGAAGCCTACTTTTGGTACCAGGTCTCTGCTCTTCTCTAGTTACCTTACTGCCACGGTTTCAGGAACCACCTCTGAGCAGATGCCCTACATCAACGTCTGTCGTCCCGACTGCAAATTCCTACTAACTCACACGAAAGCCCTGCAATAACCTGCATGAGTGGAAAGGCGGATCACCCCACTCTCCTCCCTTACGGGCACTCTGGACCCTGCGTGCACACTAACAGTCTCACAGCTTCATTTCCATCACTTGCCTCTTCCACTAAAACTTTCCCCTGGATCTCTACAGCTTACGGTACCAGCTTCAAAGTTCCACCATCTGATTCCAAGTCATGTGTCCCATAAGTACATCTTACCACTTCCCAGCAGGAACCTATGAGAGCAGAATTCCCTTCTGCTCATCTACCAAATGAACCACATTCAGATTCCTTCCTCTTCAACACCTATTTCATGTCTCCCGACTAGCCAAATCCTATAACCTTTTGGTGAACTGCAGTTATCTGAGGTTTGGTTTATTTCCCATTGAAATGACAGTGAACTGCACTTATCTGAGGTTTGGTTTATTTCTCCATTGAAATGACAGTAAATCCATTAAAACCAACAAAAGAAAAAGGAAAGAAAGAACCCCTCTCTCTAAGTACTCCTGTGCTACATGACGCAGAAAACAAGCGCTTGATAAACACCTGTTCAGCGTGCAGTAGAAAATACTCGTTTCCATGCAGCTGTCTGATGGGAAGGGGTAGGAACCTTCATTCACTGCACCAAACATGTGCCCACATGACCTTTTCTGTTTTAGAACTGCCATCATCTCCAAAGTCTAAGGAGGCAACCTTATTAAATGAGTAAGGTTCTTGCTTTGTGATGGCCCTGTGGTATATAATGTAGGTTTCTTTTGCGGTGAGGTCCTGTTGGTGGAGCAGCAAAGCTGAGACCTTGTATGGAATCCATGACAGACCTACCTTCCACTTTCACTCTCTAGATTCACGATCTTCACAAAGTGGCCCAATAGACGGTTCACTTCCCACCGTTCCCCCCACCCGCCACGTCTGCTCTTCAAGCCAAAGAGCCAATCACCAGTGGGAATAACTTATTTAAACGTCACAGAATGAGAAAAACAAGTCAGGAAATATAAGTCCTTCCTCTTTGATTGCTTTAAATACCAAACAGCTTCTTCTGTCGTGACTTTTATCTCAGCAAAACCGACACCCATTTTACTAAACGAGGAGAGTCAAGCCAGGAGGAAGGTGACAGCGCTGAAAGGATCCTGGAGCCAGTGAGACGCCAACGTGGTCTGTTACGTACCGTTAGAAGAGGCGTACAGTGCTTTGAGGAAGTAGCCACAGACGTTTAATGTCACCAGCTGATTCCTTTCACAGTGCAAAACCTCAAGGTTGTTGAAAACCACAGCATCCAGATCCGCAAGCTTGTTGTCTCGCAGATCGAGCTGAGTGACGTGAGGGAGAGAGTCCACCTCGTCCGCTATTACCTTCCTAATTTGGTTCAGTCTTGAGAGGAGAAGGACGTAAACAGAGACTGTAATCAAAGGCAATGCTGTAAACACAAGCCACCCCCTAACCAGCGACCAGCACGGAGGACTCCAGTCTCACTGGCGCAGCACGCCACGGCTTCCTCAGGCTCAGGACCTGGTCTTCCTTCACAAGCTGGGCTCCCTGGCTATTTCTAGCTACAATTCCATGAGGTCTTAACTTGGAAACTATATTGTGAAATGCAACTTAGACCAATAATAGACTGGAAGAGAAGCATGCATATTGATTTTTATCTTGATTCATTTCAAGGGGGGGAAATCATTTAAACATTTATTTCCAAGAATCTGGTTAAAAGAATACAAGAAACAAAACCCAGGAAGCCCTGCTAAGCACACACAGATACACTGAATATGTAAGGAAGGAGAGAGGATAAGTGAGCAGGTAGATGAGCAGCCATAAAGGATAAAACTAACAGGTGAGCTTGGGGAAAAAAAAAAAAGAATGGGAACCACCTTTGCACCAGAAACAGGCGTGTAAGCCTATCTGAATTTTCATAGTTGGTTCCAGACCAAGGATTAATTACCAAAACTATCTCCATCTTTAAAATACTGCTTGAAAAAGCAAAGCGCAGGAAATACTGATATTTGGCATGTAGGATTCACTGCGAACTCACAGAACAAAGGATCACGATGGGGTCCAACGAGTTCAGGGCGTAGGGAAAACCTGGCAGAGCCTCAGTCATAAACACTGGTGAGCTCACGGACTAATGCTGCCATGGACGAGGTGCCAGGAAGATAAGCAAGTAGTAAGGGGACTAGGAATCAATACAAAAACACATGTAGCTTCAAAGCAGAGAAAAACAGATGAACGCTCCAGTGCTAGTTTTCCAGGCTACGCCCAGCTCCCGTACAAACAAACAACAGACCCTCCTGCTTCCCAGAACGAAGCCAACAGAGGGCCAAGACCAGCACTTGGCTGCGAGAGCATTAACATGAGAGAAGGGACGCAGAAGAGTCAAGTGCTCTCTGCAGTGGTCTCCAGCCCTTGGAAAACATAAAACGAGAGTAGCTAAATTTTAAAAATTAAAAAATTAATCTAAACAAATAAAATGAGAGAACTGAACTAAATTTCTAACAGCAGAATCATAAAGCCATTGGAACACAAGGATGACGGACAAGACAGCCAAGAGCTAGGATCTGTCAAACTGCAAGAACAGCATGTGGCTCCTTCAAATGTCCCCGAGGTTTGAAACTTTTTTTTTGCTCCTTTTCTTTTCTGTTCCAGGTTGTAAGAGAAAAAACTGGCTTCAACTCAGTGATTTGCCTATCTCCAAATGCTCACTAGATTACTAGAATATGTACACAGAATCACTTTAGTTCAATCGCTCAGTCGTGTCTGACTCTTTGAGATCCCATGGACTGCAGCACACCAGGCCTCCCTGTCCATCACCAACGCCCAGAGCCTACTCAAACTCATGTCCATCGAGTTGGTGATGGCATTCAACCATCTCATCCTCTGTCGTCCCCTTCTCCACCTGCCTTCAATCTTTCCCAGCATCAGGGTCTTTTCCAATAAGTCAGTTCTGTGCATCAAAACCCAAATCTCCTTTTGGATACAAGAGACGACAGGAACTGAAACCTGTCCCGTGTTCTCCCCCATCTGCGCTTTCTTTCAATCACCTTCATGTGGCGCCATCATCTCAGCCTGCCCCCAACCCGCACTGTAGTTACAGGAACACAATTACAGGGCTGATTCAGTCAGACAAAAGAAAATTTATAATGACAGGGAGGTTATTGCCACTATTCACTTTAAACTGTCAAGTCTTATCAGGATGCAAATATCAAAATGTTTCAGGCTCACATAATAATACAACTACTTCAGATGAGCTTTTAAAGAGGCAAAATGTTGTGAAAATTCCTTTCCAATAATCTCCTCAGTTAACAGAGGCATTTTATTTATTTCATCAATACTCATGGACCATTTATTGTGTGTAGGTCCTCAGTGTGAAAACGTTCTAGTTCCATTCTGCTGCTTAACACTTTACATATACGACCTTGAGCCATCACCTAAGCCGCCAGGAAGTCTCGTTCCCACCTGGAAACTGGGGCGGCATTCTTCCTTGTCCTACACAGCCACTGAGCAATGAGGGGGGCGCATGTGCCCATGCTCTGTACATGGGAGGAGGTCACGGAGACGGGACAAGGATGACCCCAGGCTTCGCGTCAGTGAGAGATGAACGAAATGAGGGGCGTGCCAACAGATTCAGTAACTCCAACCACATATGCTTTAAAACACGAAGCCAGAGGACCCAAGTCTGTGATTAGTGTCATGGTGGTGGTTTAGTGAGTAAGTCACGTCCAACTCTTTTGTGACCCCATGGACTGCAGCCCACCAGGCTCTTCTGTTCATGGGATTTCCCAGGCAGGAATACTGCAGTGGGTTGTCATTTCCTTCTCCAGGGGATCGTCCCCACCCAGGGATCAAACCCAGGTCTCCTGCATTGGCAGGCAGATTCTTTACTGATGGAGCTACCAGGGAAGCCCAATCAATGTCATAAATGATGTATAAAACATACAGAATGGTCAAAAAAAGATGCTATGGGAGAGGAAGGATCTCATCTGAACCCCAAGAGCAGGCAGAATTCACTGGACACAAATGGGAGAAGAAAGGAGTCCATGAAGAAGAGCTGCCCGGCCTTTGGCCTTCCAGGCTGAGCTTCACGCATGTGTGCGGGGGCCCCTCCGGAGCACACACTGTGTGACAGGAATGAGAGCAGGGACACGAAGGCAGGTGAGTCCACTAACATTTATCAAGCACTGGGCCTGCCGCGTGCTAAAACTGAGGGTTCAAGGACACACGCTTCCCTGGTGGCTCAGATGGTAAAGAACCTGCCTGCAATGCAGGAGGCCAGGTTCAATCCCTGGGTCTGGAAGATGCCCTGGAGAAGGGCATGGCAACCTTCTCCAGTATTCCTGCCTGGAGAATTCCATGGACAGAGGAGACTGGTGGGTGGCAAAGACTTGGACACAGCTGAGTGACGAACCCATTCTCACTGCAGAGACTAAGGACATGTAAATGAGAGCAGTGCTTCTCAGATTATCCAGGAGGAAGGGCCTGTTTCCCAGGCCTCTAACCCCTCACAGATGAACAACTCACACTAGGACACAGCTCACGGCACAAGTGGCTCACCACTTTGAGTTCGCCAACACCTAACCTAATCTGTTCCCTTTACAATGAGATGTGTCTGTTTATACAGGTCTACGAGAATACTGTGGCAATGGCGAATGCTTCTAAAATATTAAGTCTCAATTACTATACCTATCTCTTTGTTAAAAAAAAAAGTTGCAAATAGTTGGTTTGCTAGCACATGCTGGAGGACCTCACTCTGGACAGAACCATACTTATAACCTCATCCTCAAGGGATTCACAGGCTAGGGGCTTGAAACTAGAAACGAGAGCTTCAGTTCAGTCATCAGTCGTGTCTGACTCTGCGACCCCATGAACCGCAGCACGCCAGGCCTCCCTGTCCATCACCAACTCCCGGAGTCCACCAGACTCATGTGCATCGAGTCGGTGACGCCATCCATCTTGAATTGGGGAACTCAGGTTCTGAGTGAGGCTGTGCTTGAGAGGCAGCACAACGGCAGCACACAGTGCAGAGAGGAGGCAACAGCGGCAGTGAGAAGAAAACGTAAAGGGCAGAGAGTGAGACCGGTGCCCAAGATGAGCTGACAGCATCTGGGTGGCACGCTGGAAAGCAGAGCCACAAATCTTGTGTCTGGATGACCAGTGAAGTTGGAGAGCTCAGCAGTGGCCACAGGACTGGAAAAGGTCAGTTTTCATTCCAATCCCAAAGAAAGGCAATCCCAAAGAATGCTCAAACTGAAAGTGAAAGCCCCGCAAATAGATTCATTAGTACCATTCATTCATTAGCACAATTGCACTCATCTCAGACACTAGCAAAATAATGCTCAAAATTCTCCAACAGCATGTGAATAGAGAACTACCAGACGTTCAAACTGGATTTAGAAAAGGCAGAGGAACCAAAGATCAAATTGCCAACATCTGCTGGATTATAGAAAAAGCAAGAGAATTCCAGAAAAACATCTACTTCTGCTTCATTGACTATGCTAAAGACTTTGACTCTGTGGATCAAAACAAACTGGAAAATCCTGCAAGAGATGGGAATGCCAGACCACCTGACCTGCCTCTCGAGAAATATGTATGCAGGTCAGGAAGCAACAGTTAGAACTGGACATGGAACAACAGACTAGTTCCAAACTGGGAAAGGAGTACCTCAAGGTTGTACATTGTCACCCTGCTTATTTAACTTACATGCAGAGTACATCATGTGAAATGCCAGGCTGGATGAAGCGAAAGCTGGAATCAAGATTGCTGGGAGAAATATCAGTAACTTCAGATATGTAGCCAACACCACCCTTATGGCAGAAAGTGAAGAAGAACTAAAGAGCCTCTTGATGAAACTGAAAGTTCAGTTGCTCAGTTCTGTTCGACTCTTTGCAACCCTGTGGACTGCAGCACACCAGGCCTCCCTGTCCATCACCAACTCCCAGAGTTTACCCAAACTAATGTCCATTGAGTCGGTGATGCCATCCAACCATCTCATCCTCTGTCGCCCCCTTTTCCTCCTGCCTTCAATCTTTCCCAGCATCAGGGTCTTTTCAAATGAGTCAGCTCTTCGCATGAGGTGGCCAAAGTACTGGAGTTTCCGCTTCAACATCAGTCCTTCCAGTGAACACTCAGGACTGATCTCCTTTAGAATGGACTGGTTGGATCTCCTTGCAGTCCAAGGGACTCTCAAGAATCTTCTCCAACACCACAGTTCAAAACTATCAATTTTTCGGCGCTCAGCTTTCTTTATAGTCCAACTCTCACAACCATACATGACCACTGGAAAAACCACAGCCTTGTCTAGACGGACCTTTGTTGACAAAGCAGTGAAAGTGAAAGAGGAGAGTGAAGAAGCTGGCTTAAAACTCAACATTCAAAAAATGAAAATGACGGCATCCAGTCCCACTATTTCAAGGCAAATAGATGGGGAAACAATGCAAACTGTGAGAGACTTTACCTTCTTGGGCTCTAAAATCACTGCAGATGGTGACTGCAGCCATGAAATTAAAAGATGTTTGCCCCTTGGAAGAAAAACTATGACAAACCTAGACAGCATATTAAAAAGAAGATATTACTTTGCCGACAAAGGTCTGTCTAGTCAAAGCTATGGTTTTTCCAGTAGTCATATATGGATGTGAGAGCTGAACTATAAAGAAAGCTGAGCGCCAAAGAATTGATAATTTTGAACTGTGGTGTTAGAGAATTCTCTTGAGAGTCTCTTAGACTACAAGATCAGACCAGTCAATCCTAAAGGAAATCAGTCCTGAATATTCATTGGAAGGACTGATGCCAAAGGTGAAACTCCAATACTTTGGCCACCTGATACGAAGAGCTGACTCATTAGAAAAGACCCTGATGCTGGGAAAGATTGAAAGCAGAAGGAGAAGGGGACGACAGAGGATGAGATGGTTGGATGGCATCACCGACTCAATGCACATGAGTTTGAGTAAGCTCCATAAGTTGGTGATGGACAGGGAGGCCTGGCACACTGCAGTCCATGGGGCTGCAAAGAGTCAGACACGACCAAGTGAATGAACTGTACCAATGAAGTGGTGCCGCTATTAGCAAAAATAGGGACCTGTGGGAAAGAACTTGCTGAATAAGGAAAGAAAGTAGTCATTTATAGTGATGTGGATGAACCTAGAGTGTGTCATACAGAGTGAAGTCAGAAAAACAAATACCGTATATTAATTCACACACATGGAATCTAGACAAATGGTAATGGTACCAGTGAATCTATTTGCAGGGCAGGAACAGAGACACAGATGCATAAACAGACTTGTGGACACAGAGACGGGAAGGAGGAGGTGGGACACATTAAGCGCAGCAGTGACACATGCACTGCCACGCGTGAAATGCGTACCGAGTAACTGCTGTACGCAGCTGGGAGCTCGGCTCAGGGCTCTGTGACGACCTAGGGGGTGGGATGGGGCAGGGGGCGCTGGGAAGGAGGCTTAAGAGGGAGGGAACACACGTATACAGACAGCTGATTCACAGCAGAAACTAACACAACACTGAAAGCAATTATACTCCAATTTAAAGATACATTAAAAAAAAAAGAAACTCTGTTTCACATGCAATTTGGTTAAGTGTGTCAAAAGAAGAAAGCAAGGTGAAATTATCCTGCTGGCAGCTGAAGTGGAATTGATCCTAAGACGATAAACAAGGGTTGGAGCAAGATGAAGAGTATCTACCAGGGAGACAAGAGGCAACGATGGGGCCCCGTGAGCACAGGCGACCAAGCCTCAAGGCAGAGAACAGAGAAAGGAGTAATCAAGGAGAGAAACATAACGTCCAGAGTTTGGAGAAGAGGCGAGAACATTAACCACACCATAGGAAAAAACAGTATCCGTCTCAAATATGTCAACGTGAGAAAAAGAGTAAGATGAAAAGAAAAATGATTAAATTTGGCGTACTGTTTCCACCTGAAGGATCAGAAACGCAATCAACAGCATTAGCCCTCGGCTCACAGAGACTAAGGAAGACATCTCTTAAATCACCCCACCAGCTTCAGCATAAAATATTAAGGCGGGATCACAAGCAAATCCGACCAGACTTCCACCTTCTCAGCTCAGCAGTCTGGAGGGAAGCAGTTACTCACGATCATTCAACGTTTACAGTGTATTAAATTCTATTCTGGTTTCTAAATATCCTGTAACTGATCTCATCTAAAAAGACACAATTTGAACTAGAAATCTAAAGAATTTACAAAACTCTTAATAAGAACAGCTGCTTCCAAACAGATTGACCTTCTTTGGAAGCTAATTCATATCAAGGAAAATGATGTCTTCTTATCTAAGACGAGGTAACTTATAAATCCTCTTTCATGCTTGTTACCAGAGAGCAATATGACCACTGTTACATCTCTGGGTGGCTTTTAATTTAAAAAGAGCTCAAATTCTTCAATATGAAGGTTTTCTAAACCCAACTGTGCGTTTGCTGTGGGTGCTCAGTCACTGCACTTGTGTCTGACTCTTTGTGACCCCATGGACTATAGCCCAAGAGGCTCCCCTGTCCATGCAATTTCCTAGGGAAGGATACTGGAGTGGGTTGCAGTTTCTTCCTCCTGGATCTTTTCAACCCAGCGATGGAACCCACATCTCCCGCCTCTCCTGCTGAAGGCAGATTCTTTTGCCACTGAGCCACCACTCAGAGGCAAATACGGTGAACAAAGTTAGAAAGAAAGTTAACGAGACAATGTGTTCAGCTCCCTATCCTGTCACCCTCCAAACAGTTCTCAAAGTCAGATGAATTGTTACCATCTGGTCTCCCTGAACTAAGAACTGCATGTCTGCAAATTGCTAACACGTCCCCGGGAGCGACAGCCTTTACTCTTCTAGTCTGAGGAAAGGTAAAGCACACCACTTCCCTGTGGGACTGGAATGAGGGTTCCCTGGGCCAAACTGGAAGAATGGAGAAGAAGTGGAGCAAAAGGCGATGCTGCTACTTTGTACTGATGAACTTTGACAGGCTTGAGGGAGAGTCTGGTGCTATCGCCCGGGAGGAAAGTGGGCAGAAAAACAAGGAAAGAAAATCCAAAAAGGGGAAAAGACGCCAAGAATGACAGCAGAGAAGGGTTCATGAGCAGAAGAGTTCTCCCCAGGTAATGAGAACAACATGGAGCATCTGCTGAGAGGGAGGCATTTGCTCTTTCTCCCCAAACTCCATGAATCTCCTTGTTATTAGCTGTAATTGGAGAAGGCAATGGCAGCCCGCTCCAGTGTTCCTGCTGGAGAATCCCAGGGACGGGGGAGCCTGGCGGGCTGCCGTCTATGGGGTCGCAGAGAGTCGGACACATGACGCAGCAGCAGAGATGACAATACAGCCGCACAGAAATATTAAATATCTCACCTAAGATTTAATGTGGTCAGTACTCCCTGGCTAATGGGGAAGTTTGTTGCTGTTCAGTCACTAAGTCGTGTCCGACTCTCTGCGACCCCATGGAATGCAGCGTGCCAGGCTTCCCTGTCCATCCCCATCTCCCAGAGTTTGCTCAAATTCCTGTCCATTGAGTCGGTGATGCCATCTGACCATCTCATCCTCTGTCACCCCTTTCTCCTCCTGCCCTGAATCTTTCCCTACATCAGGGTCTTTTCCAATGAATCAGCTCTTCACATCAGGTGGCCAAAGTTATTGGAGCTTTAGCTCCAATAGGGAAGTTACTTTCATTGAAAAATATCAAATTGGGCAAGTTAATATCAAGCCCTAAACCCAATATGTTGCTTTGCAGGAACTCAAAGCCCATCCATATATAAAATATATACAAAAATACATCTATGATGTAAGCGAGGATGTGTGGGTGTTTTCAGTTGGAGTTTAGTGTGATCAGAATTCAAAATGCAGGTTCCCTGCTCTTTCAAAGGGGTGAGAATGGAGGCTCCAGCCAAACTCAGGCCTAACAAAAGATGATGAAGGTTACATTTTTATAAAGAACAGTAAACTAAGGGAAGAGCCATCTGGATGGAGAGAGAGGAAATTAAATAAATAACAAATTTAATGAATATATTATATTAAGGAAGCCAAGGAAGGGGAAAAAAAAGAAAGAAAGGCGAGGAGCTCAAGGATGTCAAGTGCCTCAAGCCACAGAAAGGGAGGGACAAGGGACAGCAAAATCCATCTGGCTCTCAGGATTATGATTTTCATTCTCCATAAACAGCTTTCTCGGACTTGATGTCCCCACTAATTAAAACTGGGCTCAAACCTGCAAAACCAACTAAGACTTTTGAGATAGATGGTCACTCACTGATGAGGGAAAAAAAAAAATTTAACAAGTTTCAGGGTTCCCTCTGGGGGAAAACAGAAAAGTGGGTCCTAACTGCAACTAACCAGCTTGCTTGTCTAGACAGAAGAATGCCACCAGAAGGGCTACAACCAACGTCTCAGACGCAAGCCAATGCTCAAATGGGATAGATTTCTTTAAAGTGGTTACCTTAGATCCACATGCTTAACGTGAGGCATTTTTCTTAAAGCCTGCAGCCAAAGCGTCTCCATGCAGTTTCCAGACATACAAAGCTTATCCACAGCCGCCAGCTTCTCCAGCACCTCTGGAAAGTCAGTGAATTCATTGAAAGAAAGACCAAGATAACTCAGCTGATGCATGTTCTCCAACTCAGCAGGAAGGGTCTGGAGAAAGTTTCCATCCAACAAAAATGTCTGTAAGCTATTAAAGAAAATGTAAGTTACAAAGAGAATGTACACATTTTACACCTTTATTATTAACATTCAAGCTCCGTAAATATAGATCCTCTCACCAGAAAAAGGAAATATATTGCACTGTCCTTTGCAAAATGCTAAGGGCAGGGCCTAAGGCGATAATACACCAGACAGAAAAGATCAGAGATGAGCATCTTAATCTTTTATTGAAAACGAAAATTATGACCAATTCTCTCAACCTGGATAGGCATAAATGGGAACACCACGAGCTGACTGTAACGTGAATCAGCCTAAGTACTCATCGTTCATTGTTATTAAAAAAAATTAACTTCTAAGTCTGACTTTTAAACATATGAGAAGATTCTGTTCTTCTCTCCTAAAAGAAATACAAATACTGAGATATCACTTTTCACCTGCACATCCATCCTTCTCTCTGTATAAATGGAAAGAAAAATGTATCTCATAATATTTTCCTAATATTGGCAATTAAGATTTTTAGATAGTAGGATTTAGAGAGCTTCTGAAACATTTATTGTTGTATTTGCTATACTATTTCATAGTATTTATATTCCTGGTAAAGAACCTGCCTGCAATGCAGGAGACTCAGGTTTGATCCCTGGGTTGGGAAGGTCCCCTGGAGGAAGAAATGGCAACCCACTCCAGTATTCTTGCCTGGAGAATTCCATGGACAGAGGAGCCTGGCGGGCTACAGCCCATGGGGTTGCAAAGAGTCGGACACGACTGAGTGACTAACACTTTCACTTTCATAGGGAGCATGTGTAAGATTTTAAGAAGCAAATATGTTTAAAAAAAAACTAACTTCTAAGTCTTAGAATTCAACATAACTCAGGAAATGAGAAAGTAACCCCTCATCCCATATTTAGACACATTCATCTGTAGGGATCACTGGTTCTAAACGAGGATATTTTAATTTTTTACAAGATTCTCAAAGAACCTACGAAATGAACTCGACACAAGAGCATGATCTCTTGATCTGGGGCAGAGGCATCTAGGACCAGCACAGCAGGCTGACTAGCCTCCTGTACGACGGCCCGGCGCACCGTCCTGGGCGGGGCCTCGGGGGCCCTGCAGGGAGG
Organism: Moschus berezovskii; assembly: GCF_049115385.1. Lineage (NCBI taxonomy): Eukaryota > Metazoa > Chordata > Mammalia > Artiodactyla > Moschidae > Moschus > Moschus berezovskii. The sequence goes on along the minus strand of NC_142487.1, from coordinate 29,652,158 downwards.
CTGGAGGACCTACTTGTGCATTGCTCCCACGGCGGCTGGGACAGCTCGGAGGGCGTTGCACGACACGTTGAGCTCAGCCAGGGTCGGAATACTGCAGACCGCTAGTGGGAAGTCGCCTAAATGGTTATTGGAAAGGTTAAGACTCTTCAACTTGGTGAACCTATCACAAAAACAAAACAGAAAGAAAAGACCAACGTCACAGATGCATAACAGCACATGACTTGAGCACAGCCTTAGAGATCATCTGTTGCTGCTGCTGTTGGTGCTGCTAAGTCACTTGAGTCGTGTCCAACTCTGTGCAACCCCACAGACGGCAGCCCACCAGGCTCCCCCGTCCCTGCCCGACTCAAATTCAGCGGAGAAGAAAGAAGAGCCCTCAAAGGGCGAGCGAACAGCGGAGCTGGCGGGCGCACCTTCAGATGCTAAGGCTGGTGCTGCACCTAAAAGATAACGGTTCATCACTCCAAGACAAGGTTGGATATCTGAGGGGGTGAGCTTGCTGGAGTGAGACTTTCAGCTTCACCTTGGCTGGCTTAATGAACACCTGTGTGCGGAACAGGGAGGAAGGAAAAGCTCCTTAAGATTTCTCCGTAATCCCAGACAAGTCAAAAACCCAAACCTGAAAGAGGAAAAAACTTCCCAGTCTATCAGAACCACACTGCCTCTGCGGTGCCCAGTTCTGCAGTTCCCGCTGAAGAACCAGCCGCCACTCCTCATCCCGGCCCCACACGCAGCCCTGCAGGAGCTGGGCTGCTCACCCACGCTCATATACTGTCCTCACTGTCTCTTCCTGCCACCGTTGTTGAGTCGCTCAGTCGTGTCTGACTCTTTGGGACCCGGTGGACTGCAGCCCACCAGGCTCCTCTGTCCATGGGATTCCCCAGGCAAGAACACTGGGGTGGGCTGCCGTTTGCTTCTCCAGGGGATCTTGCCCATCCAAGGATCAGAACCACGTCTCCCGCGTTGCAGGCAGATGCACCACCTCTGAGCCACCTGGCAAGTCCGCAGCTCTCAGACCGTCTCGCCTTCCCTCCTGTTCTCCTCCCATCTCCTTGTGCCCGCCGCACAGTCAGGCATCACGGATCTGGTCCTCGTCAGGCTCTTCCCTCTTTGCCCTGCTCCGTGGACAAAGATCTCTAACCTGTCACAGCCCCCTCCTCTCCCCTGACCTGCCGACAGCACCTCCAGTCCAAAACTGAACTTACCATCTTTATCCCAGACCAGCACTTCCTCCTGTTCTATTTTTGTTAATGGCTCTTTCATTTTCTCGGTTGTCCAAGCAATTAAAGCAATTCAAGAAGTCATCTCTAAATTCTCACGTTTGGCTCTTTGCCAACCTCTACACATTTTCTATTGAGAAGTGACTCCGATCAGTTATTGCATTATGTCAATTATTTTAAAAACTGGCCATGCCTAAAGTCTAGGCAAGGTGTACAATGCCTAAAACAGACACAGTATCTTAAACTCAATTCAATCCAGTCAACATTTTAAAGAAATTGTCATGTGATTTCTTTACTAAATTCTAAATAAAAAATGTAAAGCTTTGCTCTAAATAGCTATATACGTTTTATTCTAGATAGAAACCTGACAATGTACATATCTGACAGATTGATAGTGGTTTTCTTGGATGATGGAGTAACTTTAAAGTGAAAAACAAAGCTTAAGAATTACTGCTAAACTTAATAACTAAAAAAACTTTGTATTTTACCATTTGACTCATTAGTCCTTCTTGAAAGAGAATGTTCATCCTCTATGCTGACTATCCATGATCTATCTGACACAAACTGGAATTACAGGGTCTATTATTTCCAGCCCAGGAGTTCTCAAAGCAAAGTTGGGGGCAATGGAAGAGGTCCTTAAAACCCTCTCAGGAGGTTCTCAAGGTCAAAATTATGTTCAAAACAACACTAAGGTGTCATTTGCCTCTTGCCACTCTCCTTTCCTCCCAAATGTCTGGGGGAGGTTTCCAGGTAGTACACACCTTTCTGACAGCGCACCTGTTTAGCAGCAGAAACAGACTTGAGAATCCAACCATCTTCAACAAGCCAGGCTTTAAAAGATTCGCAACAACATAAAACAATGACATTCTTCTATTTTCTTGTTTTAGAAGGCAATTATTTTTCATAAAAAATACATATGTTAACAAGAAAGGCATCTGTTTTCTAAATTAATTACTATATATTAAAATATTTTTCAGCTTAAATTTCTAATATAGTAAATATCAACAGCTTGGTTTTTCCCGTGGTCATGTATGGTTGTGAGAGTTGGACTGTGAAGAAGGCTGATCGCCGAAGAATCGATGCTTTTGAACTGTGGTGTTGGAGAAGACTCTTGAGAGTCCCTTATACTGCAAGGAGATCCAACCAGTCCATTCTAAAGGAGATCAATCCTAGATGTTCATTGGAGGGACTGATGCTAAAGCTGAAACTGCAGTACTTTGGCCACCTCATGCGAAGAGTTGACTCACTGGAAAAGACTCTGATGCTGGGAAAGGTTGGGGGCGGGAGGAGAAGGGGACGACGGAGAATGAGATGGCTGGATGGCATCACCGACTCTGTGGACATGAGTTTGAGTGTACTCCGGGAGTTGGTGATGGACAGGGAGGCCTGGCGTGCTGTGATTCATGGGGTCGTGGAGAGTCGGACACGACTGAGCGACTGAACTGAACTGAATCCACAGAAATAAAAGCTGCTTAGGGTCCTCAATTTTTAAGACAGTAAGAGAGTCCTGAGATAAAGTTGCCAGATAAAATACAGGGCTCCAGTTAATTTGTATTTCAGACAAACAACAAATATTTTTTAGTATGTCTCGAATGTTGCCTGAGACTTACTTATGCTAAAAAGTATACATATTGTTTTTCTGAAATTCAAATTTAACTAGATGCTTTTCTCCCCTTCTAATTCTGGCAACTTTGTCCTGAAATAGATAAAACTGCTGTTCCAGTCCAAACAAAAACAGTACCCTACCGTCTAGATTTGTTCCCTCCTTTGGTAGAACTGGCCACAGTTTTAAAATATGCATGCAACTAAACTGTTTTTTAAGAAGTTCCTCTATGAAGGAAAAAAATCCTGAACATTATCCAACACAATATAGCACAAAGTCTTCAGAAAGTGGAGAATGGAAGGGTTACAATTCCAGTAATCACTCACGATGGAAAAGGGAATCACTGGGTTTTGGAAAAGTATTTGTCAGTAATGGGGAAAGGCATACTCATCTGTACAAACAGGTTTACCAGGGCCACACCGCTGCTGAGGAGAGGGAGGTCAGCAGCGAGCTGAGTAAGAGGCAGCTGACAGATGGAAGTGGAGGAGAAAAGATAAATCATAACAGTAAGTACAGGCCGAGAATCCCTGTGCAGCAAGCAGTCCAGGCTCCCTCCCCTGGAGCTGTGCCGTCTGGCACAGTACCAGTAGATTCAGGTGGCTCCCGGGCACCTGCGACGGGACCAGTCAAAACTGAAGCGTTTCTCTAATCATAAAACACACACTGGGTTTCAAAGACTTAGTACATGTAAGTTCTATCAATTTTTCAGAACCAGTCATTTTGATTTTGTGGCTGTTCATTTGCTAAGTCGTGTCTGACTCTTTGCGACCCCATGAAGGCAGCACGCCAGGCTTTGCTGTCCTTCACCAGCTCCCGGAGCTTGCTCAAACTCACATCCACTGAGTCAGTTATGCCATCCACCCACCTCATCCTCGGTCGTCCCCTTCTCCTCCCGCCCTCAACATTCCCAGCATCAGGGTCTTCTCCAGTGAGTCAGCTCTTCACATCAGGTGGTCAAAGTATTGGAGCTTCAGTATCAGCATCAGTCCTTTCAATGAATGTTCAGGATTGACTGGTTTGATCTCCATGCTGTCCAAGGGACTCTCAAGAGTCTTTCTCCAATACCACATTTTGAAACCATTAATTCTTTGGGCTCAGCCTTCTTTATGGTCCAGCTCTCATCATCCACACATGACCACTGGGAAGACCACAGCTTTGACTGTACGCTTTGTCAGTGATTCCCTGCTTTTTAACGCGCTTCTCCAGGTTTGTCACAGCTTTTCTTCCAAGGAGCAAGGGTCTTTAATTCCGTGACTGCAGTCACTGTCCACAGTGACTGTGAAGCCCAGGAAAATAAAATCTGTCATTGTTTTCCTCTGACATGTTTAATTAAATCATTCTGACATATTGTGAAATATATATTGAATTAAATAAGCTATATCAGTAAAATTAATTTCACCTGTTTCTTCTTCTGTTTTCTAACGCGGCTACCAGAGAATCTGATTACTCACACAGCTTGTATTAGATTTCCACCAGAGAAGCATTCTCTCCACACTAAAAAATAAGTAGGATCCTGGAATTCCTCCCCCAAGTAACTCCAGACTTTGTTCAGAGTTTGTGCAGGTCCACCCTCCCAGGACACTGGGCCCACAGCCCAAGGAGTGGACAGAACCTGGGCACACGGGCGCGGGGCCCTGGTCCCTGCAGGGTGCGGGGCGGAGCTGGAGGCGGGAGAGGGGGAGGCTCTGGCCACTGAGCCAGGCGCCCCGCGCCACCACGGCCAACGCAGAACCGCGAGGGGAGCGTACTGACCAGACTGCCCCCGGCCAGCACCACGGGCACCAGCTGCCTGAGTTCTTTCACGTCAGGAGGGGCCGGTAATGAACACGGAACAAATGAGCCACCACCAACAGGAAGGGCTCGGGGAAGGTCAAAAGGAGACGCTGCGTCCTCCCACCCCCGAGAGCCCTCCACTCTGGCATCCACCTTGGCTGAGCACTGCGTGGTCCGGGGTGGACTGGAGTCAGAATGACTGGTCAGAGACAACCTGGAAGCTACTCCCACCGCAAGGAGACCCGAGCCCGCAAGCCACGTGGCAGAGCAGCTCTCCTGGGCACCCTGACCCCGCTGCTCTCCGCCCTGGCGTCCCTCTCCAATAAAGTCTCGTTCTGTCAGCCCGTGTGTCTCCTCGGACAATTCATCTCTGAGTGTCAGACAAGAGCCCACAGTCAGGCCCTGGAAGCGGTCCCCCGTCCTGCCACAAAATCCCAAGGGGTCTGGGGATTCTCAACTTGAATCCAAAGGTGGTCATAAAGTGTGTGCGTGAAGGCAGGAGGAGAGAATCTGTTTCAGTAACAGGTTTTAGTTTATTAGAATTCACACACTTAGCTATGTGGTCTAAGGCCTCCGTCTGCACGCCTGCCCTGGAACCTACACCCTCCAGGGCTGAACCCAGTCCGAGCATCTGAAACCTCTCTCACTCCAGCCCCACCTCGCCGAGGCGGCCCTGCACAGCCCACCCCCAACTGCTTCCGGACACAAACACAGCGTGCGGCAGGCTTGTTCACCCAACAAAGCATGACTGTTTCTGAGAACTCAAGTTCTCGATCAGAACACAGTAAAACTCAACTGTTTTGGAAACGCTAACCCTTAGTCTTCTTAGAGGTCCACCTTTTCTTTATGTCTATGGAAAGCCGCCAGCTTATACGCATCTGCTAATTCAAAGACCCCTTCCCAAGAAAATATGTAAGGTCACCTAGAACCACCTCCCTCTGGTCTTCAAATGAGTGGCACAGATGCCTCAGGGCGACGATTCCGTTATAGGAGGGAGGTGGGAGATGAGCAGGGGCCAATGACCTTTCTTCCCTTTAACAGAGAACAGAGGACAGACCAAGGTGACCGCACACCGTTACAGAAGAAAAGACTAGAAATCTCTGTCTCCGACAAAATAAAAGACTTTTAGTTCTGCCACGCTAACAGGAAAGACAGACAAGTAATCAAATGTGCACAGTCCAGATTCTAAAATAAATTTGGATGATTTTGGAAAAACACATATCTGGTGAAACAGCTTAAATAATTTTATTTTTAAAACTAACATTAACAGTTCTCAAACCATAAAATTAAATCCTTGAAAAGAAGTCAGAGGAACTTCATTCATGTCCAGTACAGGAAAGCAGAGGCAAATGCACACATGAGATGATGGAAGATTCATAGCATTGTTCTAAAGATGATGGTGATAGTTACAGTCATCAACTGATCAATAAAAACATTCTTTTTGATACTTTAGAAATTAAAAGGAAAAGAAGCTGTGTGGTTTTTTTAATCTGCTATATGTATGGGCTTCCCTGGTGGCTCAGTAAAGAATGTCTGCAACGTGGGAGACCAGGGTTTGAGCCCTGGGTTGGAAAGATCCCTTGGAGAAGGGAATGGCAACCCACAGCAGTATTCTTGCCCGGGTATACACACACAGGCACACACACAGTGCCAAGGTCAAAGAAAGTTACTCAAAGTAGGTACATCACGACTTCTCCTCTCTCCTGCTTTCTTATCACATCTTACTAGAGAGTTAGACGTAAACAGATATTAATTACTAACCATTCTAAGTCGCAGGCTGAGGGATGGCCTCGGAGGAGAGTGGAAAGCACTCTTCTCACCCTCTCTTCCCCTTGTAGAGGGTGGCACTGTCGGCGCTGGAAGACAGTGAACACTCTGAACACTCTCCTGCACACGGGTTCAGGCACAGCCCGTGTTCCCAAACTACCCAACAGTCTGAAAAGCCTGACTACTTTTACAGAGCACACAAAACATTTTAAGAAAAGAGAAATAACTCACGTTCATTTGTTCTGTAACAGATCTCAGAATAGGGAGAAGAGATCAAGTTAATATTCATCCATTCTAAGAAACAGTGATCTCAGCTCTCCAAATGAAGTTCCATGGTACCGTTCTGCCCTGAGCAAAGGGCGGCGGGCAGTGTGAGTGCTAGCTCCGGTCTGACTCAGTCTGGAGTTTCCAGGCTCACTTCTGTCTCCTCCCAGGTGTCACACAAGAGCACAATCAACTAAGCACACTTGGTCATCTCAGAGACAGAAGCCTCTGGCTGTGTTTCGTGAGAAAGAAAGCACCAAAGTCCCCTGCAAACTAGGTATCCTAAAGGCCTTATACCAAAACGCATGACGGTCTGCAAAGGGTGGGGGCCGAGAGGCGAGATGGGGGTCAAAGGTGGGGAGAGCAAACGCTGAGCGGACACGTCACTGCAGCCAGGGCAAACGGTATTTCTTCCATTTGCGCTCCTGAACTCACAGGAGTGTGAGACAGAAGGGCAGTAACAAGGATGCTGTCTGTAGACACAAGACGAGCTCTGCTCTCCAGGGGCTCAACCTATGACCCTTCCCTTTCTCTCCAGCTTCTCAGCCGTAACAGCAGGGCCGGAAGAGCACACACCGCAATGCTGCTGTTGAGGGAACAGCAGCCACTTATTCTGCGCCACACGAGCCTAGCTCCCTGGCCAGTCTGGACAGCACTGCAGCCCAGCTCCCTGGCCAGTCTGGACAGCACACGAGCCCAGCTCCCTGGCCAGTCTGGCCACACTGCAGCCACGGCACTACAGTCTTCACTTAACTGTCAACGGGCCTTGCTCCTCAGTCACTAAATTCCCCGCTAACATCGTCCAAGCTACTCTCGCCAACAAATCATTCAACTCGACAAAAGGAAAGGGTGTTTCTTACATTAAACCCAAACGTTAACACGCATCATATTCATGCATCCAATTCCTTCTATCTCTATTATGTATATTTATTGGATCATAGACAAAGCAAGGGAATTCCAGAAAAACATCTACTTCTGCTTCACTGACTACACTAAAGCCTTTGGCTATGTGGATCACAACGAACTGGAAAATCCGTAGAGACCACCTTACCTATTTCCTGAGAAACCTATATGCGGTCAAGAATGGGACATGAACGATGGACTGGTTCTAAACTGGGAAAGGAGTACGGCTGTACATCGTCACCCTGCTTATTTAACTTCCGTGCAGAGTGCATCATGGGAAGTGCCGGCTAGATGAACCACAAGCTGGAATCAAGACTGCCAAGAGAAATATCAACAACCTCAGACATGCAGACGATACAACTGCAATGGCAGAAAGTGAAGAAGAACTAAAGAGCATCTTGATGACGGTCAAAGAAGAAAGTGAAAAATTCGCCTTAAAACTCAACATTTAAAAAACTAAGATTATGGCATCTGGTCCCATCACTTCATGGCAAATATTAACAAAAAGGGAAAAAGTACAGACAGTGACAGACTTTATTTTCTTGGGCTCCAAAAATCACTGCAGATGGTGACTGCAGCCATGAAATTAAAAGACGTTTGTTCCTTGGAAGAAAAGCTATGACAAACCTAGACAGTATATTCAAAAGCGGAGACATCACTTTGCCGACAAAGGTCCTTAGTCAAAGCTATTGTTTTTCCAGTACTTGTGTATGGATGTGAAAGTTGGACTCTAAAGAAGGTTGAGAGGCAAAGAACTGATGGCTTCGAATTGTGGTATTATAGAATTCTCTTAAGAGTCTCTTGGACTGCAAGATCAGACCAGTCCATCCTAAAGGAAATCAACCCTGAATATGCATTGGAAGGACTGATGCTGAAGCTGAAAATCCAATACTCTGGCCACCTGATGCATAAAACTGACTCACTGGAAAATACCCTTATTGCTGGGAAAGACTGAAAGCAGGAGGAGAAGGGGACGAGAGAGGATGAGATGGTTGGATGGCATCACCGACTCAATGGACATGAGTTTGAGCAAACTGGGAGACAGTGGAGGACAGAGGAGGCTGAGTGCTGCAGTCCACAGGGTCACAGAGAGTTGGACACACCTGAGTGACTGAAAAACAATTTTTAAAGCAGATTTTAAAAACAGATCTACCAGCTCATTTTATTTTGGCCTCTAGAAAAACTGCCTGGGAGCAAGTACTCCTTAGAAAATAAAGAGCAGTCATGTTTTCCAAGGAGGAAAGAAAAGGCAAATAAATGTTCTAAGACATCACAGATGAGAAAAACAAATACACAAATGCTATCAATTCTGATATACTTCCCTGGCCTGGGCCTGCTTTATTACTATCATAGACCTGCTTAATCTTTTCTCCTTTCTCAGCCTCTATCCATTCAATCTACCCACACTCAAAAGATTTATATATAAGGTTCTTTCTGTGTCTGAGTTAAAGTAAGGGCTATATACAGCCCGTATTAATTTAGGAAATAAAACCAAATAAACAGCACGATGACTATCTGAGCTTTTTAGATCCATCTACATCTTTAGTAAACTTCCTTCCAGGAACTAAGGGTACTAAGAAAGGAGAAACTAAGGTACTAGGAAAACTTGACTGTGAAATAAAATGACAGTATGGTGGAAACAGTTCTATTTTTAAACACATTCTAAATGTGTCTGAAACGAGTGTCACACACTGCACTCGTGAAGGGGAAGCTGCATTTGTCTTACTCAGGAGTTAAAGAAAAATCAATATTACTTTCTAGAGTTGTTATTCCCCACAAGTGGGTCAATTATAAAAAGGTCCCCTGGGAGACTAGATTTCCGTTTCATAGTAACCGTTCAAGTTTAACTTGTTTTTTTCCCTGTAGGGGGACAGGCTAATACAGGTTGGAAATTATTAGGCTTCAGTATTGAGTAATGAAGGCCCTGCTTGGGGGCTGGATCCGTAAGTGTAACTCCAGGCTTAGCCCCCTGCTTTCCATTAATTATTGATTACGAAAAACAGGCTCCCCTGTGGTCTGGAGAGGCTGCGTCGCAATGAAGAGTGCCAGCTGCCAGTGCTCTATAATACAAGCTGTATTCACTTCTAAGAGAAAAAGTGCTTTTATCTAGTTACCAAAATAATAGGTGCCCATTTTAACGAACTCAAGAAACAGTAAACAAAATGTTAACAGCCTCCCTGTGGGCGCTCAGTCGCTCGGCAGTATGTCACCCTGCGACCCCGTGACCCTGTGACCCCACGGACTGTGGCCCGCCAGGCTCCTCTCGCCATGGGATTCTCCAGACAAGAGCAGTGGTACAGTCACTCAGTCGTGCGTGATCCTGCAACCCCATGGGCTGTGGCCCACCAGGCTGCTCTGTCCATGAAATTCTCCAGGCAAGAATACTGCACGCCCTCCTCCACGGAGCCTTCCCAACGCAGGGACTGAACCTGGGTCTCCTGCATTGCAGGCGGATTCTTTATCATCTGAGCCAACAGGGAAGCCCTGCTTCCTTCCAAATCTCATCCTCCTGAGATAACCAGGGCAGAGTTGGTACACATTCCTCCAAAGCCTTCTTCCTTCTGAAACACTCACGTGAATAAACTGGAGATAACCTCCCTCCCTACTTGCTGAGTGGGACTGTGTCGCACGCTTTTCCAACTTGCTTTCTCCTAACACACAAGTCCTCTTTCCGCGTCAGCACCTTGAAGTCTCACTCACTCTTTGCACAGCTGCATGACACGGAGCACAAATGCACCGCCTTTGATTCCATCACTCCCCCGACCAACACTCCCCCGACCAACACCGACGACTTCCAATTGTTTGCTGACAGAAATAACTCAGCCTATTTGTTTGTGCATCAGTGATTTTCATTTTGCACCATTTATGGTTGCCCAATGCCATGGATACTTCTGAAACCCAACAAGCTCTAAAAATTGAGAGATTTTTCTTTGATTCATGTGGTGGCAAAAATGATTTAAACTGATGTGAATATTCATCTGTTGTTCCCTTTAGAAATACAAAGGTGTTTGCTTATGGTATGTTTTCCCAAACCTTGAGCTAGGTGTTATATATTATACAGTATATGTACCATATTATCTTTGAAAATCTCTGAAATCTGAGCCACAAATAGCCTCAAGAGTTTTGGATTAGAGATTGTAAACCTGTATTTCTAAAAATATAACTGATGGGTCTAACAGTATATACAATTAAACATTTTTTAATTTTCTCATTTTTATACAACTTTTAAAGGTTACTTTCCATTTACAGTTATTACAAAGTATTGGCTGCATTCCCCGTGCTGTACAATACATCTTTGAGCCTATCTTACACCTAAGAGCTTGTATCTCCCACTACAAACTTATTTTTATTAATACATACAGCAGAAAATAGCAAAAGTTGTAGAAATGCACACTCCCAGTCGGAGAGGGTTTCTTTCTACACCATCTTCAAGACCTTTAATGTTAGCCTCCTTTGCTAATGTTAGCTTTGTTGCTAATCCAATGGGCAAAAAGTTGTCCCAGGTCATTTCAACTGCTCTTTCTCAATGAAGTTCATCTTTTTGTGAAGTTCACCTTCTTTGAAACACAGTCATATTCTTTTGACTATTTTTCTCCTGGGTTGTTCATCTTCTACATATTAATTTGTAGGAGCTCCCTGAACACTACGTGCCATTTGGGGCTGTGTGCTCCATGCAAGTCACCTGACATTTCAGCCTACAGCTTCATTTTTCCCTCTGCTAATGCTGACTTCAGCCACACGGTAATTTTATTTGTTCAAATTTGGCAACTTTTTTCTTTATGGAATCTATGTTTTTCACCTTACTTGAGAAGATCCTCTTACGCCAAAGTGGCACAAATATTCTCCTGTATTTCCTTCTAATATCTATATATTTTTTACATTTAGATTTTTTTTCACTTAATATTTATGTTTGATGGAGGTCTAAGTTGCTTTTTTGTTTGATATGTCAATGCTACTGTTGCTGCTGCTAAGTCACTTCAGTCGTGTCTGACTCTGTGTGACCCCATAGATGGAAGCCCACCAGGCTTCCCCATCCCTGGGATTCTCCAGGCAAGAACACTGGAGTGGGTTGCCATTTCCTTCTCCAAAATATGTCAATACCATTTATTAAATAAACCATCCACTTGGATTTCTATTCAATTTAAATAAATTTCATGCACTAGGGGAAGACAATAAAAACAGAAAAGTGTGGTGCTGTTCCAGTAAAACAGACGAAGAAAAAGGCTTAGGTAAAAACAAGTTGCATTTATTGTTTCTCTTTTCTTTTTTTCCCAAGAGAATTTAAAAAATCAAATGCCTGTATTTTCTGTTCTTCCTAACAGCCTGCCTTGTGGCCTTGTGTCAGCAAAATGCTTTAAAAAATTACTAGCCTGACAGAGTGACTTTCCTCTTTTGGTTTAGAAGGAAAGACCTTGGGGAGGGTGGAAGACGTGCACTGGAGGCCTTTCTCGCGAGAAACGCTCGTTACATCCGCGAACGAAGGAGATGCACTCAGCGTCTTCCTGCGCGGCTTCCACAGACGCCTCAGACTCCAACTCCTTCAGGCGAGACTTCACTGGCTGATGAACTTACTCCTACACCCTGTTTTACTATTTTTTGCCCCAGCCCAGGAATGATGTAGGGCAACCTGGACATGCTATAACTATAAGAAAGAAAAATAATCTGACAGACACTAAGAGTCTCTCTTCTCCCGGATGATGAAGAAAAGAGAGTGCATTCTGCCCTGTGTTCTTCCTGGACTCACCTGCAGGTGTGTAGCATGAGAAACATCTGAGTCCTTGGGCCTGCGGCAGAACTGCTGGGAACTACCCGCTTCAGAAAGCATGCCTCGGCTCCACGCCCCTGAGTCGTACTGCCCTGGCGCCGAACTCTCACTGGTGACCTTCCCATTCATTTCTTAGGGCGGCACTTCCCCCTGCTGTCCCTTTACAACTTCAGAAATGAAACCGCAAGAACTTACACTCAGCACTCTGTTCCGAGGCCTGAGTAGCCCACTGGCTTTGTCCATGGTTAGCACCCACTAGGGTCCTTCCGGGAAGTTCACGGCAACTACTGCTAATGGAGCCCACTACCAGTTTCTCAACAAACAGATAGGGAAACAGTGTCAGACTTTATTTTTCGGGCTCCAAAATCACTGCGGATGCTGACTGCAGCCATGAAATTAAAAGATGCTTCTCCTTGGAAGGAAAGTTATGACCAACCTAGACAGCATATTAAAAAGCAGAGACATTACTTTGCCAACAAAGGTCCATCCAGTCAAAGCTATGGTTTTTCCAGTGGTCATATATGGATGTGAGAGCTGGACTATCAAGAAAGCTGAGCACCAAAGAATTGATGCTTTTGAATTGTGGTGTTGGAGAAGACTCTTGAGAGTCCCTTGGACTGCAAGGAGATCCAACCAGTCCATTCTAAAGGAGATCAATCCTGGGTGTTCATTGGTAGGACTGATGCTAAAGCTGAAACTCCAATACTTTGGCCACCTCATGCGACGAGTTGACTCAATGGAAAAGACTCATGCTGGGAAGGATTGGGGGCGGGAGGAGAAGGGGGCGACAGAGAGTAAGATAGCTGGATGGCATCACCGACTTGATGGACATGAGTTTGAGTGAACTCTGGGAGTTGGTGGACAGGGAGGCCTGGCGTGCTGCAGTCCATGGGATCGCAAAGAGTCGGACACGACTGAGCGACTGAACTGAACTGAACCGGTTTCTCAACATTCGAGCAAAGTAAGTGAAAACCACCCCACCTTAGTCCTCACCACCGTAAACGACCATCAGTATAAGCAAAACAAGCCTCACCCCCTCCCACAGGACGAGAAGACAAAAATAAACACATGGGCATGTTTACTCGGATAAAGTTTAACATTTACGGCCACAGAAGGGTCAGAGCAACGTTTTCTTAAGAACTGCTGCAGATGTTAAAAAAGCCGAATAAGTAAACCAAAGCTACACCACACAGACATAATTTTTCCAAAATAACAATCAAGGATATAAGGGACACTCAAGTGTGGGCAATAATTACAATGGACATGCTGCTGTAAGGGCAAATTAGAGCATTCCCTAAAGAGAGAAATTTTTACTTTAATCCTCCCTTTTAAAAATAATTCAGACAAGAGGCATTTATTGGTTACTTCCTCTGTGCCAAATTCTAGACTCAGTTAACCCTATGGATACAACAGCCGACAAAATAGAGTTCCTGACCACAGCAAGGGAGCGGGCAGTATATTGGAGCAGGCTGCTGTGAATCCAGGAATCACACAACACAGATGACCACTCGAAACCACAAGACGGTAACCACGTGGAAATAGTCGCTAGGTTACGGGAGCTCTGCACCATCTAAACTCATGGAAACAGTAAGTCGTAAGTGTCACAAAGCTGTCATCTTCTGATTCTTTTATAAACTAGCAAGACAACAATCAAAAAAAAGACAAAGTTAAGCTACAGTTACGCATCTCTCTTATCAAACTTTCTCACTTTATCCATGACTACATTTTGTCATTTTCTCACCAACAGACCTGTCCATAGCTAGCCAATTTCATTCCGACACTATTCGAAGGATGTTTAATACTAACCACCACACTCTCCTGGAGAAGGAAATGCCTACCCACTGCAGTGTTCTTGCCAGGAGAATCCCACGGACCGAGGAGCTTGGTGGGCTACAGTCCATGGGGTTGCAAAGAGTAGGACATGACTCAGTGACTGAGCAGGAAAGCACCAACTAGTGGGACAAATAGGAACCTGTGAAAACACTTCTGTGACGGGCAGGGAGCAGACAGCTATTTCCCCTCCTCAAAGCAGGGAAGACCCACACAGCATACTTGGATCAAATCCCAGGTGAGTCATACATGGATATGCAGAAATGGAAACCAGGTAACGTCTCTTTCAAGGATATTAGATTACCAAAGGAGATGGTGAACACGAGCTAAGGCTGGAGAGAATACCTATGTCATAAAAACAAGCTTAGACGTGAAAAGCTTAAAAGCTCGTATCACGAACAGACCAGGCATATCTGGTATTTAAACAGAAAAAAATCTAATACCCAAAGTTTAGTAGGTATAATAAAAATCTGATCCTAGGACTGAACCATTCACTCAGTGGACACTTTCAGAGTTCTCGCTGGGCACAGAGGTACGTGAGGCATGCACATATGTGAATGAGGTATGGCTTTCCCCTTCAGGAACTGGACACAGCTTGGGAGCGAAGCTGCTATAATGAAAAGCAGAAGATGAAAACGTACTGGAAAAAAAATACCATGAGTGCTTACAGAAAAGTCACTTGTCTCAAAGGGACATGAACAGGCAGATGGGGAGTCGAAAAAAGAACACTCAGGAAGAACAGGCTGGAGTGGCCGTGCCTCAGACATCAGGAAGCACTCACTGCTGGAAGGCAGCGGCCTGCACCCTGCTACCAGAGGCCTGACTCAGCAGGTCTGGGATGAAACCCAGCAACTCTGTTTCTAGCAAATACCCCAGGTGATTCTGATGTAGGCATTGCACAAATCACATTTTGAGAAACACTAATTTGGAGGGCAAAAGCTCTATTTCTGGAAAATGGTAAGCAAATACACTCTTAAGCAGAAAGCAAGCTTGTGGTTGTAAAGGACGCTAAAGACTTTTCAGAGAGCCTCGAATTCCAGAGGAAGACACTGCTATTTACCTATGGGAATCACTGAACAGGGAAATAACCTACCCAGAACAGACAGGTTTGTGTACCACATGATGAATGGCCACCGCCCGCTCCCTCCTGTTTCCTACACACACACAGTCTCAACTGGGGTGAGGGAGCCTCGAGCAGAAATGTTTAAACTGGAGGAAAGAGCAACTGCTTGGAAAGTCAGACTTTCCCTTAGGTTTCTTGTTAATTCCAAGTCCCAAAGACATCACCAGGGAGGGATGGGCGTGCCGGCATCAGGAGGCCTCCGTCAAGTGCCCTGCCAGCTCCAGCACCGTCCTAACCCACCATGGAAACAACAGCGGGAACCCAAGTCCTCCCGCCCTAAGCTCTACTGCTCCAGAGGACGGCAAGGGACAGCAAATCACAAAATTACACTCTTAGGACCAACAGAAACCCTCACGGGCTTTTGGTTTTCAAATTCCGCGTGTGTGCTGTCAGAGGCGCTCCAGCTGCCCGTGTCCATCTGATGCGAGGCAGGCGAGAGAGGGAGGAGGAGGAGCATCGCTGGCCCCACCAGCAGCCTCACGCCAGCGACCGAGACGCTGCTTCAGAGTCGCCAGTAACAATGCTACTCATGTTTCCAAGTCCTCAGTTACGATGATATTAAACCATCGACAACCACAGAATTGGCCCGCTCGCTGCATGCTTAACCTGTCCCCTAAGAGCTAGGCAGGGGGGAAAGTTGGTTTCCACACAGAATAGCAAATTTCTGCAAATATTATGTTTAACATTAAACTCTAACAGTTGAAACTTGAGAGTCCAGCAAAGAGCTCCATGAAAATAAACAGAAGAACAGAACCAGCCAGAATACAATAGCCAGAATAGCTATTCAGAATAGCCTCCCTGGATTCAAGCCAAGGGTTCTGAAGATTCCTGCCCACTTTTTATTTAAGGGGCGGAGAGGGGGGAGTTAAAGAACATATTAAAGAATCCCAAGAAGTCAACAGGGCAAACTGAATTTAATGCAGTCTGGTTGATAAATAAATCTTTTGTTTCTCTCTGAGCTCTCTTCCAAACACACTGTACAAGGGAAGAAGAAAATAGGCTATTATAACCAGAAATGAGGCTGGGAGCTGGAGCCAAGAAGGGCACTGTAGGCTACACAACCTCAGTGCCCCAAGCTTTAAGCAAAGGCTTTCCTTTGATCAGATGCTCAGGGAAGGAAAAGGGGAATTGTGTGAGCTGGAACACTTCCCAAGAGGATCAAAATTCCATCTGAAAGCAAAACTGTGTAAGAAAGGAACATCTAGTGTTGGGAAGAGTTAACTGGAGGAAGGGCATTCCACACAGTCTCTGAAACTCCTTAGACACTTGGCAAGCCTCCCACCAAACCCTGTAGTGGAAATTCCTTCCCGAGATTTTCTCTCCTTGAGCAGCAACTGTGCTGCTCTAAGGCATCAGCTATGCCCTTCCTTCAGCAGTGCGCTGCTCCTGTTTGCCTGTAATATTTTTATATGACAGAGCGTCTTCAGAGAAGCCGAAGCTGTTCTGAGTCCTGCAGTCTATGTGTGGCAAATAAGCTGACACAATATTCTGGCATGCCACTCCCGACCCCACTGTGTTAATGAATTATCACTATTTCCAGTAAAAGTGAGTTTTCAGGAATCACTGACAAAAGCAAAAATTAAAATCTCTTTCTATAAATACCTGGAGATTTTGGTAGGGATAGGCAATTAAAATGACTAACTGTAGCTCGACAATGTCAAGATCCCCAAAAGAACAGAGCAGGAAATAAGGTCACTTGTTTCTCATTTCACGGAGACTCAAAATGTAGAAAATTTAGCTTTCTAAGAAGAAAGGTACTTGATAAACGCCAGGCATCATCGTGAGCTTCCACATGTCCATTTCCTTATAGCTTTCCTTCTTTTGCAACCACATACCTCCACACCTAACCCAACTTCATTCCTTCACTCCCATCTGAGAAATTCTCGCCCCCCATCTCTCTTTCTCTTTTCAGCTAAAGGAATTTCACGTCTAATCAGGTAACCTTCAAAGTGCCGTGGAAAAGCCACCACAAACCATGCTTGTGAGTCTCCTCTGACCCTGCTCTCTGAGAGGTTATCGCCTCCAAAGAGTGCTCTGACGCCCCCCCAAACTCCAGCTCTGCCAGTGCAACATGACTGCTCACGAAACTGTAACAAGCGACAGAGTCAGCTCTCTCAATGTGATGTCTGAACACCAATGCCATTCAGTATAAAAAAATTCACGCTGCCTTGATACCGTGTTCAAAACAATAAAACTAAGACATGGGAAGGAAAATTACAGTCCTTGAATTTAAGCCAGCAAAAACTTGTCTTCTTCATTGACTTTACAAAGAAACAATATATTTTATTACAACAATTCTCCATCACAAATAATAACAATCTTAGGACTAATACCACCTGCAACATCTAAGTGGAATACAGTTAATACAAGTGAAATAGTATCTACTAACAGAACAGAGGTAAATAATGCACCGTAATTATTAGTAACATACAGAATCCAGAAAGAAACCACGAAAACTACCAAAAATTACTCTGATTTTGCCTCTCCTCTGTTTTTGAAAACTAACTGAAGAGCTCCAATGCCAATAAAGGGAAAACAAACACTGGAAGCTCCAAGAACAACGTTTTCTCTGAAACTGCTGGCCCGCGTGCGGACGTCAGCACGCCGCCTTTCCAGAATTAGAATGCTGCTGCAAATGCCGCTTTACATGCCGGGTGAAAATCGCTCATTTGGTTAAGGTGAGAATTTGCGACAGAAAGAAGTCTCACAACGCCTGTTATAAACGCATTATATGTAAAGCTTTTCTCTGGATATCTGCCCGAACACTGTAACCTAGAAATTCATCCCTTGAGATTTGGTAAAAACTTAAAAATAAATTATACTTTGGTTCTTCTCTAACATATTCCCTGTGAAAGACACACTTGAGATGAACAAAAATTCCTTCAACATACAACAAGAAAAACATAAAAACAAGACATTAAATATATGGCGTATCTCAAAAATACCATACTACCTGTACGACCCTAGATAAGTTACACTAGTGCTTTCTGAAGTATAACTGAGTTATAAATATGTGTAATTTCAATCCCTAGTATCGAACACCTGTGTGCATGGACACATGTAAACTGACCACTCTGAAAACTCACAGTAAAACCATTCACGGACAATGGGGATGGGAGACAAAAACCTCACATTAGCATGTGGTGGGAAAGAAACTGGTTTAAAGCCTAGGGTTTTTTTGTTGTTGTTGCTGTTGCTTTGTTTTTAACAAAGGGCAACACAACATCATCCTCACCAAATGCTTAGACCCCACAAACCAAGCCCCCTCAGCCTGTCTCCCCCACACGTAACGCCACAGAAGCTTAACAAACCTTGGCGGGCAGTGAAAACCTGAAAAGTCTTCCACCTTAAATCCAAGTTACGGCTTCATATTAAAACTACATACTATACAGTGCAAGCTGATAGTATGTAACTTGATATGTTTTGTTCTGCTTTTAAAAATGCAAATGCAAGATGCTGGACACAAGTAGATACTAAAGGACTCACATATTATGAACAAAAACAGGCAGGACTACTGCATGGTGTCAGCAGTGGGGACAGTGGTCATCCTCAGGGGCTGAGACGGGGACACAGGGCACTCGTAACTTACTTCTCAGCACGCGCACTGGTCACATGGCCTTAATTTGTGGAAGCCTATCAAACTGCACGTTTATTATACTTCTACAAAAAGACTTTCGAAAGCTAATATAAGGAATAAAATGAGACCCCCCAGGTCCTCTCCCCAGTGCCAGCAGGAGACAGTTAATTCCCTGGAGGAAACTGAACCCTGGCTCGAAGACATCAGTAAGAGCAGAGAGCACTGTTCTGAAAGCAGGGGGTCAGACACAAATGCACACACTGAGGCCTGAGATTCCAGCTCCTTTGTTGCACTCCCTGGACCCTGGCATGCTCTGCCCAGGCGGAAGACCAAAGGACTGCCCTAAAGAATAGTGACTCACCCCACGGAGAAGACCCACAGATACTGTCTTTGGAAGTTCCCCAAAGAAGCCACAAAGCTCACCCTCAACAGCCCTGCTGTGAAGATGCAGGGAGGAGAGACCTCGCCCACAGACCTCGGCACCCGATTCACTTCTCAGGGGATCCACAGACAGTGTGTGCTGTAAGGATCACTGTGTGTGCTGTCCCTTCAGTCATGTCTGACTGTTTGCAACCCCATGGACTGTAGCCCGCCAGGCTCCTCTGTCCATGCGGTTCTCTAGACAAGAACACTGGAGTGGGTTGCCATGATCGCCTCCAGGGGATCTTCCCAACCCAGGGATGGAACCCAAGACCCTTGTGTCTCCTCCATTGGCAGGCAGGCTGTTTACCACTCGCATCACCTGGGAAGCCCGAAAGGATCACCAGTGAGGTCAAGTTCCTGACATAAACGTCAGACATCCACACAAACAGGAAAAAAGAAACGATAGCAGAAGACAATCCTCAGCAAAGGAGGACACGCACCCACTGGGGGCGGGCGTGAGGGTGCGGACAGAGCGCGGCTGAAATGCACACTCATCAAACACACAAACAAGAAAGACCTCTTGAGAAACAAGGACAGCAGAAATTCAGAAGGTTAAGATAGAGCAGAGAAACCGTGCTAAGAAGTAGGGCATTAAGACAGGACAATTAGAGCATGAGAGGACAAACGGGGCGGTCCTGCCTAACTAATAGGAATTCAGAGGAAGAAAAGAGAAAATAAAAGGGAAAGAAATTATCACAAAATATGAGAAAGTTTTCCAGAACTGAAGGACATATTTTTTTTTTCAGATTAAGTGTTCATCTTAGTGGCTGAAATGAACAGAGTGCCAAAAAAGAAAATCCCAATGGAGCTACGAAGGACTGATGCTAAAGCTGAAACTGCAATACCTTGGCTGCCTCATGCGACGAGGTGACTCACTGGAAAAGACTCTGATGCTGGGAAAGGTTGGGGGCGGGAGGAGAAGGGGACGACGGAGAATGAGATGGCTGGATGGCATCACCGACTCTGTGGACATGAGTTTGAGTGAACTCCGGGAGTTGGTGATGGACAGGGAGGCCTGGCGTGCTGTGATTCATGGGGTCGCGGAGAGTCGGACGTGACTGAGCGACTGAACTGAACTGAACTGAATGGAGCTACCCCACGCCCGAGGTCAAGGGCAGCAGCTGCGCTTTGCTGGAGCAGCCGTGAAGAGAGACCCCACATCCAGGGTAAGTGAAATCCAAGTAAGACGGTAGGCGCTGAGAGAGGGGATCAGAGGGCACACAGACTGAAACCACAATCACAGACAGCTAGTCAGTCTGATCACACGACCACAGCCCTGTCTGACTCAGGAAACTAAGCCGTCCCGGGTGGGGCCCCCCCAGACGGACGGGTCATGGCGGAGAGCCTGACAGAATGTGGTCCACTGGAGAGGGGCATGGCAAACCACTTCCGTGTTCTTGCCTGAGAACCCCGTGAACAGTATGAACAGGCAAAAGACAGGACACTGAAAGGTAAACGCCCCAGACTGGCAGGTGCTCAATATGCTCCTGGAGACAGTGGGGAAATAGCTCCAGAAAGGAGGATGGAGCCAAAGCAGAAACAACGTCCAGCTGTGGATGCGACTGGTGATGGAAGTCAAGTCCGGTGCTGTCAAGAGCAATATTGCATAGGAACCTGGAATGTTAGGTCCATGAATCAAGGCAAATTGGAAGTGGTCAAACAGGAGATGACAAGACATTCTACTAAGATGGACTTGAATGGGTGAATTTAACTCAGATGACCATTATATCTACTACTGTGGGCAAGAATCCCTTAGAAGAAATGGAGTAGCCATCATGGTCAACAAAAGAGTTCAAAATGCAGTACTTGGATGCAATCTCAAAAACGACAGAATGATCTCTGTTCGTTTCCAAAGCAAATCATTCAATATCACAGTAATCCAAGTCTATGCCCCAACCAGTAATGCTGAAGAAGCTGAATGGTTCTATGAAGACCTACAAGACCTTCTAGAACTAACACCCAAAAAAGATGTCCTTTTCAGTATAGGGGACAGGAATGCAAAAGTAGGAAGGCAAGAAACACTTGGAATAACAGGCAAATTTGGCCTTGGAGCACGAAATGAAGCAGGGCAAAGGCCAATAGAGTTCTGCCAAGAGAACGCAGTGGTCATAGCAAACACCCTCTTCCAACAACACAAGAGAAGACTCTACACATGGATATCACCAGATGGTCGACACCAAATTCAGATTGATTATATTCTTTGCAGCCAAAGATGGAGAAGCTCTATACAGTTAGCAAAAACAATACCAGGAGCTCACTGTGGCTCAGATCATGAACTCCTTATTGCCAAATTCAGACTAAAATTGAACAAAGTGGAGAAAACCACTAGACTATTCAGGTAAGACCTAAATCAAATCCCTTATGACTATACAGTGGAAGTAAGAAATAGATTTAAGGGACTAGATCTGATAGACAGAGTGCCTGATGAACTCTGGATGGAGGTTCATGACATTGTACAGGACACAGGGATCAAGACCATCCCCAAGAAAAAGAAATGCAAAAAAGCAAAATGGCTGTCTGAGGAGGCCTTACAAATAACTGTGAAAAGAAGGGACGTGAAAAGCAAAGGAGGAAAGGAAAGATACACCCATTTAAATGCAGAGTTCCAAAGAATAGCAAGGAGAGATAAGAAAGTCTTCCTCAGAGATCAATGCAAACAAATAGAGGAAAACAATAGAATGGGAAAGACTACAGATCTCTTCAAGAAAATTAGAGATACCAAGGGAACATTTCATGCAAAGATGGGCTCGATAAAGGACAGAAATGATATGGACCTAACAGAAGCAGAAGATATTAAGAAGGGTGCAAGAATACACAGAAAAACTGTACAAAAAAAGATCTTCATGACCCAGATAATCATGATGGTGTGATCACTCACCTAGAGCCAGACATCCTGGAATGTGACGTCAAGTGGGCCTTAGGAAGCATCACTAAGAACAAACTTAGTTGAGGTGTTGGGATTCCAGTTGAGCTATTTCAAATCCTGAAAGACGATGCTGTGAAGTGCTGCACTCAATATGCCAGAAAATTTGGAAAACTCAGCAGTGGCCACAGGACTGGAAAAGGTCAGTTTTCATCCCAATCCCAAAGAAAGGCAATGCCAAAGAATGTTCAAATTACCACACAATTGCACTCATCTCACACACTAGTAAACTAATGCTTAAAATTCTCCAAGCAAGGCTTCAGCAATACGTGAACTGTGAACTTCCAGATGTTCAAGCTGGTTTTAGAAAAGGCAGAGGAACCAGAGATCAAATTGCCAACATCCGCTGAATCATGGAAAAAGCAAGAGAGTTCCAGAAAAACATCTATTTCTGCTTTATTGACTATGCCAAAGCCTTTGAGTGTGTGGATCACAATAAACTGTGGAAAATTCTGAAAGTGATGGGAATATCAGACCACCTGACCTGCCTCTTGACAAACCTGTATGCAGGTCAGGAAACAACAGTTAGAACTGGACATGGAACAATAGACTGTTTCCAAAAAGGAAAAGGAGTATGTCAAGGCTGTATATTGTTACCTTGTTTATTTAACTTATATGCAGAGTACATCATGAGGAATGCTGGGCTGGAAGAAGCACAAGCTGGAATCATGATTGCCAGGAGAAATATCAACAAGCTCAGATATGCAGATGACACCACCCTTATGGCAGAAAGCAAAGAAGAACTAAAGAGCCTCTTGATGAAAGTGAAAGAGGATAGTGAAAAAGCTGGCTTAAAGCTCAACACTCAGAAAACAAAGATCATGGCATCTGGTCCCATGACTTCATGGCAAATAGATGGGGAAACAGTGGCAACAGTGTCAGACTTTATTTTTCTGGGCTCCAAAATCACTGCAGATAGTGACTGCAGCCATGAAATTAAAAGACGCTTGCTCCTTGGAAGGAAAGTTATGACCAACCTAGATAGCATATTAAAAAGCAGAGACATTATTTTGCCAACCAAGGTGTGTGTAGTTAAGTCTATGGTTTTTCCAGTGGTCATGTATGGATGTGAAAGCTGGACTATCAAGAAAGCTGAGTGCCGAAGAATTGATGCTTTTGAACTGTGGTGTTGGCGAAGACTCTTGTCAGTCCCTTGGACTGCAAGGAGATCCATCCAGTCCATCCTAAAGGAGATCAGTCCTGAGTGTTTATTGGAAGGACTGATGTTGAAGCTGAAACTCCAATACTTTGGCCACCTCATGCAAAGAGCTGACTCATCGGAAAAGACCCTGATGCTGGGAAAGATTGAAGGCAGGAGGAGAAGGGGACGACAGAGGATGAGATGGCTGGATGGCATCACTGACTCAATGGACATGAGTTTGGGTGGACTCCGGGAGTTGGTGATGGACAGGGAGGCCTGGCGTGCAGCGCTTCAAGGGGCCACAAAGAGTTGGACATGACTGAGCGACTGAACTGAACTGAAAACCTCTTTAGGGTTGTTTAAAAAATAAAAGAAAGGAGGAAAGAAGATCTATCAAGACAAGGATCAGAAGAGTATAACACTTTTTAACAGCAACTGTAGAAGCTAAAAAACAACGGTGCACTGGCTTCAAAATCCTGAGGAAACATGTTTTCCTATCCGGAAACCAGTCAAATTATCAAACATATGAGAAAATATTTTTCGAGATACAAAGTATGTAATAAATTTGTCTCCCATGTCCCCTTTCTCAGGAAGATCCTAGAAGATTTTCCATTATAAAGAAGGAGTAAACCAAGAAGGAATCGCTAGATACAGGACAACATATGGAAAACACCAAAGAGACGAAAAGGGTATTACCAGGAAAATGGTGAAAGGTACTCCCAGGAAAACAGGTGGGTACTAGACCTCCAGTGCAGCACCCATACAGGCTCCAGGCAAGTAGAAGCCTCTAGGAAAAGGCGACTGACAAGAGGATTAGAGCTCTGTCACCTTAACTGCATGAGAGAAAAGGAAAAGGACACTCATCTCTCCGCTACCATCCAGCCACATTTAAGTGCCCTAGGGATGGATTACCGTTGCATGCTCAAAGTAACGTCAGCCTTCAACAGCGACTTAACCGAACACGGACACCTCCACACCGAGAGGCTGAAGGGAGCAGTGGTCGGGGCCCGGGGCTGAGCGGCTGGAGACAGGGAGGAGAGGCAAATCGCCACTTTCCACAGCGATGTCAACCGCAGTCCAACAATGAAAAGTTCAGAAACAGCAGCAGACACGTACTATCTGGGAAGACGGAGACAGCAAGCAGGGAGCCCTGAGAATCAGAAGCAGCTGTCTAGGGGACAAGACGTGGTGTAAGTGTAAGGAGGGGCTGGAGTTCCAAGCACCTATTTCTCGTCTTACTGTAAAAGTTTTTACAAACTTATATAAAATATTACTTTCATGGGACAAAAGTATAAATTTTTTAAAATACAAAACAAAACCAAGAAAGGCACAAAACAGAAAGCACGAAAACTCATGAGGGTGAACTTCAGTGAGAAAGTGACAGCAAGATGACCATTCCTCCCCAGTTTCTGCACCAGTTCAGGTGGGAGCGGACAGCTGGCTGGAGAGGGTGTGTGCTGACAGATGGGAAGCAGAGGAGAAGGGAGGCTGCACTGAAAAGCTATTTACAGATTTGGAATCAACAGACATGGGGGATCAATCAGGAGCTTCTGAAAGCACTAACAGGCAAGGCAATGCCCCCCAAGATCCCTCTACCCAGAGATTTATTTAGTCCATAAATGCTGACTCTTTGGGGCTATCATATTCCCCTACGTTATTAGAAGCATTTTGATTTTCTTTTTGTTTAGGCTTTAAGTTTCGGGTTATTATGAAATACACAAATAAGAAAATACATAAAACAATAATGATCATCCAAGTATGTACTACTCAGCTTTTCAAATATTAGCATTTTGAACACTGTGCCTATTTGTCTCTAATTTTTTTTTAAGAAATAAACATTATGGATGTAGCTGAAACCCTCTTCAAACCATTCCCAAGTTACGTCCCCTTAACCGCCTCCCGGGAGGTAAATGTTAATCTGATTTTGGCCTTTCACATCTTCCTCCACCTCGTCTCTAGAACTAAAGTACTGGTTTGGATAAATTGTAATGCCCCTTGCTGTTCTAAGACAGCAGGACTGAATAGCATGATGCAAAATTCTTGATGGGAAATACACAAGAACAGTTCAAAAATAAATTTCAAACGCCCAAAACAGACTAAATCATGATATTACCCTTTAGCAAAAAAAAAAAAAAAAATCACAGTAACTTTATTACAGGAGAGTCAGTAAAAACAGTATTATCAGTGCATAGGGCACATAAACACCTAAGTTTGAGAAGTTCCCTGTGGTTCCCTTTCACTGTAAGCAAAGCTCCAGGGAAGAACAAGGAAGTGCTTGAGCACACCTTTCTGGGGTTCTTACTGCCCAGGGAGCTAATTCGCTGCGGCACCAAACTGTCCCCACTGTCCCAGGGTTCTTCTCGGGCAGTCCATCAGAGCCGAAATACTCTTTCAAAAAATGCATAACGCCAATTCTACTTTAAACTTGCCCGTGAGGAGGCAAGAAAGTTATCTGCAGCACACCTCGACCTGTACGTGTATCTGCTTCATTCTCTGGGTGATAAACTGGGAAGCCCACACAGAGTACTCGGCCACATTCAGTGTGCCGCTATCCCAAGGAAAACACTTGGACGATCATTTGAGTTGTGAGCCAAACTGGTCACAATGTTCACGGAACACCACTTTCAGCTGAAAGCACAACCGACAAGCCCAGTGCTCAGACTTGGGCACTTGGCAGACGCTTTCTCTACAGTGAAGTGAGAAGGTCACTTCAGGGAAAACAACTGACAGCATTTGTTGCCAAGCGTAGCCTTCAAGCTCTCGGCTGAAATTTTAAATGCTGGAAAACTTGTTTCCCCAGTGAGCCTGACAACTTCCCAATACTTCAAGATTTTTTCTAATGAGATCAGTGGTGATATTAACAACGGCCACTCCTCGAAACTGCATAACGAAGAATGTTAACATTTGGAATATCTGCATTATCCCAACAAACCAGTATTTGACAATGCAATGAAATGACGTATGGGCAAAGACCCATTCAAAGTGCGAGGAAGACCAGTGGGTCCTACTGTAAAAGAATTCTAAAAGTCTACTGAAAGGGTTTACATTCCACATGAAATCCACGTGTAAGAAATTACCACTTAAACCTGCCCGCAATGCAGGAGGCCCAGGTTCGATCCCTGGGCCAGGAAGATAACCTGGAGAAGGAAATGGCAACCCACTTCAGTATTCTTGCCTGGCGGACTACAATCCACTGGGTCGCAAAGAGTCAGACACAACTTAGCGACTGAGCATATCAAAGAAGAATATTCACAAACTTCTGAAAAAACAATTGAAACACTCTTCCCTTCTCTAACATATCCACACAAACTTCATATTAATACTTAATGGATTATTCTTTCTGGATGTTAAAAATCATAAACACATAATCACAATAGTTAATGATCACAGCTAAATCTCTGGTCATTAACAGGCATTTACAAACAAATGAACTGTTCGTTCTTTCTTTAAAAGTTAAATCCTTCCGGAGTTACTGTCTCATATATTTGCAACAAATACAAAAGCATCAGAGGCTTTATTCATTTACCACAGAATTAAGATTGATTATTGCTCAAAAAAGAAAGAGAGAAAATGAATTTGGTAAATCCTTCAATCTGTTTCAGGAAGATGTAGATTCAAGTCCCTGCCCTCTAGTTATGAAAGAGCAGACCCTTTGCATTTACCATGTGACTCTTGAAACCTATGCACTAATCACCCAGATGATGTGGTATTACTGTATTTAAACTTTAGTTCTTAGATTTCGAAGGAAACATCTTTTCATGGAAAAAAATGACCTTTTTGTAAATTTTGAAAGGAGTATCTGACCAAACCGTTACAGTTCAGAAGTAACACACCAAATATTAACTTGTCCCAGACGCATTGGTAGATTGGTTAAGAAATACAAGTGGTTTAGGAGAAGTGTTCTTCTTGTACAAATGTATCCAGTTAATGAATATCTAAATCATTCATTTCAAAGGCAGGGACCCTGAAAACAATTTCTGAATGAGAACTGACAGTGTCTTCACTACGAAAGTCCTACTACCCGGCCCTCTGGAAGAGAAAGGTCACCCACTGTAGCTTTTTCACTCAGAACAGTCAAGAAACAATCAGAAGCTGACACCTCCTCCCCTTCCTAATTATCTACCCGCTTCTGCATGCTCACCTTTGCAGTTCGCTGAGCCCCCGTGCAGTTGGTAGACTGAGATTCTGCCTTAGAAAGTTCTGTTTTAAATTGAGATGAGTGAGGTCTTGGCTGTAGAAGAGGTTGGCAGGCAGATGCTCCAAGCTACAACAGGAGAGGTCCACCGAGCTAATGCGCTGTGATGCGACCTACGGGGGGTAAAAACCACAGTTCAGTGTTCATAGCATCCTTTACCCTGTAACTGCTTTCCACAGACAGAAGCAAGATAAGCTCACTTGGGAACACAGACTCGCTATGCAATTAGCATCATTATTCAAATCTAAACCAAGAGTATTTAGACAGAACTGAGCAAAGTATTAAAGCGTTACCAAGGGAGGAAATAGTGTCCCTCCCTGGAAGGTGCTTATAGTAACCTAGTATAGGAGACAGGTGATAAAGAGCACAGATTATCCTGTCAGGGTTAGTGACACCCATAATCCCCTCCAACTACAGGGGTCACGCTCCTGAACACATTCATGCTAAGAGAATTCAAAGCTAAATAATATAAGACCTTAGAGTAAATACAGGGTTGGAAGACAGACACTAAGATCTAGACTGAACTTAAACAAAAGCCCTTGGAAATACTGATTTAAAAACAGCACAAAGAAAAGCACGCTCAGTGGCCTCGCGTGTATCTTTAGTAATAACAGCAGCACATAATCAGATCCCACTGCTGCCGGCTGTAAATTCCTCAGGCCACATCTCCCACAGTGCCAGTTCTGATCCGTGCAGGTAATCTAAGTGAAATTTACTGCGCGTCTAAATGTTTATCCACTCATTCAAAGTATCCCCAGGTAAATGACTCACAACAGCCAGGGTCCCAGGGATGCTGGAGGCAGAGACAGCTCTGGGTGCCCTGCGTGCTCTCTCTTGCGCACTGGGAACCACGGTGCCGATTGACGCCACGGACATGGCTTCAGGACCGCTGACACAAGCCGTGGCTCTCTCGCCTCACCGAGGCTGAGGGTTACTGCTCGAGGCCCCGGGTTGATACCTCCTCACGCTCTTTGTCTTCACCAAAGCTTTATGGCACACACTCCACTCCTTGTCTGTGATCAGCTTGATGCCCTTTTCTATGACCAAACCCCAGCTTCACTCTTTCGTTATTACAAAAGGCAGCAGAACGTGGTTCTCAGGAGGGTTGGCTCTGGTACCATCATTCCCGAGCTGAGCTGAGAGAACCTGAATGCACCACTGAGTTCCCCAAACTCCCGTTTTGTCACCTGTTTAACAGGCATTAAGATGACACCTACGTCAACATAGCCGGCTCAGAGGCAGCACTCCATAACTGGTGACTGCTAAGACTACGTCCAAATACGTCTTACACTCACCAGAAGCTAAAAAAGGTATTCAGTAAATCTGCATGACAAACACTCTGCTGATGGCACCTTTGAGGTTGGAAAGGAACTGTGAAATGGAAAAGGGCTGGCAGGGCTCAACTCAAAAGATTTTACAAAGTCAGTCTGAGTTCACGTTTCAGCAATTTCATCTTCCCTTGAATTTTCACCCTTAAGTAAGAAAAAGAAAACCCAAAACAGGGCCAGGTCACCGACGCAAATCAAATGGTGTGAAGAAAAGGCCAGAATTTAATGGGCCTGCAAAGTGGTGCAAACACGCCACAGCTGCATGAGACTCCCTGGCAGAGCCTATCCGTGGGCAGTAAGGCTGAAAGGGCTACTCAGAATCATCCAGGCAAAATCCTGTGGTGAGGACGTAACGGTGTGTCAGGCCTTCCATTTCCTGAGGGACAGGCGCAGAACAGATGCACAGCGGCCCGAGGGAGAGCACCTCAGGAGGAGGGCGAGCACTGTCATTGGTGCTTTGTTTAGCACTTCGCTGCGTCTGACTCTTTGTGATCCTGTGGACTGTAGCCCACCAGGCTCTTCTGTCCATGGCATTTCCCAGGCAAGAATACTGGAGTGAGTTGCCATTTCCTTCTCCAGGGGATCTTCCCAATATACTCTATGACAAAAGTTTCAATAATCGTTAAGGGCAAGGGCACAGAGCATGATCTAAGGAGTCACAAAAGGCTTCCCAGAGGACCTGATGTCCAAGCTCAAGGTTGAAACTCACATGGCAATCTGTGTTTCTGCCTGTCCCAAATCCTCTTCCACTTCTTCCTGTAACAAGCCTTCAGATGCATGTGATCCCAGTGGGAGCTGCAGAGTACGCTGCTCCAGAGGCGGGAGGCGTGTGCCCGCAAACTGATCCAGCAGGGGCTGGCATGTGACCCAGGCCAGGCTAATTCAAGGCCTTCTCTGGGATACATATTCTGAACCCAAGAGAGAGAGCCAGCCTCCCACACAGAGCTGCAGTTAAAATGACTGGACTAGATTTGTATGTATCAACCTGGATTCATTAAAAAAAAAAAAAAAACTCAAGCCCAAAATAAATCAAAAACGCAAGCTGTAAAATCTTACATACAGTATAATGTCATTCATGAAAAAAATTTTAACACACACAATGATTCCGTATGTTATGCATGAACAGTTATATGTGCAATAAAGCTATACACTATACACTGGTCAGTCCCAGGTGGCTCAGATGGTAAAGAATCCACCTGCAGTGCAGGAGACCTGGGTTCAGTCCCTGGGTTGGGAAGATCCCCTGGAGGAGGGAAAGGCTACCCACTCCAGTATTCTAGCCCGGAGAACCCCATGGACAGAGGAGCCTGGCGGGCTGCAGTCCCGGGGTCACAAAGAGCTGGACATGAATGAGCCACTAAGCACAGCACATTCACTGACCATGTCAAGTTAATGACAGTGACTGTCTCTAGGGAAGCAGGGAGGGAAACGAAAACAGGAATGGAAAGACAGGAAATCTGGAATTTATCTATAATGTTTACTTACTTTATAATAAGAATAGAAAGCATGACGGAACTATGTCTTCCCAGATGGCAGCAGTGGTAAAGAATCCGTCTGCCAATGCAGGAGACAAGAGACAAGGGCTTGATCCCCTGGAGGAGGGCGTGGCTACCCACTCCAGTGTCATGGAGAATCCCATGGACAGAGCAGCCTGGCGGGCTGCAGTCCACGGGGTCACAAAGAGCTGGACACGACGGAGCGGCTCAGCGCGCGCGCCAGAATGTTAGAGAACCAGGGGCTGTCCTCTCAGTCTCTGTACTCTTCCATGTGCACGCGTTTAACTGAGAAAAAACAGGATAATCTCAATATAAAAACTTCAGGAAAAAGGCAAGGAGATCCTGCAGCTCCACTGAGGTCACTGTAAAGATTCCAGCACCAGCAAAGCGGGCCGCTGCGCAAAGGTTCCAGGAAGAGTCTCTGCCTCTGACTGCTGAGCTCACAGGGCGGGACTCAGGCCCGTCCTGTTCACAGAGGCCTGTGCCCCACGCTCAGTGCGGCCCTCGGGAGCACTTCCCTGGAGGAAGGCACGGCGCTGCTTCACCGCAGTCCTCTCTCACCAGTCGCCGACCCAGCTGGGCGTTCCTCCACCAGGGACTACTCTGCAGAGGACACATTCCCTTTCAGCTGAAGTATTAGGCTGAATAAATACTCTCTCTGGACAACTACAAGATAATGATTAAATGTGAAGTCAGATTTGATTTCTTTCCTCATTCTGGACTGCAAGCCTGTTCCTGCTGGAAACCAGGGGGAGGACGGCTCAGGACGAAAGCCCAGCAAGCAAGGGGCCTGTGGGGATCATGGCAGAACGGGGGCAGGGATGAAGAGCAGAAACCAGATGTGTCCTGACGGCAGTGGGCGGCCAAGATGACCACGAGAACCAAACCGCGAGTGGCACCTCTGCCCTGTGCCAGGCCCGGCAATAAAGGAGATTTAAGGGCTTCCCCCTAGATCGGCCTGGGCAGGTAAGACCGCCATCACAAAGAGGTTTTGCACAACTCCCAGATGAAAGACCTACCAAGAAGTCTAAGCAGAGGGGCTGTCACCTGCTTACACGGCGCCCA
Source organism: Moschus berezovskii (assembly GCF_049115385.1). Lineage (NCBI taxonomy): Eukaryota > Metazoa > Chordata > Mammalia > Artiodactyla > Moschidae > Moschus > Moschus berezovskii. The sequence goes on along the minus strand of NC_142487.1, from coordinate 29,620,762 downwards.
TCAAAGCTAAGAGCCTCCCCCAGATGAGAAGCAGAAGAAATGAGAGACCTACCAAGAGGTTTAAGCAGAGGGGCTGTCACCTGCTTACACGGCGCCCATCAAAGCTGAGAGCCTCCCCCAGATGAGAAGCAGAAGAAATGAGAAGCCAGCTCCACACGCCTCACAGCAGGGAGCCTCTTATTGCGGTGGCTGTTCAGTCGTTTCAGGCGTGTCCAGCTCTCTGCGACCCCACGGACTGCAGCACACCAGGCCTCCCTGTCAATCACCAACTCCCGGAGTCCACCCAAACTCATGTCCATTGAGTCGGTGATGCCATCCAACCATCTCATCCTCTGTCGTCCCCGTCTCCTGTCTTCAATCCCTCCCAGCATCAGGGTCTTTTCCACTGAGTCAGCTCTTGGCATCAGGTGGCCAAAGTATTGGAGTTTCAGCTTCAGCATCAGTCCCTCCAATGAACACCCAGGGCTGATCTCCTCTAGGATGGACTGGTTGATCTCCTTGCAGTCCAAGGGACTCTCAAGAGTCTTCTCCAACACCACAGTTCAAAAGCATCAATTCTTCGGTGATCAGCTTTCTTTATGGTCCAACTCACATCCATACATGGTGCTGCTGCTACTGTTAAGTTGCTTCAGTTGTGTCCGACCCTGTGCGACCCCATAGACGGCAGCCCACCAGGCTCCCCTGTCCCTGGGATTCTCCAGGCAAGAACACTGGAGTGGGTTGCCATGTCCTCCTCCAATGCGTGAAAGTGAAAAGTGAAAGTGAAATCGCTCAGTCGTGTCCGACTCTTAGCGACCCCATGAACTGCAGCTTACCAGGCTCCTCCGCCCATGGGATTTTCCAGGCAAGAGTACTGGAGTGGGTTGCCATTGCCTTTTCCAATCCATACGTGACTACTGGAAAAACCATAGCTTTGACTATATGGACCTTTGTTCGCAAGGTGATGTCTCTGCTTTTTCATACGCTGTCTAGGTTTGTCATAGCTTTCCTTCCAAGGAGCAAGCATCTTTTAATTTCATCTTCACAGTAACTCAGCACAGTTAAGGACTGATCTCCACCTTCAAAGATGAAAGTTAAAGTGTATGCCCAAGGTCACATGGTGAAAGCCCAGCCATGCAGGGTCTGAATGACAGCCTCAAGTTCAAGTCCTACCCAGAGGGAGGCTCCTGTAACTGCCACGGTCCAATCCTAACAGAGCCCTCAGCCCAGAGCCAAGACAGTTTGATGTCATTCCTCATAGACCATGAGTGAACCTCATGTGAACAAAGTCAGGTTTCAGAAGATCAGTTCACGTCACCATGGCTTGGGAAATCAGTGCTAGTTTGTATTTACAATGACAAAAAACTTTGAGGCTAATAATTTAGAGTCGGTAAATCAAATGGGCTATTTTCCCCCATGAGCCTACACATGGTGGGGGATACATTAAAATGCACATGAATCCCAAGCACAGCTTCCTAGTGGTAAGAGAGTCCACCGGCCAATGCAGGAGGTTCATGGGACACAGGTTTGATCCCTGAGTCAGGAAGATCCTCTGGAGAAGGAAATGGCAATCCACTTCAGTGTTCTTGCCACGGACAGAAAACTCCATGGACAGAGGAGCCCGGTGGGATCAGTCCACGGGGCTGCAAAGAACTGGACACGACTGAGTGCACACACACAGCCCAGCCACTGGCTCAAGAAGTCTTCTTTCCAGCTTGAGGGTTGGAACATATAAACACATATGAACAAAACGCTCACCGGGCCCTCGAATTATTTCCCCAAAGAACACTGCAGACCAACCATAAAAAAATGGTAATATGAACAACAAACTTTCCAGATTACCTACTAGGCTTCTATACGATTCTAGCATCCCACTCGGCCGGACGCTTTGCTCGGCCGTCGCTCTGCCAGCTGTTAGGACCCTTTTGTCGACGATCTCTGCTCTGAGTCTGGGTGGCCAGCGCCGCTCTCCTGGCCCTAACCCACCCCTCTCTGCGCTTGGGAAATTATTAGCTTCCTTTCGCAACAGGCCTGCGCTCCACGTCACTTGCATTATTCTCACCACTCACTCACTGGACAATCATCTTCCGTAAGCAAGGGAAAGTTCAGAAAGACAACCGGATGATTTTCTTGTCCCCATGATACTTTAGTGAAATACTATTTATCCTCATTATGAGCAAAGCAGGCTCAAAATTAAACAAAATGATTCTGAAAGGCTTGGTCAAAGCAGCTGAAATAGCATAAATAATTCTGCTGTGCAAAGTAAAATATTGCTGTAAACTGGCTTTATGAGTCATTAATTGCTCTGGCCTAGCCTTCAGTGGTTTGGGAAATTATGCCCTGGCTATAGGGAGAGTCTCTGGGGAATTTACTAAATTTCTGTGAAAAATTCTTAACCTCAATTTACTTTAATTCTTACCCTGCTCCTCCCTTCCAAATGCTTTGGGAAGGCATAAACATGTAGGAGAATATAAATTTAGAATAGAGTTTATTCATCTTTACTAGCTAAGTACTGTAACGACTTACTTTCAATGTCATCCACATCAATAAAAGTTTTATAATACTTGATATCAAAGGTTTTCTCATTTTAATAAACTTTAAACTGTCACTGCTCCAAAACATGCAATAATTTCTTTTTAAAAAAATTCTACAAACATACGAAATGCCTTAACTTGATTCCAGACTTTTTCACAATGACCTCTCATTTCTTGACCCTGCATTCATTATCAATTCATAAAATCTGCCTAACCGCAGATTCAGAAAACTTTCCTATAAAATTGATTACAATATATACATTAATAATGTCCTCGTGGGGCATATCAAACTAACGATTTTGGATTTATTAAGTTCTACCTGAAGTTCTGATATTTTATTATTTCTTTAGGCTTCCCTGGTGGTTCAGATGGTAAAGAGTCCCAGGTTCGACCCCAGGATTGGGAATTTTTTCTTTTCCTTAAATGAGTAAACGATATGAAATAGCTAAAAATCCAAGAAATAAAATACACAGATTTACACAGTACTCTGAACCACCAGATGTAATCAAATACACGAAGACAAAGAGGATGCGGGGAGGCCATCACAGCCGAGCCCAAAGGAAAGCGGGCACTCTGAGCGGGTGAGAGCATTCAGGGAGAGGCTGTGATTTTCAAGAGTAGGCTTACTGAGACTGTAAGGGCCCGTTTAAATGTGGTTAAGAGACAAAAGAGTACAGAGAGCTGCAAGCTGGAAAAGGCAAGAAGGAGGGAGAGAGAGAGAGAAAGAGAAGAGAAGCGTCGGACAGATGACTGACTGACGGGTAAGCAGACAAACAGCTCACTGTCAAAGGACCAGGACGCAGCAGTAACGCTGGGCCTCCCGGGGGCTCTGCACGAAAGAACCCGCCCGCAGTGCAGGAGACGCTGTCAAAGGACCAGGACGCAGCAGTAACGCTGGGCCTCCCGGGGGCTCTGCACAAAAGAACCCGCACGCAGTGCAGGAGACGCCAGAGACGCAGGTTCGATCCCTGGGTGGGAAACAGCCTCTGGAGGAAGAAATGGCAACCACTCCAGTATTCTTGCCCGGAGAATCCCATGGGCAGAGGAGCTTGGCGGATTACAGTCCACAGTGTCACAAAGAGTTGGACGGGAGTGAAGTGACTACGCACGCATAACAATAAGGAGAAACAGCACCGAGAGTCCCTGCGAGGCGCCCTGGCCTCTCTCCAGTGAGTGCAGAGGGGTGCCCCGTCAGCCTGTTGACCACCTGCCTCTAGGAAACAGCCCCTGGACTGGTCATCTTCAAAACACAGGTCCCTTGAGGGCACAGATACCTAACAAGTGTCATTCAAAAAGGCACGTGCAACGGTGCAGCGGAGCAGAGAGCACAGACCCCAAGCCCCCGGCTGTCCAGTGCTGATGGGCCCCTCTCGGGACAAGATGGACAGGTTCTCGCAGGCCATCGTGCAGACTGGCACCGCACCCCCAGGGGCAGGCAGAGCTGCGGGACGTGTCCCAGGAGCTCATGGGATGGTGGAAACCAGACGCGCAGGCCTGGAGCCTCGCAGGCCTGGAGCCTCGCCCTCAGAGTCACACGCACGGTGAGGCCCCGAGAAGGTCCCCAAGGCCTCCAGTATTACTCATCGGGTCTCCAGCCTAAGAGTTGCCTCCTTTCCACACACAGAAATCCTATTGTGTTTCTCGGTAAGAACAGAAAAATAGGACTTGGCTTGGGTGGAGATCAAATCTGAACTCAGAGTTCCTTCCTCATTTCCTTATTGGCAGAATACATGTAAACAAGCTCCTTAGAACTGGACCACCGGAGAGCCTCTGAGCGTTTCCCCAAGGGGGCAGCTCCTCCACAAAGGACAGGGGGAAGATGGCTAACCACAAATACCTTACATTCTAACTTTCTATTACAAGAAATAACATAAATTCACATTAAACAGAAATATTTCTAAATAGCCTAGAAACAAGCTACTTGGTTTTCTATTTAAAATACAAATTATACAAATACCTCAATGTTTAAGTTCCAGTCTAACATACAAGGTCTGGTATGTTTAACCTAGAGAGTTCACCAGTATTTTTTTCAATTATTCTAGTATTCTTTACTTTATAAAATAAATCAGACCAGTGGGTAGAAGAATTTAACTCTTCAGAACAGGTGCAGATAATCCAACACTCTGGGTTACAAATACTGGCGTCTTCCAAGATAAGTAAATATATCATGGAAATTAAACTCTTAAGACACCACGTATTTACTTGAAGGGGGGGCTTCCTAGGTGGCTCTACTGGTAACGAACCCACCTGCCAGCGCAGGAGGCATGAGGTGCAGGTTCGATCCCTGGGTCAGGAAGACCCCCGGAGGGGGGCATGGCAACACACTCCAGTGTTCCAGCCTGGAGAGTCCCATGGACAGAGGAGCCTGGTGGGCTAGAGTCACAGAGTCAGACATGACTGAAGTGAGTTGGTTCACACGGACACACACACCATGTGTTTTTACACTGGTCTAACACTCAGATGAAAATGACTGAACTTCAAAATATAAGATGACCAGGTGCAGAGATCTGGTCAACCACGCATGATAAGTTCCTGATGCAGCCATGCTTGACCAGTATCGGAAGAGGTAGACAACAGCAGTGCCCTCAACACCGAAACCGACTTAAGCTGTCCTGGGTGACGCAGAAGGCATCTCAGACCCCTAAGCCCCTCCCGGTCGCCCTGTGGGAAGGTCAGTGATCCGCGCAGGGACGGTGCTCAGGTGCCCTCAGCAGCACCACAGACTCTGCCCATAAACCGCCGTCCTTCCACTACTGAGCGGCCTAGAGGCTACCGTGCACATGAAGCCCTGAACCTTCCCTGTGATATGTTCAGTAAAGAAATCTCAGTTGCTATTTGGTTTGTTTCATCCCTTCAGGCAGCTGTAAAACACTGGAAGTAAAATAAAAGGAAAAGAGCAAGGCAGCAGAACTCCCTGCATAAAGCAACGCTGGGCACCTCACGCCCCATCCCCTCACCCCTGCATAAAGCAACGCTGGGCACCTCACGCCCCGTCCCCTCACCCCTGCATAAAGCAACGCTGGGCACCTCATACCCTGTTCCCTCATCCCCTGCATAAAGCAATGCTGGGCACCTCATGCCCCGTCCCCTCACCCCCTGCATAAAGCAACGCTGGGCACCTCATACCCTGTTCCCTCATCCCCTGCATAAAGCAACGCTGGGCACCTCACGCCCCGTCCCCTCACCCCCTGCATAAAGCAACGCTGGGCACCTCATACCCTGTTCCCTCATCCCCTGCATAAAGCAACGCTGGGCACCTCACGCCCCATCCCCTTACCCCTGCATAAAGCAACGCTGGGCACCTCATACCCTGTTCCCTCACCCCCTGCATAAAGCAACGCTGGGCACCTCATACCCTGTTCCCTAATCCCCTGCATAAAGCAACACTGGGCACCTCATGCCCCGTCCCCTCACCCCCTGCATAAAGCAACGCTGGGCACCTCACGCCCCGTCCCCTCACCCCTGCATAAAGCAACGCTGGGCACCTCATACCCTGTTCCCTCACCCCCTGCATAAAGCAACGCTGGGCACCTCATACCCTGTTCCCTCACCCCCTGCATAAAGCAACGCTGAGCACCTCACGCCCCGTCCCCTCACCCCCTGCATAAAGCAATGCTGGGCACCTCACGCCCCGTCCCCTCACCCCCTGCATAAAGCAACGCTGGGCACCTCACGCCCCGTCCCCTCACCCCCTGCATAAAGCAACGCTGGGCACCTCACGCCCCGTCCCCTCACCCCCTGCATAAAGCAACGCTGGGCACCTCATACCCTGTTCCCTCATCCCCTGCATAAAGCAACGCTGGGCACCTCACGCCCCATTCCCTCGCGTGTAGGATGGCAGTGATGCGTCTCCTCCGGGGTCCTCCCTTCAGCTCTAAACCCGGCCCTGCACAGCGTTAGGAGCACCTGCCTCACAGGGAGACCATAAAGCATCTAGAACAGACCCCTGGCACACAGAAAAAAGTTACCAAAATGTTAGTTATCACTATCTGTTGTCATTACTACAGCAATTCACTTGGCTAAATGATTTTATTATTAACCAAATATACCTATGAACAATTTGGGGTTGGGGAGAAACAGAGTCTTTTGATTTTGCTGCTGACCTCATGAATGAATAACTCACTCACTCATTTTGGAATAACGTCTAAAGAATGGTAAACAGTGGGCACATCCTCTGTGCTCATCGGATGGTATGGCAAGTCTATCAAGAAACTGCAGAGTACCCAAAGGGAAACCGAGAGGAAATCTGGGAACCAAGTGATGAGGGAATTACTGCAGTTATCAGAGATTTTTCTCCTAGAAGTAGATTGCCAAGGTGGGGGGTGGGGGTGGGGGAATAGAAACTTAAATAGTTAAGAGGTCATCAAACAGGAGAGGGAGTGCAATGATTACCTTGAGTTAAGCCAGAGCAGTGAGCCAAGGGTATAAAGATGAAGACCTCAGCTCACTTCTAAGGAAGAACTGTCTTGTGTCTGAAAGGCGGTAGCCCTGTTTTATTAAGGAGGGAAGTCAGTCTGGAAGTCCACAAGGTCCTTCTCAAATCTTAAATGCTAAATCACTCAACTAAGAGACACTTGATGATGACTAGAACTTAAGGTTAAAGAACACTTAAAAAAAATAAAGTGGCAAGGGACTGTCTTATTTCTCAGTCCATCTCCTGACTTCACTGCAAGGCAGGCAGGATCTTATTTCCTGAAGGGAACCCGGGCCCTGCGGTGGGAGCGAGCGGTCTTAACCACTGGGCCGCAAGAGAAGGCCCAAGACCACTCTGAAAGAAAACGCCAAATAACTGTTAAGGCAATTATTCCAGAAAACTACAAGGAACATTATGTTTTTGGCAACTACTTCCCAATCTTAAAATCACATACTGTTACTTTAAAACATGGCTGTAAGTTCCCTTCTTGAAACCTAGAATGTATTTTATTAAAGCTTAACAACAACATACAGATAAAACACACATGAGCAATGCATTTCTTCCATCTGCTGAAGTCTGGATGCTAGAAGTGGAGCCTGGAAGCATGCCTGGCACAGAGAAAGGGTGGGTAAGGACCCTCTCGTTCCCCCCACCCTCCAGCCCTAAACAGCGGTGCAGGTGCGGAGAGACCAGGGGAGGCGGGGCAGGGCGCTGGGAGGAGGGAGATGAGCACACGAGGAGCACTGCTTCCCCGAGACCAGTTCGGTCCGGATTTGGTAAGGAAACAAGCTACCTTTTCCATCAGCACAAAGGCGGACTGAAAAACCGTGGAAAAAAGGGAATTAAGTCATGTTAAATGGAAATGACTTAGAATGAAGGAAAAACCCCTTCTTTAGAGATGCATTAACTAGGATTTCAGAACCAATAGTTACCACAGTGGGGGGTGGGGGTGATTAGCGATGTGGAAACAAGACGAAGTGTCATTATTACTGCAAAGAGATCATTTTATTTTCACTAACCTAATCAGTCTTAAGTATTACAAAAACAAAATTTAACGTAATACAAAATGCTTTATCATTAGCTTAAATTAGTTTAAATTCAAAGCAGAATTTCTAAGCTCCCTAAACTGCTATTTATATCTATAACAAGGAAAGATTCCACAGTATGAATTTATGTGGAACAAATCCATTACCATGTTGGAAAATTTAGTTAAACTAGTGGGTAACGTAGTTGAGTTTTCCCAGGAAACTAGAATGAACGCGCAGGAAAGCACCCAGAGCCGCAGCACTCCCCGCCCCGTCCCGTCCCGGGCGCGTCCCTGCTCGAGATGGAACTCTGACTGGCCTATGCTATGCATATTGAGGGTGAGAGAAAAGAGAAAAGCCGAGAATTAAAATACTATGACTGATACTAAAAGAGAGATAAGCAGTGTGACGGCCACAGGCATAGTGTTAACCACCGAGCAACAAGGAGAGAGGCCTGTGGACCAACCACGTGCGTTACGACCCATGAACTCACGCCGTGGGACCACACACACGCACACAACTGGCCACGGGCCGACCTCTGTGGAAGCTGAGTCATAGGTATGGGGGCACTTATTCCTACTTCTGAATATTTAACATTTCCTGTAATGAAAAGTTAAAAACACTTTCATGCATACTTCGATTTAATTAAATTACTTAAATACTTATTGCATGGGGTTGGGGGTGGGGAATACAACAAAAACAAGTCAAAAACCCAAGATTCGCGCACAACACTAAATCAGTGATCTGAATCCCCTTTAATCTTCTTTGAAATCAAGAAACAAACTTTCAAGTGGGACAACACAGCGTTGCAGAAGTGACTAGGACTTTAAAAATAAGTACGTCTTCAGGCAATAGGTTCACACGCAGACTCACTCTGAAAAGAACTCACAGGATCAGTCAACATGTCTGACACAAACCCATGCAACAAAGCGGGCCACAAAGCTGGCCAGTGAGGCCAGCTTGTCTAGGGCTACTCATGCATCTGACCAGAGCGCTTCTGACATGCCCTTCCTCAGCTGCACCCCCACCCCCACAGCACTGCCCCCAGCCACTCTGAAACCATGTTGCACGTGTTCTTGGTAAATGTCACACTGCACTTGAAAATATATGGGTTATTTTCAAGTATTGTTTGATATTTGATTTCTAAACTAATGGCATCCAGTCCCATCATTCCATGGCAAATAGATGGGGAAACAGTGACAGACTTTATTTTTTTGGGCTCCAAAATCACTGCAGATGGTGACTGCAGCCATGAAATTAAAAGATGCTTACTCCTTGGAAGGAAAGTAATGACCAACTTAGACAGCATATTAAAAAGTAGAGACATTACTTTGTCAACAAAGGTCTGTCTAGTCAAGGCTATGGTTTTTCCAGTAGTCATGTATGGATGTGAGAGTTGGACTACAAAGAAAGCTGAGCGCCCAAGAATTGATGCTTCTGAACTGTGGTGTTGGAGAAGACTCTTGAGAGTCGCTTGGACTGCAAGGAGATCCAACCAGTTCATCCTAAAGGAGGTCAGTCCTGGATGTTCATTGGAAGGACTGATGTTGAAGCTGAAACTCCAATATTTTGGCCACCTGATGCAAAGAGCTGACTCATTTGAAAAGACCCTGATGCTGGGAAAGATTGAGGGCGGGAGGAGAAGGGGACGACAGAGGATGAGATGGTTGGATGGCTTCACTGACTCGATGGACATGAGTTTGAGTAAACTCCGGGAATTGGTGATGGACAGGGAGGCCTGGTGTGTGCGGTTCATGGGGTCGCAAAGAGTCGGACATGACTGAGCAACTGAAATAAACTGGACCTAATTCCACAGTGATAAGAGAACAGAGTGTATGATTTCAATACCTTTAGGCCATGAAATTTTTGGACCTTGTTTTATGTCCCTGGATATGTTCCAGTGTCTCCTGGTTTACAGTGTACAGGAACTTGAATAGAATTTGTATCCAGCTGTTATGTGAAAACTGCATAAATCTTAATTATGTTGAACTGATTCACAGTGCTCATAAGGTCTACTATATCCTTTCTACTTTTCTATCCGTTCTATTAATTTTGGAGAGTCTGATACTGAAACTCCAACTAAAAGTCTTAAGTTACCTACCTAAAAAAATAATTGTAATATATAGTGGAACTATATGTAACTTTGTATTTTCCAAGTCTCCTGTAAATGTGTTATCATACTTTCATAATTAAAACAATTTTTTTAATTATTAAAAAAAACCACTGGACATGTATGCATGTTGGGGAAACGAGTCCTTTTTACACCGCATACAATAGGATGTTTGCTGACTTTTAAAAGCATGCCGGCATTAATATTTCAGAGATCCATTTACAATCGATATTGTATTAAATAATCGTCCTCAAGGAGCTATTTCCTCCACAGCATCTACTGCTAACATCCGACCCAAATTAAAAACTCTAAAGGGACAGCCTTGGGTGTTGTTTTGGCAAGCAACACTAAGTCCTAAGATGAAGTTTAAAAAATAATGCATATATAAGAGCCTGTCTTGGTAAAAGTCAGCTAATTAATAACCTTTTATAAATGTTCACAGAATCAAATAAAAAATTAGAACAAAGATTAATATTTTTCTTGTAGCTGAGATCCAGAAGCATAAACTGAGAATAGTTTTCATTTTAAATTAATGACCTAATTCATTTTAAATAAAAAATCATTAGAATTCACTTCTCTCCATCCTTCCAACCTGACTGGGGTGAGGATGGTCATTAAGAATCAGAAACTCAGCTCTTTCTTTCTGGTGTTGGTTTGTCTCTCTTTCAGATACTTATTATTAAAATGGATCCTCATTTAAACATCAGGATACGGATAATCCTTTCTGTGAATGCTCTGTTTCTCGGTAAGAAGAAAAGGAAAAGAAACTGTTCCCATAGTAACTCCCAGTGCGACTAAACTGTATAACTTCCAGAGAGCTACATGTGAGGAGGAACAGACAGTGGAAAGGGAAGCCAGAAGGAGGAGTGCCGTGCGACCGTCCGTCAGCCTGTGCCACTCCACGTTCCCAGACACACACTATCCCAAAGGGGCCGAGTTCTCACCCTCTTCCTAGCAGTCCCAACCCACGTTCCCAGGAAGCTGGGTCAAAGGAAAAGACACTATCATAGAACTGTCCTCAACATACAAAGTTTAAAGAGTGTGGCCGTATTTTACTCGGGCTTCATACCCAAGTAGGGAGTTCTCCCTCTTATTCCTTCCATAATACCTAACCTCTTTAACCAGCCCCTTACAACTCATTTCCCTTTTAATTCACTAACTATAATAACTTCTGAAAATTTTGAAATGTGTATCTGGTTTTTAAGGTTGGAGAAATGGAAGACACTGGATCTATCTAAAATAAGCATTTATTAAAATATTTGCCCTCTGTCCCCCTACCTTGACTTTTCAGAAAGAAATCTTTCTCCCCAATGTCTGCCATTCTTAATTACTTCACTCCAAAAGGCTGCTGTCAGAGCCCAGGGCAGACAAAGGAGACATGACAATCAAATACCCTATAGTGCCCTAGATTCAATCTTGGAACAGAAAAATGACATTAATGGAAAAACTGGTAAAATATGAATAAATTCAGGGTAGTGTACCAACGTCAGTACATTACTTAGTTCTGACATACGGATCATGGTAATATTAGATGTTTGGGAAACTGGAGGAGGACTATATGGAGACTCTCTATACTGTTTTTGCAACTTTTCTGTAAATAGAAGATTATTCCAACACAAAAAGTTTAGTTTAAAAAAAAAAAATCAACATTTCAATGCAGAAAGAAGTTTAAACAGCACCTTGACCAGTTTGGCATTTTATTCTGAATAGAGTGTGGGCCATCAACTTACTGCTTTGAACCCACACAACCACGTAATGTTAAAAGCACAGTATCATAGAGTATTTGTCTCCTCACATTACCAACCATAAGAGTAATTTCAAAACAATGAGATGGATGTACTGGTGGCCTCTTACATCACATTAATTCTACAAGCACATATGCAGGAGAAGTGCCATCTTTCCCATTCTCTCCAGTAGGGGAAGTGTCCTGTACATTTGGGAGCTTCAGCTGCCTGTGAGATTGGGAGAATCTTCTCAGTTCTATCAAACTAAACTCTGTCCACAGCTTCTCTAAAAGGAAAAACTAACGTTCCTAAGAAAATCATTATCACCAGAGAATGCAGTTTTTCCCTGGTAATTCAAGTGCAACCAGTATTTCAGAATGATTTCCTAAACAATATTCTCTTTTAACTGCTTTACAAAGTTATTCCTTTCAAAGTTACTCATTCACTTGACAAATAATTGCATCATGCAGCAGTCTGAATCACACTGAACTTGAATGACAAATTGGATTATAAATTCAAAAATACGAAAGCAAATTTCATTTCAATGCTTCTGCACCCTGGGGAGGTTTCATCATTTCATAGACACCCAAAACCAAGGCATAAAGTACTGCCATGTAACCCACCATACATAATTCTACAAAGGGAACGAAACAATACCCTCACACACAGCACCTGGAACACACCATTTCTGTATCTGTCACTGTATCATGGGCTCCTGCACACACACACAGAGGCATTTTGTTTCATAAGTCAAGGTAATCTTATTTAAACAGAGGACTACGAAGTGGTAAAAATAATTAAGACAAAAAAAGAAATTAAGTCATTCAAAAGACGTAAGCTGAAAAGGTGAAAGGGAGATGGTACAAGATTAGACTGCTTATAAGAAGAGATGGTCAGAGGAAAAGGGGAAATTTGTGACAATTTCTGGGTATTCTGTGGTTTTCGAGTTGTCCTACCCTGGGCCAGTCCCTTAAATTTCTCAACCTCATGTTCCTTCTCTGTACCACCAAGATGAGAGTGACAGTTTTTCTTAAGTATAAACAAAAATGGCAAACGAACACACAAATTTTAAAAAGCTACTTTTCGCCAAAGTGAGCTTTTAAAAAGACCAAACACTGCTAACTACTGGCAGTAGTTGGAGGAAAAAGAAAAAAAAAAAAAAGAGTGTATAACTACATTCTGTAAAGCAGAAGCAACTCTTGAGCCAGCCAGAAGCTGAACAAAATTCCTGCTTACCTTCGAGACTTGTCGAAGCCACCTTAAATACTCTGTGAATGTATCAAAACATATGTAGTACGTCTGGCTTTGAGGCCCAGAAGAGCTAAATGCTAAACAGTGCTGGTGCTTTTTCACTTCTTCTACCTGTAAAAACAAACAGGGACAAGAGCACGTCAGAAAGCAGGACACGCGCGGAGCTCAGCACCTCCTCCCTGAGCCAGTGAGACCGGGCTCTGCATTCACCCCCGGCTGCCCCTCACTGCTTCAGGCATGCAAGTTCCCAAGTCTGATCACCCAATCTGAAACCAAAAAGGGGGTTTTACCTTCATTAGATCTCCCCTCAGTGTGAAATTCTCATCTTCCTGTTTAAGACTGGAACAGACTACCTTTCTTACCCTTCCACACTCTCAAGGTTCTTACTTCCTCTTAGGAGGACCTGCAGTTAAGATTTTACTGAAGAATTTTTACTGCAGGTGGATTTTCACTTAGGGGACTTTTGTATTGCTCTGAATTACATGCCTTTCTAAAAAGAGGTTTTCAAGCATGTTAAGTAAGCTTTTTTTTCTTTTAGTTTATTGTGAAATTGAGATTAACCTGAAGTAAAACCCTACTGTGAGAAATCTCAAGTCCCAATAATGCAGTGATATAGTCGAATCAAATTTCTACTCCCAATAAATTCTTCGTAAGGAGAAAAAGTCCAAACAATAAAGTAACCTGATACTACACAAACACCTATGTTTCACTTAAAGAATGAATGTTTTCCCATGTCTCATTTACAAAAAAGTGTTTTCCTATGTCTCATTACACAAACCAAGTCACAAAGAAAATGCAAAACCACTCAAAAAGATCAATATCACACAGACTATGTTCTGGGACCAAAATAAAGTCAAATTACAAATCAGTAATAAATAAATTAAAAATCAATGTTTAGAAAATTAATATACTTCTAAACAACTCACAGGTTAAAAAAAAAGAAACTGCAGTCAAAATTTAGAAATTCTCAGAATTACACCATTAAAAATATTACATATTGAAATTTATGGACTGTAATAAAAAGCAGGTACACAGAGGAAATTTTAAGTACTCAGAAAAGAAGGCAGAAAATTAATTTAATTGGCCATGCATCTAGTAAACTTAGGGAAAAAAGTGAACTCAAGCAGAAGGAAGGTGATAATAAAAAGCAGAAGTTAATAAAATGAAAATCAAATACATAATAGAGAATATTAACAAAGCAAAATAGTAATTCTTTGAAAAGGCTAACAAAACTGAATATCAACTGATATTGATCAATGATATCAATTGAAGAAATATATATTAATAATGAAAAGGAAGACAACATATTAAGCAGGGATTAAAGAGAGATTATTAGAAATAATTTTGTGGCAAATTTTTTGAAAACTATATTTTGTTAATGCTAAGTCACTTCAGTCATGTCTGCTTTGTGAGACTATGGTGGTAGCCTGCCAGGCTCCACTGTCCACGGGACACCCTGGAATCGAACCCGTGTCTCTGAGGTCTCCTGCACTGACAGGCAGGTTCTTTACCACTAGCGCCACCTGGGAAGTCCAACACCAAGTCAAGAAAATAAACAGACACAGATAGCTTTATTACTATTAAAAAAAATTAGTATTTTTTTAATTATCAAGAAAAGATCAGGACCATATGATTTTGCAGGTGAGTTTTATAAAAAATCCAAGAAATAGACCATTGCAAACTAATCCACCAAACAAGAAAAGAAACAGACCCCAAACTATTCTATGAGGCCAGTATAACCCAAAACAGATCAGACCAATAACAGAAAGGAAAATTAAAGGCCAACCTTAGTCATGAACACTTATCTTGAACAAAATGTTGCATCAGAATTCAGCAATACGGAAAAAAATATATCAAGAACAAATGTTGGATTTACCTCAGGAAAGATGGTTTAATGTTATTGGAACTATAAAATCAATAATCACTTTAACAGATTAAAAAAGAAAGTCATAAGGTCACCCCCACAGGTGCAGAAAAAGCTTCTGGTAACGTTCTTCACCCATTCATCATTCATAATAAAAACTCCTTATCAAACTAAGAACACAGATAACTCACTTCTGCCAACAAAGGGTATTACCTAAGGCGCAGGTCATGCTAACGATGTGGCATCACTCTCTCACCTTTTCTGCCCAACACTGTACTAGAGTGCTGGCCGTTCCAATAAGACAAATAGACATACCGAGGAAGCAAGAAAACTGCCGTGATCTGAATATGAAATGATCAGCTACACAGCAAACATGAAAAAATCCACAGACTTTAGAAAAAATATTAGTAAGGTGACTGGATATAAGATTAACAGTCAAAAATCAACCATATTTCTATACACCAAAAAGAAAATATAATTTTTAGAAAATGCTATTTAAACTAATCTGTATTGACAGAAATCAGTCTGCTTTTTGGGAATGGGTAGGAGTGAGCAGAAAAGCAGGACAGAAGGGTACAACGGAGCATGTTTTTGCTATCAAAATGGACAGTATGTTGTGTACCAGTCACACCTTAATAAAGTGTGGTGATGATGGAGAGAAACAGGAACACTTGTACACCAATGTGAGTATGAAATGTGCAAACACCTTCGAAAACACCTGGATATCACCTTGTAAGAGTAAACGTGCATATATGCCCTGTAGCCCAGCGACTGCAGTATTTCTCAAGGTAGGCAGCACAGAAAGTTTGGGCTGAACAGTTTGTGTGTACACTTCGCAGGACTGTCTAATATTTCTGTGACATTTCACTCTGAGTCCCTGCGCTTTAAATGCCTACAGTCCCCTTGCAGCAAAGATACTAGTATTAACCAAGCACACCATCTGCTTTTCCCAGAATCTTTGCAATTCAGGGGGACTCACGCGACTAGTTCTGGTCAATGAGCCAGGGGCAGAAGCTCCATGTGTCACTTCTACAACAAGAGCCAGCGAATGACTCCACAGTTACCTCTTCCCCTGCCTAAGCAGCAAAGGAAGTCACATGTTACAATATTGTAAGAGACAGGGCCTCCATCAGGCTGAGTCCCTACATAATTGTTTGAAAAACAAATCTCCGCCAACCCACACTTGACAAATAATGTGAGTGAGAAATAACTGTTAGGCATTGAGATCTAGGTGTTTTGTTACCACAGCATAACTAAGTTTATGTCAACTGACTATCCATTCATTTGACAATCAAAACGCTTGTACATATCACCAAACGTCCCTTCAGGCACAGAAACAAGAGTTAAGAACTGCTGCTCTAGAAAAACTACTTGTATACCAAGAGGCATATCAAAATAAGACTATCTCAGGAGAATTTTTCATAACAAATGTCCATCAACAGGAAAATAACGAGAAATTCTGGAAACCTGGAACCCTTACAGAGTGTAACATTATGGAGAAATGAAAACGATATTCAGCAAGCAGCATGGACTCTTTTACTATGAGACATGGATTGAGTGAAAAATTCCACCACAGGAAACTACAAACAGGGTGATTCCAGTTTTATAGGGTCAAAACAAAGTCATATGATAAAATTTATTTCAAAAAAGTAAGAGAATAAAGAATACCTATCCTAGGACAGTGGATTTCTCCAGGTTAGGAGGAGGCGGTGTGACAGGTAAAAGGAGAACTCCAGCAGAAACACTGGTATCAATGCTGCTGGGGTTTCTAAACTGAGTCATAAGCTACCGTCACTCAACTTATTCTGCTTTGTGACTTGACAGACACTACCTCAAGGATTAGTTTAAATAAGTCGTCTAAATTTTATGTTAAATTTTAAAGGAGAAATTAAATACAGTAATTGCACAGTGAACAAAAACTTACTTATTAACTGTTTTTCAACAACGAGGCTTTAATAAAGTTTTATTTAACTTCATATTTGAATTCTACATTTGAAAATGTAAACTGATGATCATGCTCAAGTATTGCGTCAAGTTTCACTATTACAGCAATTACAGCTAGGTTATGACCCATCTATCTCACACCGCATTTCTAGCTCTTATATGAATTAAACAAAACGAATATCCCTTCCACTCTCTCAGGTTTTTAACA
This sequence comes from Moschus berezovskii, assembly GCF_049115385.1. Lineage (NCBI taxonomy): Eukaryota > Metazoa > Chordata > Mammalia > Artiodactyla > Moschidae > Moschus > Moschus berezovskii. The sequence continues at coordinate 29,603,709 of NC_142487.1, read as the reverse complement.
ACAGAACAGAAGGAGAAAAGGAACACAGATTAAAGGAAACTCAGACGGCAAAGAGCGAGTTACTCTTTCCTAACTTGGTGAACAGGTTTTAAAAGACTCAAATTTTTCAACATACTCCATTATTTTTAAAGGCGTAGCACAAAACAGGTTTTACAAGGTTTGTCTGTGAGAAAAAGAAGCTATTAACTTTCAGTTCACTCAATGGAAGAAGTGCATCCAGTAACAGGCCTGGGAAACAGAACAAGCCTCTAGCTCTGAATGAAAATGCTAATTACAACTGGATCCTCTGACCTTACCTGAACACCACTGCTTTCCTGTGGCTGCTTCTCAGAGCACAATCATCCTTCTGACCTCAGATGGCAAGAGACTTTTCACTCTTCGAGTTGTACCATATCTGCTACCTCCTTCATCACAAGCCCCCTGATTCACCCCACAAGCCGGACTCTCCCCTCCCACCATCTCCCACACTACGTTCTTGCACCTCTGTGGAGCACATATTGAGGTGTCCATCCTTCACTTCCAGGTAGTAACTATAAGCTATTCAAAGGCAGAGATGGTGACTTACCCATCTTGGTATTTCTGGGATGCCAAGCAAAGTGGCTCCCTATAGAGGGTATTAAATAAATAGTTACATTAAATTTGGCTCTGCAAATGCCCAATAGCATAGAGAAGTAAGAAATAGACTGCTGACCTATCAGGGCATCAAACGTTAAACATGCATTTTTAATGATGAGTTATGGAAGTAATTATGATGACTAGGTTTTCAGTAACTCATCCATCCAAAGAACAAGACCTTCAGTAGTCAACTGTCACTAATTCAATGCTCAGACAGAAGTCAAGAAGCCAAAGTTTCCAAATAGACAAATGAAACAGACCTAAACATACCTCACAGACTAGCCCAATCTATTTTTTAACAATCAAGTATTAGAACTAAGACTAGAGCAGATAATAGCAGAGGGGGAAAACTGACACGGGCCGCTGATGCCTAAGGAAAGAACAAGTTAAACTTAGGGACGAAGTTGCTACCTCACAGGCGAGCAAACACTACTCACACATCTGGTCTTTTCTCTCCCTCTTGATTTCAAATCCCTAGAATCAACAAATCAAACGTCTGCCAATTAAAAAAAACTACCTGAACAAAGTAAATTAGTTTATATTCCTCTCTTTTTAATTTCCATGTCCTGCTTCCTTTCCCATGCCTGTTCAGGGGGAAAATGGTAATAAAAAAAATTTATTGCTTTTTTAAAAATTATTTATTATTTTATTTTTATTTTCGGCTGTGCCAAGTCTGTCTGCTGCGTGTGGAGAGCGGGGGCTGCTCCTCGCTGCAGCACCCGGGCTCCTCCCCACCCGGCGCCTCTCGTGGGAACAGGCTCTGAGCTCGTAGGCTTCACCAGTTGCGCCTCTGGAGCACAGGCTCACGGGCCGAGCGGCTCTGTGGCATCTGGGATCTTCCTGGACCTAGGATTGAACCCATGTCTTTTGCATTGGCAGCCAGATTCTCTACCAGTCAGTCACCACGGAAGCCCAAGAAAACAATTCTTAATATGGTCCTGATTTCCAAACACCTGTGTTTTCATCCAGATTTGCCTTTCCCTTTATTAACAGGTTGTCATATCATTTAAAAATAAGGAAATACTGACATATAATTATGGTAATGATACTCTTACCAATGCTTGGGGTTTATAAATAAATCTGGCAAAGACAAGAATAGAACATCTTCCAATGCAACCTCTTTCTTTCTGTTTTGTAAATGATAGAAATAAAATAGCTAACATGTCCAAAAGAAAGTAGTCAGTATGTTGGAAGTATCTTATTTCAGGTTCAAAAATCATGACTAGCTATAGTGATAAACTAAACATGCTAACCCCACTGGTCACAAAACACAAGCAGAGAGGCAAGGCAAAGCAGAATCAGAGATTCCTGCTGAAGAGTCTAACCTTTGATAAGCACGCTTCTCCAGGGGATCTTTCTGACCCAGGGATTGAACCTGGGTCTTCCGTACTGCCGGCAGATCCTTTACGGTCTGAGCCATCAGGGAAGCCCCAAGATACATATACTAACGACGCAAACATCACCAAGGCCTCAAGTGAGCCAATGGCAATGATATATTCCAAAACCCCAGCAACCCAAAATGCCCACTGACAGAGGAAGATGTTGAGTCAAAAACCACCCACCCCTTTTACTACAGGAACGGCTCAAAGCAAAGCTCCTTAGGAGGCTGGAAAATCTGCCGGCATCTGGTTTGTTTTCAACTTACTTTACCACCAATGAGCGGCAGCACGTGCATCTTTCCGGCCACGCTGTCTTTCACAGACGACACGATCAGGCAGGTCCCACACAGGATGACTTGGCGTCTGGTCCATCGGTTCACTGGCAAGTGCATCTTGCCTTTACGAACATTGTACATTCCTGAGAGCTGAATCCGCTCAGAGCTACCGGTACTGTGAGGTTTGCCTACAACAAGCACAAGCAAACAGTTTAGTCTTAAAGAAATGGGTGTTTTGCTACTCATCAGCATATCAGATAAACTACCTGGACAACAGAAAAGAATTATACTAAAACCATCTAAATGATAACTGATGATCTAATTTACAATTAAGAGAATCTGAAACCATCAGTAATACAACCATGATAAGAACTACTATATCTACATCCACATGTTCTTTTTAATATAAGTGAAGAACTTTTTCCTTAAAATCCTAGGGAAAAAGCCATTTAAACTCATCTGCTGTAAACCCAAATTTTGTTTTCTGCTCTTTCCTTCACAATTTCACTTTATATTTAAAAAATAAATGACTTCAAGATTTTAATGAATGAGACTTAAGTATACGAAGAAGAAAATATTATATAGACTGATACAGAAAGATAACATTCAAGAGCTGGCATTTAATGAAACTAATCAGTTTTAATGTGATCACCCTAATATTCTTTCTCCTACAGATATTCAATGTACATTGACTATCACGGAGATTAAAATGAATGACTTTTCCGGTAAGAAAATACTACTCTCTAAACATAGCTGAGTCCTCAAAGATAATTAATGCCAGTCTAAGAAGGGCGCTGTGCTGCGGTGCCGGTAAGTCAGGGAGGAAGATGGACAAAGCTGCGCTGAGGCACAGACGGACAACGGGGCCGATCTGAAGACGCCTCACCTCCCAGATGGGACACATGTGGAAGGGTGACACTCAGACAAGTCCCATCCACTGAGTGGGAGAGTCACTGGACTACTAAGGGACCGACTTGTATAAACGAGAAGGAAAATAGTTCTCAGTACTAGACGCTGACTATTTATCAAAGAGAGCCGAAGGCCACGCTCACAAACTGCTGGGGGCACGTGCCCCTGAACAGGTCCCAAGCCAGGAGTGTCTTCTTTAGTTGGAAGGTTGCTGTAGTTGCCAAGGGCGAGCAGAAGAAACAGATTCAAGAGAAACTGTATTCTTATGAATATTAAAACTTAATATTCACGTAAATGCCAAGTGGTTTTGGCGGATGTCAAGTATCTACTGGAGAAGGAGAAAGGAAGAGCAGCACTGTCAGACAGGTATCAAGAAAACCCAACAGCTGTCTGGCCCCTCCCAACACACACCTGGAGGAACGGGCAACTTCGCCTCGGAGCACGGAATGAAGCAGGGAAGGCTGACAGAGTTCTGCCAAGAGACGCACTGGTCACAGCAAACACCCTCTCCCAACAACACAGGAGAAGACGCTACACGTGGACATCACCAGACAGTCAGCACCGAAATCAGATTGATTACATTCTTTGCAGCCAAAGGTGGAGAAGCTCTACACAGTCAGCAAAAACAAGACCAGGAGCTGACTGTGGCTCAGATCATGAACTCCTTATTGCCAAATTCAGACTTAAATTGAAGAAAGTAGGGAAAACCACTAGACCATTCAGGTATGACCTAAATCAAATCCCTTATGACTGTACAGTGGAAGTGAGAAATAGATTGAAAGGATTAGATCTCACAGAGTGCCTGAAGAACTACGGACAGAGGTTCCCAATACTGTACAGGAGACAGGGATCAAGACCATCCCCAAGAAAAAGAAATGGAAAAAGGCAAAATGATTGTCTGAGAAGGCCTTACAAATAGCTGCGAAAAGAGGCAAAGGAGAAAAGGAAAGATATACCCATTTGAATTCAGAGTTCCAAAGAATAAAAAGGAGAGATAAGTCTTCCTCAGTGATCAATGCAAACAAATAGAGGAAAACAACACAACAGGAAAGACTACCGATCTCTTCAAGAGAATTAAGAGATACCAAGGGAACATTCCATGTAAAGATGGGCACAATAAAGGACAGAAACGGTATGGACCTCACAGAGGCAGAAGATATTAAGAAGAGGTGACAAGAATACACAGAACTATACAAAAAAAGATCTTCATGACCCAGATAATCACAATGGTGTGATCACTCTCCTAGAGCCAGACATCCTGGAATGTGAAGTCAAATGGACCTTAGGAAGCATCACTAAGAACAAAGCTAGTGGAGGTGATAGAATTCCAGTTGAGCTATTTCATTTTTTTTATTAGGGGGAAATAAAAACTTTATTTAAAAAAAAAAAAGTCTAAAATATTTAGGGTCTCCTTCAACCTTCCTATTTCAAACCAAAGGCATCTTCAGATATCTTTTAAGGGTTGGATCTAAAATTCATATCAGGGGTTATATAAATTATCGGCCTGAAGAAAGCTGAATACCTGAAGCACCAAGGAGGAAATTAACTGAGTTTTCTTAAATACAGAGGAAGCTATGCCAATACACTCAGTGTCTTTTGCCCTTAAAAAAAAATTACTTAAGATTAAAAAGAAACCACGGGGCTTTGAAAGTCCTAGCATCTATGTGGACGTTAGCAAGGTTGAAAGTGTGGTGCCGGGAGGATGCGGCGAGAGGCAGCTGGTGGCATCAACTTACAGAACAGGCAGAAGAATGCCGCTGGCACCAGGAGGCACTTGACTCACAACGACAACAGCTGCTGAGAAAGGGGCCGGGGGGCGTGGGAGGAGGGCAAGAAAGAATGTTTCCTCTTTCTCCCTCTCACCGCCCCTTCCACATCCCCTGATCACAGTCGTGGAGCGCGTATTCTTATTTGCACGTAGATAAAAGCGTATCACCCACATTCATTCATTTCTCTATTTTAAAAAAGTGCCCAGATTGCTCAGAGATAGCTAAAGTGAGAGATGAAAAAAAAAAAAAAATCTGGAACCACAAAGTTGGGAGCTGAGTTGATCTGGGCTTGGGCTGTGTAAGGGCTGGTGGAACATGGGTTGGTACATCCGTCATCTCTCGCTGCAGCTTCCGTCCTCGGCTCCTCACATGGGGGAGGTAGCGCACTCTGAGGTCAGCTCCATGTCGAACGTGAGGGACTCAAACTGCCCTCCTGCTGAGGGTTCAGCAGCTTCACCATTATTTCCAAACTGCATCAATGAATCTAAAGTGCGGGGGGACATCGGCAGGTCAATGGTATTGCTGCAGGTCGTTGGTGTCACACAGATGAACTTGGTCTTCAGGTACGGGGCAGCACTACCTGGGTCAGCCTCGGGGTGCTCCTGGCTCTCCGGCCGACAGTACTTTCCAAACGCCTCCTCCTTCGGAATGTCGGGGTAGAGATAGACCAGTGGAGACACCAGGATATTGGTGGCATCCATGATCTTATAGCCCATGATGATTTCGGCAAATGACATGTTGTTCAGCTGCTGCTTGGTGTAAGATTCCACTGACTGGATCTGGGTCTTACCGCTAATGTCCTTCTCCACCCAGGTGAAGGTGACTCCTCCTTCTTTGCTGCTTTCACTGAATCTCAGCAGGAAGGTGCCTGGGGGCTTAGTGCTCAAGATGGCCCGTTCCCTCTCCTTGCTGATGAAGCCCATTATATACCCTTCGTTCCAAAGGGCCAGGATGTACTTTTTCACCAGGTCAATGATGTTGTCCAGCCAGACCCAGAAGGAGAAGCCCTTGCCAGCCATGTTTTCTTTGCAAAATTTAGCCCATGTGATCTGACACCCTGAATAGTTCACACCAGGTCCTAAGAGTTTCTCCGCCAGCGTTGTCAACTGCTCGATGCTCAGCCCGCGCTTGGTGGTAGAGGAGAACTGCCAGCTCAGCACCTCAGCCACTTGATCCCACGTTCCGATCGGGGGTTTGGTGAAAAAGTTCACGTTCTTGGGGTTGTTGGTCAGCATGTTGTACCATAGGATGGATGCCCAGGCGTTGGGCATCTGACAGATGTTGGAGATCACCACCACTGGCAAGGAGTGGGTCTCCAGGTCGATCTTGAGGCCTTGGTGATACACCTCAGTCTCAAAGGTGATCAGGTGCAGCTCCTCAGTCACAATCAGGGAGGCGTCGCAATTGGCTCGGCCCCCATTACCGCATCTCTGCTCTCTCAGGGTCAAGTGTTTGAACTCCGCTGAGAGGCTGCCATTGTTAGACTCTTCCATGTTCATCACTTTTGTGTTTGTGCCCAGAATGTTAAATTTCCGGGACCCTCTGAGAGCTGCAACGTCGCCGGAGTCTTTGTCAATGCACACTTTAATTTTAAGTTGATAATTTAGCTCAGGGAATTTAACCAGCAATCTGACTTTAGTTGTGAACTGGACACCGGTCTTGATGACTAATGGCCGGTCAGGATGCATAGGCATGCAGGGCTGCCGCTCCACCACGAAGGCACTTTTCATTAAGTTTCTAAACAGCTCCACGATTCTCTCCTCCAGCATTGGCCTGTGCTGTACAATGGGGTCCCCTTTGTAGCTAACCTTCTGCTGCAGCTCCTCCAGTTTCTTAATTTGTTGGCGGGTCTGAAGCTGAGATTCGGCTAACGAGGTTATCCAGTTTTCTAGCCGATCTAGACAGATGTTGGGAGGGCCTCCAATGCAAGCAATCTGTTGTCGCCTCTTCCAGTCGGCCAATTCTTCATCCGTGAGAGTTTTCTGCACATATTCCATCGCTGACAAAAGCCCCGCCAGTTCACTCACGATGCTGCGCCGCATCTGGTCCAGGGCAGTAAGCATCTGTTCGAGCTGTTGCATCTTCTGCCTGGTCACTGACTGGTTGTTTCCATTCAGATCTTGCATGTCTCCTTGACTCTTGAGGGTTTTATAGTTGAAATCGAAATCATCCTGGAGATTCTCTACCACTTTCATCTTCTGTTCTAGATCCTGGACGCGCTTGCGGACGTCCTGCAGGTGCTGCTCCAGCATCTGCTGCTTCTCTGTCACCACGGCGGCGGTGGGGTGGTTGGCCTGGCCCCCTTGCTGGGCTGCAGTAGCTGCAGTCTGGAGGAGGCGGGACTCTTCCCACAGGCAACGGGCCACAATTCGGGCAATCTCCATTGGTTTCTCAAGGTATCTGCTCTGAAGGAACTGCTTGATTCTTCTCAAATTGTGCTGATAGAGAACATTGGACTCTTGCAGGAAGCGGCTATACTGCTGGTCAATTTCTCCCAAGAGATTATGAAACACCAAAGTCGCATGTGATTCTTTGCTGGCCGCATATGCCCAATCTTGACTTTCGATCCAAGGGGCCAGAAACTGCCGCAGCTCCATGGGGAAGCTGTCACTGTATAGCTGATGGAGCTGCTCCAAGTACCGTGTGTCCAGCTGCTGGAGCTGATTCCATTGGGCCATTCTGCTGGAATCAGGGGTCAGAACTGCTGCTCGGGCTCAGGCCCGACTGGCCGAGGCTGCGCTTGCGCCGGGGTGCGGGCCGCGGGGCTCCCTCAGGCCGTGGAGTCTCCCTTGGCAGAAGTGGGGAGAGCGCGGAGTTGGGGTGCTCGTCAGGGATCCGGTTCGGGCTCTCTCCCTCAGCGGCGACGTCGGAACCCCAGGCTCCCCCTCCCCGTCTACGCCGCAGCAGCTCCAGAAACCGCTGAATTACAGCCCCTCCAGCCAATCCCCGCCCAGCCCCCCGAGCTATTTCAAATCCTAAAAGATGATGCTGTGAAAGCACTGCATTCAATATGCCAGCAAATTTGGAAAACTTAACAGTTGCCACAGGACTGGAAAAGGTCAATTTTCATTCCAATCCCAAAGAAAGACAATGCCAAAGAATGCTCAAACTACTACACAATTGCACTCATCTCACACACTAGCAAAGTAATGCTCAAAATTCTCCAAGCCAGGTTTCAACACTAACCATGCACTTCAACGTTAACCATGCACTTCCAGATGTTCAAGCTGGTTTTAGAAAAGGCAGAGGAACCACAGATCAAATTACCAACATCCACTGGATCATCGAAAAAGCAAGGGAGTTCCAGAAAAACATCCACTTCTGCTTTACTGACTACGCCAAAGCCTCTGACTGTGTGGATCACAACAAACTGTGGAAAATTCTTCAAGAGATGGGGATACCACATCACCTGACCTGCCTCCTGAGAAATCTGTAAGCAGGTTAAGAAGCCAACCATTAGAACTGGACATGGAAAAACAGATTGGTTCCAAATAGGAAAAGGAGTACATCAAGGTTGTATATTGTCACCCTGCTTATTTAACTTATATGCAGAGTACATCATGAGAAATGCTGGGCTGGAGGAAGCACAAGCTGGAATCAAGATTGCCAGGAGAAATATCAATAACCTCAGATATGCAGATGACACCACCCTTATGGCAGAAAGTGAAGAAGAACTAAAGAGCCTCTTGATGAAAGTGCAAGAGGAGAGTGAAAAACTTGGCTTAAAACTCAACATTCAGAAAACTAAGATCATGGCATCTGGTCCCATCACTTCATGGAAAATAGATGGGGAAACAGTGGAAACAGTGACAGACTTTATTTTTTTGGGCTCCAAAATCACTGCAGATGGTGACTGCAGCCATGAAATTAAAAGATGCTTGCTCCTTAGAGGAAAAGTTATGACTAACCTAGATGACATATTAAAAAACAGAGACATTACTTTGCCAACAAAGGTCTGTCTAGTCAAGGCTGTGGTTTTTCCAACAATCATGTATGGATGTGAGAGTTGGACTATAAAGAAAGCTGAGCACCAAAGAATTGATGCTTTTGAACTGTGGTGTTGGAGAATTCTCTTGAAAGTCTCTTGGACTGCAAGGAGATCCACCCAGTCCATCCTAAAGGAAAGCAGTCCTGAGTGTTCACTGAAAGGACTGATGCCGAAGCTGAAGCTCCAATACTCTGGCCACCTGATGCGAAGAACTGACTCATTGGAAAAGACCTTGATGCTGGGAAAGATTGATGGCAGGAGGAGAAGGGGACGACAGAGGATGAGATGGTTGGATGGCATCACCAACTCGACAGACATGAGTTTACTTAAAACTAGCTCTGGGAGTTAGTGATGGACAGGGAAGCCTGGTGTGCTACAGTCCATGGGGTCATAAAGAGTCAGACACAACTGAGCGACTGAGCTGAATACATACCTGTAGGCAGAAATGTTTGCAAATAACAAAACCAGCAGGTTTGAATTTCACTTCCTCTTTCTGCCAGTATATCAGAGTGCTTTATAAATTAAATACTGTACACTACATGAATTTCCTGGCATTAGGTGAGAATGAAGTCTAAAAGGGGTTCAGTTTTTTGAGCTCTGGCCTAGTGAACAGCTACACAGCTCACATGCTCTGTGGAGAGCTCCCCTGAGTCGCCCGTCTACCCAGTGCTAGCATTCCCACAACGGGACAGGAAGCCCAGGAGACTTCAAGCTCGATGTGACTTGACAGAGCCTGCCCGTGCTGGGTCTGACCACAGCCACCCGCTTGCCCCGATGTGCTAAGTCCACTGATCCTCAGAGAGAAAGACGCCCAGGTGCCCAGCCCCAGTGCCCGTTTCTACGTTACAGTCACCTCTTCAAGACAAGGGGGACAGAAGAGATTCAGAAGAAACGGAAAGGCACGTGCAAGGCTGAAAATAACAGACAACAGGCCACTGGGTTTCCCAAATCCGATTTCCACGACTGTAATACACTAACATTCTCTAACAAGGGATCTGTTCTAAATACTGACACACACACACAAATACAAAGAAGCAGGAATTTTGTTCAGCCACATCTGAGTGTGGATTCAAGGACCCTTCCTAACCTGTCTCAAGTATATAGACCTGTGAGTAATTACACTGAAGAAAAAGATGACAGCAGCACATAAGGAGCAGTCCTTCAATTCTCCAGCTCCACAAAAATCCTAAAAAAAGCCCCAGAGCAAACAGAGAGGACTAGAAAGTCCCCGATAGAGAGGCCTAAGGCCAGAAGCGGTACATAAGAGAAAAGTAAGGGCTATCAACAGAGACGGGCTTTTTCCTCCCCCGTTAGAAAACTTCCCCAGGGGCCTGAGTAGTCCTGGGACCTAACAAGGTTAGCCTGCCCCAGGAAAGCCCTGATCACCCCAGTGTGAATCAAAGCCGTCTCATCTGCTCTGCATTTAAACACCCGTGCTGACTGCGCTCCCGTCAGGTGCTCCCAGCGCAGAGACGCCCTCGGAAGGAGGCTGCGTGTCACCCGGGCTCTGGGGACGCGAGAGGGGAGAGGAGCCAACAGCCTGGCGGTCAGCCCAGGGCAGACCTTCCTCAATCTGTGACGCCAGAAATAATCTCAGCCCTGTCAATTCTGACACTCCTCAAACACGGGCATTCAGATCGTCCTATGCTCTAATAAATAGTCACATCACACAAGGAACCCATGTCCATCAGTTTAAAGTTGGATCCATTGTCACAACTCCTCCTGTAGAAATATCCTACAGATTTAAGGCATCTCTTGCGTGATCTGAGAGGAAAGATGGCCAGCGAGAACAAGTGTCTCATGCCGAGAGAGAAAGCTGACCACAGCAGAGTGACTGCAAACATCCTTCTCCTCTCTGACCACTTGGCACATGGCAATCTGACATACAGACCCCTATAAATGAGCTAAAAAATGAGCGCACTGATCACCGCAACAGTGATAGAATTTCTCAGTGTAGACTTCTGGACCTGGCGTCTTATTTTTTCTGGTGTTTGTTTTTTGCTTTTTTGCAAGCAGCGGGTATTTAACTTCAATTTCAACTTTATACTAGAGTTTGGACTATGCTATTCCAATATCTAGTTATTCTTGAGTTAACTTTGGTAGTCTGACCTTTTAAAGGCTTGCTCATTTCATTTTTCATATAGTTGACATAAAGTTGTCCACAATAGTTCCTTATTATACTTCTAATATTAATAAAAATTTGTAATTATCACCTCTCTCATTCCTGATATTGGTAACATGACTTTTTTCCCCCTCTTCTGTAAATAAGTTCATTTATATTTGTTTTAAGATATGACATATAAGCAACATCCTGATATTGTCCTTCTCTGCCTGGCCTACTCATCTTAGTCTGATAATCTTTAGGTCCATTCAGGTGACTGCAAATGGCATTATCTCATTCGTTTTACGGCTGAGCAACACTCTACCGGTATGTGTGTATATATATACACCACATCTTCTTTACTCATCTGTTGATGGACATCTGGGTTGCTTACCTGTCTTGGCTATTATAAGCAGTTCCGCAATGAACACTGGAGTGCGTGTATCTTTTCAAATTATGGTTTTCTCTGGATATATGCCTGGGAGTGGGCTTGCAGGAGTCCATGGTAATGCTATTTTTAGTTTTTTAAAGAACCGCCATACTATTCTCCTTAGCGGCTCCATCAATTTACACTCCCATCCACAGTGTCGGAGATCTTCTCCTCCACAACCTTTGCATCATTTACTGCCTGTGGGGTTTCTGACGATGGCCACTCTGGCCGGAGTGAGGCGACTCTCACTGCAGCTCTGCTTTACGCCTTTCCACCAGTTCCTGATGCTCAGCATTCCCTCACATGTCTGCTGGCCATTTGCGTGTCTTTGGAGAAACGACGAGTCAGGTCTGCTGCCCATACTGAGCTGTATAAGCTGTGCGTAAATTTTGGAAATTAATCCCTTTCAGTCCACACTGTTTGCAAATATTTTCTCCCATTCTGCAGGTTGCCATTTTGCTTTGTCTCTGGTTTCCTTCACCGTGCAAAAGCTTTTGTGATTAATTAGGCCCCATTTGTTTATTTTTGTTTTTACTTCCATCAGTCTAGGAGACAGAAACTCTTATCAGTCGGATTCCATCACCAATTTTATCAAACGCCACAAAGAGCCCGGTTCGGTTTCCTTCTCTTGTTTTTCTGTTGGCGGTTTCATTTATTTCTGTTCTTATGATTCTTGTTTCTCTTACTAATTTGAGGATTAATTTTTACTTATTTTCTATTTTCTTAATGTGGAAGCTGAGGTCACTTTCCCCTTTCTCAATATACACATTTAAATGCTATAAACTTCCGTCTAAGTACTGCTTTAACTGCATTCCACAAATTCTGGCAAGCTGTGGTTTCGGGTTCACCAGTCTTTTCTTTTGCAGTGTTTAATCTACTGTTAATTGTGTTGGAGAAGACTCTTGAGAGTCCCTTGGACTGCAAGGAGATCCAACCAGTCCATTCTAAAGGAGATCAATCCTGGGTGTTCATTGGAAGGACTGATGCTAAAGCTGAAACTGCAATACTTTGGCTACCTCATGCGACGAGCTGACTCACTGGAAAAGACTCTGATGCTGGAAAGGATTGGGGGCGGGAGGAGAAGGGGACGACAGAGAATGAGATGGCTGGATGGCATCACCGACTCTGTGGACATGAGTTTGAGTGTACTCTGGGGGTTGGTGATGGACAGGGAGGCCTGGTGTGCTATGATTCATGGGGTCGCGGAGAGTCGGACACGACTGAGCTGAACTGAATTGTGTCCAGTGTACGTTTCACCTCTAAGTCCGATTCGGGTATATGTGGGCACACATACTTATATACACACACAAACACACAAAAGACATGTATGTATCTCCTATGTCACTCCTAATTCTGCTTTCTTCATGAATATATGAAACATAATTACAATGGCTGCTTAAATGTACCTGTCAACTAATTCTATCATCTGTATCATTTCTGTGTCAGCTTTATTTTATTGTTTTTCTCTTATGGGTCATATTTTCCTGCTTCTTTGCACACTTGATCACTGTGTAAGCTAGTCATTATGAATTTTATTTTGTTGAAAACTGGATATTCTTGTATCTTTATGAATATGATGGAGTTTTGTTCTCGGACACAGTTAAGTTAGTTGGAAAAAATTTGGTTCTTTCAAGGCTTGCTTTCTGGGATTTGTCACATTAGACCCAAGCCACCTTAAGTCTAAATTTATAATGACAGTATTAGCAAGCAGTACTGTTAACTGACCCCTTCTACACTATAAGGTTCTCACGGGACCTGGCCCTGAGCGAGCGTCCGGGTCCGTCCCTCTCTTCTTTAGGGGTTTTCAGCCCCAGCCTCACAGTTTCCTCCTCACACACGACGGATCAGCACGAAACTGAAGGCTCAGTGGCGACTCCCTGCACGTCTCCAGGACTCTCTGAGCGGCTCTTTTCCCTCCAGCACCTTACTCTTTATACTCAAACTACGTAGCCTCAGTGGACTCTCAGCTGTCTCCTGAACGCAGGGTCAACACCGGCTTCTGCCCGGGTTCCTCCGCCTTGCAACTGAAGCCGGAACGCTCTCCCAGCACCAGTAAGAGGGCGCCTCTGTAGGCCTGTTTTGATCTGTTGCGCGTGTGGTAGGGGCTTTGTGTCCTGTGCCGCCTGATGCCCAGAGTCTGAGAGCCCATTCATACACTTCACCTGGTTTTTAGTTGTTTCTCTCTTTTAGGTTCAAGAGTGAATGCAGTCTCTGTGACTCACGCTGACTGGAACGAAGTGCCACACAGTTAAGTTTAACTCTCTCAAACACCTACCATTCACTCTCACAGATTATAAAAGTATGTTTAACGTATTTTCTTTAAGGTTTGGATTCTCATTACTATATTCAGAAATTCAGAGAATCCTGTGGGACCAATGGACTAGAAGAGCTATCTGCTCCTGTCTAAAAATACCTCCAAGCTTCAGCATTACCACAGTTCTTTGGCTCTTCTTTTCCAATGACTGACAGTAATGAGTATATAAAGAACTTCTAATTTATTACCTTACTTTACAATCGATCCTAAAGCAAAAGGCTGAAAGCTAGTTTTCTACCCTTCTTCAAAGTAAAGGACTAAACTTTGTGGTAAGTCTTTTCCTCCACTCAGAGGTCCTCCTTGACTTCTGTATTTAATAATCGAAGTCGTGTGGGCTTCCGAATGGTTCACTTCTGGTTAGGCAGGGTGTCATTATACTATCTCTGAAAAACAAATGTAAGAAGAATCATCTCTCTGCACTGTCACAAATATGGAAACTCAGCTGCTGTGCGCAGGGGATGCCCTGCAGCTGCAGCAAGGGGGCTCCTCGTGCTGTGGAGCACGGGCTCAGGAGCTCCAGCTTAGGGCACAGCCGCTCCCCAGCACGTGGGATCTTCCCAGGCCAGGGGTCCAACTCGTGTCCCCTGCGTTAGCAAACAGATTCCCAACCTCTGGACCACCAGGTGAGTCCAGTAGGGAATTCT